>NW_006408720.1:1366256-1382020 GCF_000296735.1 Chrysochloris asiatica | reverse complement strand
GCTCTGTGATACAGGGATCTGGGCATAGTTTGAAGAGGAGAAATAATACTAAGAAATAATGACTGTCTTATGAATATCAGTTTCCTTTGCCTACTATTGTAAAATAGACACTTGAGTGGGATAGAAAGGAATGTTGGGAAACATGATTACAGAAAACTTGTAAGCCTGTCTTTACCTATAACTGATTGGAATACCTAAAAGGGGTTATACAGCTTGCCCAGTAAAATAGGCCTCTTGTGGAACCTTTGCAGAGTATAGGATTCTTAGGTGGAATCTTGAATCCCATCCAGAACCTTCTGGGGTGGGACATTCACACTAGCAAGGGCAAGCAGACAAGCCTGGAACAGCTAGAGTGACAGAAGATACATCTTCAAAGAAAGACCATCAGGAAAAAAACAAAACAAAAATGTCTACTACAAGAATAAGCAAGCTGTTCACCAGGCAGCCATCAAGGCAAGCAATCAAGATCCTTCAGGACAAACTCCCCTCTAAGACCGAAACTCAAAAAGGGAACAAATGAGCAGGCATATAAGCTTGCTGGCGACCACACTGGTCTACTGGTGAGTGGAAGAGGGGGAAAGGCAGCAATGAAGAAATGAGCTGAGTTCAACCACAATCCATTGACTCCTGTTTACCTAGAAATGAGAGAGAGAAGAGGAAGGGCTGGTTGGTCCAAAGTGTGCTGAGACCTGGGGACACCTGAGCCCATGGACAAGGCAAGGACACAGCCATGGAGGGTCAGAGCTGAGAGTGAAGCATCCAGCTGATGTGAAGTGAAGGGATAGGCACAAGAACATCCAAACTTGCAGACAGTACCCATTTGACCTAGCCTCGATGGCTTGATAATCAGAACTTGACTAGAGGAAGAATAAAAATAAAAATAAATTTTGATAAAGGAAACAAAGATAAATTACAACAATGTGATGAACCTGATTTTGGAGGTGGTACTTCAAAGGTACCTCATGGAGGTAGTAACTCTAAATACCAACCGAGAGGGATGGAGTCTTCACATCAAATATCAATGTTATCCCCTCTGTACACAGGGTAGATAGGGATTGGCAATTTAAGACACTGGCTACCTAAGATAGGGGGAGTAGGGCTATAAAGGCACGAAGTGACTGGCTTACAAGGTTTCATGATGGAGTTTAGTTTAAGAGTGTGTGGGGGAAGAAAGGGTTCCCATTGAATAGTTTTCATCTTGTCTAGATGTGTCTGGTGAAAAGAGATGGGGATAAGAGTCTTATGATTCAATAGTGAGTAATTGCTATCATGACTAATTGTGACTGTCACAATTGTAAAGGTAGAAGTTTTGTAACAAAAACAGGGGAGTGGTTAATCTTACAATCCAGAAACAGAGGACTCTTGGACCATCAAGGGAGAAGAGCACAAGTGTAATGCGAGACCTTATCCAGACAAGTATGGATGCCAAAGACAGGCAGAGATGGGGACATGGAGAGGGGGAGCGGCTAAAGACTCTAGATTCATGGGAAGAGAGGCATTAAGAGCTGGTGGCCAGGAGGCAGAAGTGCAGAATGTGCTCTTTGGAGGTGTAAATGATTATATATGCCTGAGTGTTGTTTGTTTTGTTTTGTTTTTTTTAAAGCTAAAGTGAATAGTGAGAAATACTGTTAACTGATGGTACATGGAGGGGATTATAATCATTGTAATGAAACAAGGTGTATGATTTGTTGAATGTAAAACTGATAATCTGCCATGTAAACTTTAACTCAATTCACAATAAAAACTTCTTTAAGATTAAAAAAATAAAAATGGTAAAATATCATCATAACACTGGAGACAAAGTACGCACTCTAAATAAAAATAGAAAATATGAGCAGGAATTCAAAATTTTTTGATAAAATAGAATAACTAGATAATGGATTTTACTGAAGCCCCATTGTACATTTTACTTTAAGGAAGTAATGATAGTTGACTTCTCAACAGCAAAACTCGAAACTAGAAAATAGTGGTTATTAACTTCTCTGTACTAGAATAAAAGAGATCTCAGCTTAGAATTTTATACTGAGTGAAAATACCACTTACAATTAAAGGTAAATTCAGAACATTTCTGAGAAGGATTGCAATTTTTCCATCAATAATGGTAACTGTGTATGATAAATACTGGAATGTGAACCACAAGGTTTGTGGCTCAAGCTCACTAGCAACTTGACCGGAGAAAGATAAGACTTTTGCAAAGACTTAACAGAAATCCAATACAGGGTTTCTGTTAGTCAGAACTGACTCAAGGGCAAATGAAAACAACAATAGGCTTATTAAGTTGAAAATGTAAAGAATGCACTTCAAGCTAAAATAAAGCGATTCCATACAGAAGAGTCTACATACAGAGAGAAATGAAAAGAAAACAAATGATAGTATATTTTAAATTAATTTGTAAATTCTAATGATTTTGAAATAATTAAAAACTAATATGTAACTAAAAAACATAAATATAATAACACAAAAGTGAATTACAAAGTAATTGTGGAAAGTATGACTGAAATTTCCCAACAGTGTTTGAAAGGAATGCTGACATATGGAATGTTATTAGACTTACAAAAGGGTATATTAAATAGTTAGAGTAAATACTAGAAGAATCATACTGAGGTATAGATGAAAATATTGGAATAGAAAAAATATACAATGATTTCAGAGGAAGTTAGTAAAGGAGAGTAAGTCAAGTCCATTCAATGGGGAAATAGCAAGCTCTTAAACACACAGTATTGGGACAATTGAATTTCCACATACAGAAGGATTAAGTTTTATTCCTACCTCTCATCATTATGAAAATTAAATCAAAATGGATCAATAACCTAAATATGAAAGCAAAGAATATAAAACTCTCAGAAATAAACATAGGGTTAAATCTTCAAGACTCTGCATTTGAAAATATGTTTTTAGATAAGACACTAAATGCATGGGCAATAAAAAGAAAAACAGATAAATGAGAATTTACCTAAAATTAAAACTGTTGTGCACCCAAAGACATTACCAACGAAGTAAAGAAATAACCTGAGAGTAAATATCTGATGAGAGATTAATATCCTGAACATAATAAAAGAAACTCCTACAATTCAACAAGAAAAAGCCAAAATGAAAATTTTTATTTGAAGAAATGTGTATTTCTTCAAATATTTATTTTCAAATTGGACACAAAAATTACCAATAAACTCATGAAAAGGTGTTCAACATCATTAGTGTTTACGAAAATGCAAATTAAACCCATAATGATATGTCACTTCACACCTACTGCCCTCAAGTCAGTTCTGACTTACAGTGACCGTGTATAGTATTTCCAAGGATAACCTGATGGATCTGGACTGCTGAACTTGTGGTTTGTAGTCCAGTGCTGATCCTACAGCACCACATCTGGAGTCACACTCACTAGAATGGCTATTAACAACAATAACAACAAAACCAGGAAGTTACAAGTGTTGGTGGGTTTGCGGGGGAGAGGGGGCAGGGGAATTGAACTTTTGTGTACTGTTGGTGAGAATGGTTGTAAAATGGTGAAGGCATGGTGGAAAACAGCTTGGTGATTAAAAAAAAAAGTAAACATAGATTCACTATATGATCTAGCAATTCTACTCCTAGGTATATACTTTAAAGAAATAAAAGCAAGGACTCAAACAGATACATATACCCCAGTGTCCATTAGAGCATTATTTACAATAGCTAAAAGGTGGGAACAACTTAAGTGCATCAATGAATGTATGGATAAACAAAATATAATTAGTATTTACATATGCTTAAATAGTATTCAGTCATAAAAATGAATGACATTTTAATACATAAGCACTTTACCTCAAAACCAGTTTGAACTGCTTTTGATGCTATACAGGGTCAATATGAGTCAGAACCAACTCTATGGCACTTAACAACAACAACAATATGGGTGTAAGTGCCAGAGGTTTAAGCCAGATTCAGAGGAGGATGTAGAACAAGGGATATCATTGTTCATGTCAGATGGATCTTTGATGAAAGCAGAGAATACCAGAAAGATTTTTGCCTATGTTTTATTGACTACACAAATGCTTTATTGACTACACAATGTCTTTCAACTGTGTGAATCATGACAAACTATGGGCACTATTGAAGAGATTGAGAATTCCTTAACATTTGATTATGTTTATGAGGAACCTGTACCTAGACCAAGAGGCAGTCATTTGAAATAGAACAAGGCAATACGGAATGGTTTAAAATCAAGGATGGTGTGTGCCAATGTTGTTTGCTTTTATCATACTTATACAATCTGTATGCTGAACACACATGAAGGACATGGCATCAAAATGGGAGGAAGACTCATTAACAGCTTGTGATATACAGATAGTCAAAGACCAGAGTTGTCACTATGGGTTGCACTTCAATGTAAAGAAATCAAAAATCCTTACCATTGGATCAATAAACAACATCATGATAAATGGAGAAAAGACTGAAGTTGTCAAAAATGTCATTTTGCTCAATTCTAGCATCAACACTTAGGGAAGCAGCAGTCAACATGGCATTATGCAAATATACTGCACAAGACCTCTTTAAGTGCTCAAGAACAAAGATGTCAGTTTGAGGACAAAGGTACACCTGACACAAACCATAATATTTTCAGTAGCTTCATAGGCATGTAAAAGTTAGACAACAAATAAGGAAGACCATAGAAGAATTGATGCAATTGAATTATGGTGTTGGGGAAGAAAGTAGAAAGTACCATGGACTGCCAGAAAAACAAACAAATCTGCATTATAATTATAGCCAGAATGCTCCTTGAAAGCCAAAATGTTCAGACTTCGTCTCTCATACTTTGGGCATCTTAATAGGAGGGACCAGTCCCTGCAGAAGGAAATCATGCTAGATTAAGTGGCATGTTAGAGAAAAAGAGAAAGACCCCCAACTAGAATGATTGGCATAGTAGCATCAACAATAGGCTTAAGCATAACAACCACTATGAGGTTGGCACAGAACTGGGCAGTGTTTCATTCTGTTGTGCATAAGGTCAGAGCCAACTAGATGCCACCTAACAACAGCAACAACAAAAGTTTTGAAAACTTTTTGCTATGTTAAATAGGATAAATATACAAGGACAATATTGTATAATTCAATTTATATGCGATATTTAGATTATGCAAATTTATAATACAGCAGATTATTATTACCAGGAGTGAGTGAGAGGAAGAAACAAAGAAAGGGTATTACTTAATGAATGCAGAGTTTCTGTTTCAATAAAAATTGTTTTGGAAATAGATGATGAAAATGGTTGCATGACATTGTGATTGTAATTAACATCACAAAATTGTATACTAAAACAAATGGTTAAAATGAGAAATTTTATTTTATGTATGTGGTGCTGTAGGACAAGCACTGGACCACGAGGTTTGTTTGAATCACAAGGTCAGCAGTTCAAAACTCACCAGCTACTCTTCAGAAACCCTAGACAGGGTCACTATGAGTCAGAACAGACTTGATGGCATTTAACAAAAACAACATATTTTACCGTGGGAGTCAGTGGATGACAAAGATAGTTAATTACTCAAGTGTTAGTTGAAAGACTAGAGGTTCAAAATCAGTCAGAGGTGGCTGGGGAAAAAGACATTGGGGTTTACTTCCTACTTCAAAATAATCACAGTTTTGAAAACTCTATGGAGCAGTTCTATTGTGCACACATGGGATTGCCATGAATCAGAATTAAGTAAACAGTTACTACCAGCACAAAAATATTTACTAATAATATAGAAAGATAAAGGCGAGAAAAAATTGAAAATATCAAAATACGTGAAGGACAAACTCATAGAATTGGAAGAAGAAAACAAATTAAGAAGTCTATAATCTGTCAAGGTTGAAGGATCAAAGGAGAGAAGTCAAGTCATCCACAATAGCTAGCAGCAGCCATAGGGGCACAAACCGTTTGGTTAAGTATTAGGCTAGTAACTAAACAGTTGGCCATTTTAACCTACTCAGTCCTAACGTGATACTATAGGATAAGCACCTTACTGCTAGCCACAAGGCTGGAGCCTCAAAACCACCAGACAATCCTCAGAAACTGTATACAGGGATGCTATAAATTGGAACTGACTTTATAACACTTTACAACAACAGTCTTGTTGATCTTGGAGACAGTCTTGGTGATCTGTTTCCATAAACATTACAGTCAAGAAAGTCCTATGGTGCAATTCTACTGTACCAGATTGAGTCAATGTGAATTGGAATCAACTTAATGGCACCCCAATACAACACACTAATTAGAACAGGGGGAGGCAATTCCAGGAAGGAGAAACAGTGAAAAAGATGGAGATGCTAAATCCGTGTACTAACTCTACCCACTTCTCTGACTAACCTCTAAATTATGTTTGTGGTAGACTCAAAGCAAGTCAGCTAAGGCAAAAAAGAATGTATGTAGGGTTGTTCCTGTTAGATGTCGCCATATTTTAATACTGAATAGGGACAGCTCTATGCTTATCTCCAGGAACACCTGGAAATCAGTATTGACTTGTGACAAAGATAAGTGTAGTGGACTAATGAATCATGATGTGATGTTTAAAATTTGAACATCCTCTGATGATACCTAAGGAAAGTTTATTTATTGATAATTTTCACCTGGTATAACCAGTTACACACATTGCTTGACTATACTAGAAAGGGGGCATAAAAAGACCTCACTGGGAAATTTAAGGATGTTAAAATTCATGACCAAATCCTGACAGTTCAGCTCATAAATGAATAATTCAGAATATGAGACTTCCTGACAGTCTTTCAAGACCCAAAACTTGCCTGCACTCTCCTTCTATTACTATATTATGCTTGTAACTTTAATAAAAGTCTTATGTTGAATACAACCCTTGGAATCTTGTCAATACTGTTAATCACTGAACCTACTGGAATCTTTATAGAACTGAAATGATATTTCAGCTACTATTCACAGGAGGTGAGACAAAGTTTACAATTTTTGTTCATCCAAATTAATTCACTGATAAAATTGAACAAATGAAATAAACACATGATTATTTTTGGGAGATCATTATAGAATTCAGAATCTTTACAATATATGATTTACAACGTTTCATATATTATACTAACAGAATGCAGAAATCATTGGACAATATATTTGATATCCCGTGTGAGTAAAGTTTTACTAAAAGTAATACAGGAACAGCTGCAAGCATATATTGCCAGAGAACTTCCAGAGGTTCGAGCCGGATTAAGAAGAGGCCATGGAATGAGGGATATCTTTGCTGATGTCTGATGGATCTTGGCTGAAAGCAGAGAATATGAGAAAGATATTTACCTGTGCTTTATTGAATACGCAAAGGCTTTCTATTGGTAGATCATGACAAGCTATGGACAACATTGCAAAGTATGAGAATTCCTGAACACTTAATTGTGTTCAAGAGGAATCTGTACGTGGACCAAGAGGCAGTTGTTTGAGCAGAACATGGGAACACTGAATGTTTTAAAATTAAGAAAGGTGTGAGACAGGGTTGTATTCTGTAACCATACTTGTTCAACTTTTATGCTGAAAAAACAATCCGAGAAGCTGGGTTCTATGAAGAAAAACGTGGCATCAGGATTGGAGTAAGACTCATTAACAACCTGCTATATGCAGATGATACAACCTTGCTTGCTGAAATTGAAGAGGACTTAAAATATTTACTGATGAAGATCAAAGAGCACAGTCTTTAGCATAGATTGCATCTCAATGTAAAGAAAACAAAAATCCTCAGCACTGGACCAATAAACAACATACTTATCAACAGAGAAAAGATTGAAGTTGTCAAGGGCTTCATTCTTCTTGGATCAACTATCAACACTCATCGAAGCTGTAGTTAAGAAATCAAATGACGTAATTGCAATAGGCAAATCTGCTGCACAAGACCCTTTTAAAGTATTGAAGAGCAAAGATGTCAGCTTGAGGACTAAGGTGTGCCTGACCCAAGCTATAGTATTTTCAATATGCATTCTAAAGCTGGACAGTGTATAAGGAAGACTGTAGAAGAATTGATGCTTTTGAGTTATGGTGTTGGAGGAGAATATTGAAAGTGTCATGGGCTGCCAAAAGAATAAACAGATCTGTTTTGGAAGAAATGCAGCCAGAGTGCTCCTTGGAGGCCAGGATGGCCAAACTTCGTCTTTCATACTTCGAACATATTGTCAGGAGGGAGCAGTCACTGGAGAAGGATATCATGTTTGCTAAGGTGGAAGGTCACAAAAAAAGAGGAAGACTCCGAGCAAGATGGATTGGCCAAGTGGCAGCATCAATGGGTTCAAGCATGGCAACAATTGTGAAGTTGGCCCAAGACCAGGCAGTGTTTTGTTCTGTTGTGGATAGTGTTGCTATGAGTTGGTACCGACTCAATGGCACCTAACAACATCAACAACTGTTGGGAGCAACTGAAGGTCTCAGACATGGAGGTAGTATAACCAAAAGACTGCAAATAAACAGCTGTGGTCCAGAAAATCAGGCTGCTCCCAGGTAGGGCTGCCCCCTGAGGAACTTGGAAAGCCTGCCTCAGGGAACAAGGAATTTGCAAAGTCTTTCCTTGTATGCAGCCATGGCTTTCAGTTTAGTCTGCAAAAACATATAGCTGCCTTACTTCTGTTTCCCTAGCAACTACATTCTTCTGATAAAGTTCCACTTACTGCATGCATCAATAACACCAGATGTTTTCTTTTCCCTGGCCCCAGCCTCTCCTTTGATATGTGTATATAATAAATGTGCTGAATCTAGGTCTGGGTCACAGTATCTCCATCAGAGTGCTGTGTCCCACCTGGTTCAAACTTTATTATTTTCATTTTGTGCCTTGTGTCTTACTTTTTTTCTAATCTCCCATCACTCCTACTCGGGATTAATCTCTCCGTGTGGGTCACGGAGTATAGCCAATTGTCCAACGCAACAAACAATATTCAATCCACAATAGCTAAAAATAGTATGTAATAGGAAAATCCAATCCATATTTAAGTGGAAAGACAATTAGCAAGTAAAGATTTTAAAAGTTACTTAGGTTTGTTAGGGTTATTCTAACTATGCTCAATGACATAAAGATAAATATATTTGTAAATAATAAAATAATAGCAAATATTATCAGAGAAGTAGGGATTATAAAGAACTATTTGTATGTTGTGATGCATAATGCAAAACTGATAATTTCTAATGAAATCTTCAGATTCAACCTTTCTCTTAAACTTGAATCATGCATTCTTACTTGCCAATGTAAAAGATCCAACTGGAATTCTACTAGTTATTTCAAACACAGTCCATTGTGTGATTTTTCTTCTTTCACAAATATTATGCTCACCAAATGACTTCCATTTTAGTAAATGGAATTCATTCCTCAGGACAAAAACATGATTTTTTTTTTTTTTTCTTGACTATGCTCTTCAACAGCTATATCAGTCTATTAGTAAGTTATGCACACTTTACCAAATATAGCTATCCCATAACCTTTCAATTCTTATCCACTTCCAAAACCCCATCCTAGTTACCACCATCTCTCCGTAAGACCACAGCAATAACTTTCTAGCTGATGTCTATGCTTTTGACTTGCATTTTTATGACCTATTCTCCAGCTGCCAAAGTGATCATATTTTTCATGGAAATTGAAACATGACACTGCTCTTCCCCAAAAGCCCCAATGACTTTCCTTTGTTGCTGTTGTTATTAAGTGCCTTTGAGTTAGTTCTAACCCTGTATATGGTTTCCAAGGAGCAGCTGGTAAGCTTGAACCGCCGACCTTGCACTTCAAACCAACTTTGCACTTTAACTCGTAGCACCACACCATGACTCCAATGACTTTCCTTTATACCTGAAATAATATCCAGAATCTTCACCGCTGTCTTTAAGACCTTACATGATTTAACTGCATCTTTGACAAACTTGTTCTAGTTCACTCTTCATTTATCTGACTTTCTTGAAATTCATCAAATATTTCAAGCATACTGATAATTCAGGACTGTGTTCTTACTTATTTATTTGCATCAGATCTCTATTTGCCTTATTTCCCTAAGTTATTTAGTCACTTCCCAAATGTTTCATTCTTAAAGAGAATCATATGAAAAATAGTAATGTTTACTTCTCATGCTGGAAGCTATTCTACCAATGTTTTAATAAAGAGTAGAGACATCCATGAAGAGCAAATTTCAGGGAAGCTACCAGATGGAGGCAGACTAGAAAGATGCATTTGGTGGTAAAATTATTTTAAAATGGTCATTGAAAACCTTATGGACTACCAGCAGGGTATGGACATAGTGCTATAAGATGAGCTGCACAAATCTGAAGGCACTCAAAATAAGACTGGAAATGAGCTGTCTCTTCAAAGTAGAGTGGACCTTAACGGTGTGAAGGGCACTACTGTGAATGGAAAGTCCTAAACATTTAATTATGCTCATAAAAACCTGTAGAAGCACCATACAGGAAAAGGGGATATTGCATGGTTTAAAATCAGGAAAGGAATGTATCAGGGTTGTATACTTTCACCATATTTACTCAATCTGTATGCAGATTAAATAATCCAAGAAACTAGACTACATGGAAACAAATGTGGCATCGAGGTCGTTATTAGTCAGAACTAACTCAATGATACTTGTTAAAACAACAATAATATATATGAGCCCTGGTGTGGTGCTGTAGGATAAGCACTGGACTAGCAACCCCAAGATCTGTAGTTCAAATGCAATAGCCACTGTTGGAAAACCTTAACAGGGTCGCTAAATGTAGGAACCAACTCAATGGCATACAACAGGAATACATATAATGTATCCATTTGTTTTGCCCTGCCCCTAGCTCACATTAAAATAAAACTCCATCATTACTTTTCATTGCTCCTCTATCCTTCATCCCCAAATATGGAAAATAATTGCAGAATTCTATTTACAATTATGTGAAAAAAATGCAAGCATAAAAAGACTAATATAACTAAAATATTATTTTTTTAAGTAATGGCAAATTTCTACTAAATTTTTATTCCATTGCCTTTAGAATGAAAATATTTGTTATCAATAAATCGGTTGAACTACAAATTTGAGGATATTCCATGCAGCATAGAATGCATAACTTTAAGCTGGAGATTTTTATTACTAAAATGTTTAATTTGTTCCTGAACACAAGACTATATATTTTTTGAAATTTGCAGTATCCTTTAATAGACTATGTGGAGAATTTTCATTTAGATAACAAACCCATAAGAGAATCAGAGGAATTTGGTGTGTGTAAATAGAGTAGCCTTGTTGTTGTTGTTGTTAGGTGCCATCAAGTTGGTCCTGACTCATAGCAACCTTATGCACACCTTAGCCTTATACTCCATTTAAAGCTTTGACATGAATGCAGAATCCATGTTAAATTTTAAAATTGCCTTTTCTAACAACAGTTTCACTAACCTTTGTGATGACCTATCCACATACCCTAAAGAAAACATTTTTTTCTCTCTGTGTACAAACGGATGCAGAATGTAATAGCCTATGTCTGATGAGTCTTGACACAAAGCATCATTGTACATCTTTATGATGGACCTTCAGGATCAGACCAGAAAAACCTGTCCTGTTATTGTCCTGTGATCATCCTGCAATTAACAGAAGAGCATGTATGCTTGCAATTATGTAAACTTTATCAATCATATCAAACACTAGTCCCTGTTAGGAGTCCTGATGTGGTGCTGTGGGTTAATGCATTGGACTACAAGGTCTGTTTGAACCACAAGATCATCAGTTCAAGCTTACCAGCTGCTCCTCTACAGGGTCGCTATGGGTTGGAACCGACTCGATGACACTTTACAACAACAATCTCTGTTAAGTTCCTGCTGTCAGATGTCTTTCAGCCAATCATGATTTTGCAGTTCTAGAGTCAACTTTATAATAATGCTTACTTCTGTCTTGTCCAGTGGAATAACTATTCATTCTGTTAATCTGGATATTTGTCTGGTCTGGATCATCTCTGGCATTCCAAAAAATATTCAATAATTATACTTTTACAGAGATTGTGTTTGTACAGTAGGACAAGCCATTGGATAAACAAGCCATTGGATAAACATTCAGCCCCAAGTAAGTAAGACTGTGCCTGGTAAATTTTAGTCCTACTCAGAGAAGATGAAAAATTATTATATGTATATGTAACAGGTCCTCAATTCAGGTAAATTGACTGATTATAATGAATTAACTGCATATGTTATATCATATATACAAATAATTTGTGGTTCTCTTTGTTGTAAGAAAATAAAGTTTCAAGACTTTTTAACTTGATGGTAGAGTAATCTCAACAAATTGCGAGAATAATCAAGGTTTTTGAGAATATATAGGCATATATTCGAATTGTGACTTCACTAATTTCTAACTGCATAATCCAGAAAAAGTCACTAACCTCATTTAGTAAATGGTTACTGGGGATGTCTTTATTGTACTGTGTTTTTGTAAAAACAAAATCAAATAGCATATGGGCTGTTGATTAGCATTTTTGCGATAAAAGTTAGTTTACTCACTCTACTATGTAAATAACAATGAGGTAAATAGTACTCTCTCTGACTTTCTACCCTTGGCTCACTCAACCATACCAAAAAAGCCAGACTCATAAAAACATTAATTTAAGGGAGAGATGGCACACTATATCTAGAACTGGGGTAACCAATGTCACTGCAATGTGGGAAAGACATGAAATAACCATTAAGAGGGGATCAAAAGTTAAAAAAAAAAAGGATAAAGAATTATGAATGACATATGGACTGAGAATTCTATGAGGGCAGAAGATACAATGTGTAAGCTGTGGTTCTGCAATTTTACTGGTGAATGCTTTGAGCCAGAGGCAATCATTATTTAATTTATAGTTTTTATTTTCACCACATTAAAAGCAGCTGGTACTTGGAGAATTCAGGTTGTAGATTAAAAGGCCATTGGTAGAAATAAAACTACAAAAATGTTTCTGAGTTGAAAGACACTGGTTTTGGATAATTCACTGAGTGGTAGTAAAATGGATGTATAAAACACATTTCAATTCTGATTCATCCAATTACCTCACTTTTCATTTCCTTTTTGAGATCCTCAGCTAAGCTGGAGCTCTCCTTTCTTTCACTTGGCACTAGTACGTCTGTATACTGTTGTTGTTTAGTTAGACTGTAGTTGTCAGTCCTGATGCATAGTGACCTTGTGTAGGGTTTCCAAAGAGTGGCTGGTGAACTTGAACTGCTAACCTTGTGGTTCAAACTGACCTTACAATCCATCACATTAACCCATAGCACCACACCAGGACTACACCTCTATATGTACTAACTACTTCCTTAACCCTGGTGGAGTTGCCAGAGGTGTTATAACCAGTAGAGAGCAGAAACAGTAGAGGAATAAAACACCATTCCAATTACTTTTTCTTTTCATGTTTTCTTCGAATCACATAAGAAAGCACAGAAGCTGAAAATATTTGGCAAATAGCGTTGCTGCTCATTTGCAAAGAATTTTAAAACAATTAATTCTGTAAGGAACAAAGACTACAAATTTCAGCTCTGAAGAAGACACTCTTACTGGAATTTGGAATACAAAAATTCAAAGAATTTTATGCCTATCAAAAATCAACCATGGGACAGAATTTTATCAGGTTAAACAGGATTTTCATCTTTGAAGTGCTCCTTTAGTCTCTTCATGCCTTTTTCTCTGGCATCCTTACTTCATGCAGAGGATAACAAACACATATGCATACTGGGTGAGCTTGTTTAGTCTAACAAAGTTTCATCAAAGTTCAAATGAAATATGAAGCTAGTTAAAGGCTTTTTAAAAATTGTTTCCTCAGGTTATATATATCAGTATTCTGATATATATAAAATCATATATCAGAATACTGAGTGTTTTACTTCTATAAGTCACAAAAAAACTTGAAACTTGTCTTGAATCTTAAAATGTATTTTGTTGGGATGACCGTTTATAATCCTCCCCAAATGAAATATATCTGATAAACTTTTGCTTTATGTTAATGTATATAGCTATTAAAATTTATAAATGCTGAGATTTTGATATAAAAATTACAGAAAATCAAGACCATCCTGGACTGTTGGAAAGAGTTGTTGTATTGCTCTATTAGGTAACTCGGTTCAGTGGTCCAACCTTCCACGTATACAATCATAACTTGAAAGAATGAGTCATTCATTTAATCGCCTACACATCATTTTCAATCACAGAGTTTAATCAAGTAATTTAAAGTCACTTAGTGAATTAGAAATCCATTTCCTCCACAAAATATGCATTTATCTCTCATTTAGCAACAGCAACTCATAAGCTATTTTCTTGCCAGTGTTTCTCCCTCCTACTGCTCCCGGTATTTCCAGTCTGCTTAATTGGACTCAGGTGTATTTTGAAAACCTAAATTCTCAGCTATCGTCTCATAAAGGCAGGTTTCTTGGAAAACCAAATAAAAGAGAGAGAGAAAAAAAAAAAGAAATGATAATATTGAAGGTCCTAAAGATATGAGCCAGTTCTTATGAAAATTTAAATTTTTATGCAAATACAAAATTTATTTTGAAGAAAATTCTCTGAACCCTTAGAGCTTAATCAATCAAATACTTTGCAATGGACACACAAAAAAAGCATATTTTGCATTGATGTGTTTCCTTAATATAACAATAGGAATTTATCACCTTCAATGAACATATCTTTATAGATATTTTTATAAATTTAAATGGCACCTATTAAATAGGTGGTGGAGTTTTTAACTTTTCTTTTTTTTTTTTTTTCCACTTAAGTTTTCCAGGTATATTATTATTATCTTTAACTTCTACTATATTTTCAATGGAAAGGAACACTGGTGGTGCAATGGTTAAGGACTCAGCAGCCAACACAAAGATAGTGGTTCAAATCTGCCCAATGAAACTGGGGAAGAAAAGATACATCAATCTCCTCCTGTCGTGATTACTAGATTACTAAAAACGTCTTTGAGAGTAGTTATACTGATTCAGATGGGATCACTATGAGTCAAAAATCGACTTGATGGCACCTAACAATTACAACAACAACAGCAAATATAAGAATATGTAAAAATGGATTCCTACTAGGGTTTTATTTCAAACATGCACAATAAAGGATGTTTAAACATGTCTCTGTGATCAGTGAATACTCCAGACAATTTCCCTTAGTAATACACTTGTCTTAATCTAATTTGTTGTTATGTGCCGTGGAGTCGGCTCTGACTCATAGCGACCCTGTACAGGGTTTCCAAGGAGCAAACCGCCTCATCTTTCTCCCGCAGAACCGCTAGTAGTTTCGAACTGCTGACCTTGTGACTGGCAGTCCGATTCGTAACCACTACGCTACCAGAGCTCTTTTTTTTTTTTTTTAAGGTATCCTAATTAGAAAAAAATTAATCTAATTAGGGTACCTTAAAAAAAATGGGTACTTTTTCTTCCATGGGAAAAAATGATTTTTGAGGTCAGGGCTAATATTAATTTTTTTAAACTGTCTCAAATCATAGAAGCTTTGCAACGAGTTTATGGGAGTGTCGCCCTACATAAAACAACAGCTTTTAGATAGATCAAGACATATTAAGACAGTTGAGATAACCTTGAAGATGTGCCAAGACACTGAAGACTGTCACCCTTGATGAATGAAGAAACTATGGCTGATATCCAGAAATAGGTTGAAGAAATCCATGGCATTATTGATGTGATAACTACTGGAGTTGGGATTTCACATGGTTCAACATTTTCAATTTTAAGCAAACATGTTGTCCTCAGCA
Source organism: Chrysochloris asiatica (assembly GCF_000296735.1). Lineage (NCBI taxonomy): Eukaryota > Metazoa > Chordata > Mammalia > Afrosoricida > Chrysochloridae > Chrysochloris > Chrysochloris asiatica. Next base: position 1,366,341 of record NW_006408720.1, on the reverse strand, counting down.
AGCGTTAGGCTTGGTGGGTGCTAAAAATAATCTGAGATTTGTTGTTGTTAAGTGCCGTTGAGTCGGTTCCGACCCATAGCGACCC
>NW_006408720.1:1363918-1365257 GCF_000296735.1 Chrysochloris asiatica | reverse complement strand
TTCAGTTAATGCCAATGATTAACATTCCTAGAATTTCACTGGTCCAAAACAATTAACTCCCTTGGGACAAAAAGATATACTGGAGTACAAGGATAATGAAAACAGAATGAAATCACAACCAGGATTAACACATTTCTATCACAAGAATCTGAGAATCCAACAAACGTACAGTCTACTGAAATGCATAGAAATCATAGAGACAACTGACTTTTTGGTTGCTAATTTTACTTTTTTTATACTGCGGTAGCATATAAATAACATCACTAGACCTTCTGGAAAGGGCTTTAATTTTAAACTCCTCTATGCTACCAAGACCACCATTTGTCTGTCAGTTTGTCGTACTGTGGTGGCCTGGGAGTTGCTGTGATTCTGGAAGCTATGCCATGGATATAGCTTTTGACAAGCTCAGCATTTCTCAAGCTGGGGGAACTGAAGAAAAAATTCAAACCTTGACTTTAATTATTGAAAGATTATCTAAGCAAATGACTGAATGATGAAAAAAGCATCAAAAGAAGATGGAAGGAATCCACAGAGTCACTGTACCAAAAGAAAATGGTTGATGTTCAACCATTTCAAGAGGTAGCATGTAATCAAGAGCCAATGATACTGAAGGAAGAAGTCCAAGGTGCATTGAAGGAATTAGCAAAGAATAAGGCACCAGGAATTGATAGAATAAAAATTGAAATATTTGAAGACAGTGCAGTGGCACTGGAGGCACTCACTTATTTATGCCAAGAAATATGAAAGACAACTGACTGGAAGAGATCCATATTTGTGCCCATTCCAAAGAGAGGTGACCCAATGGAATGCAGAAATCATCAGACAATATCATTGATATCCCATGTGAGTAAGTTTTACGAAAGGTAATACAGAAATGGCTGCAAGCATACATTGACAGAGAATTTCCAGAGGTTCAAGCCAGATTCAGAAGAGGACATGGATCGAGGGATATCATTGCTGATGTCATATGGATCTTAGCTGAAGGCAGAGAAAACCAGAAAGATGTTTACCTGTGCTTTATTGACTAAGCAAAGGATTTTAATTGTTTGGAACATGACAAGCTATGGACAACATTGCGAAGTATGAGTGAGTATTCCTGAACACTTCATTGTGCTCATGAGGAATCTATACAAGGACCAAGAGGCAGTTGTTCAAACTGAACACAGGAACACTGAATGGTTTAAAATTAAGAAAGGTATGCAACAGGGTTGTATTCTTTCACCATACTTATTCAACCTGTATGCTGAAAAAATAATACGAGAAGCTGGGTTCTATGAAGAAAAACGTGGCATCAGGATTGGAGGAAGACTCATTAACCACCTGCGGTATGCAGATGATA
>NW_006408720.1:1360337-1363711 GCF_000296735.1 Chrysochloris asiatica | reverse complement strand
TTGCATTAGGCAAATCTGCTGCACAAGACCTTTTTAAAGTGTTGAAGAGCAAAGATGTCAGCTTGAGGACTAAGGTGTGCCTAACCCAAGCCATGGTATTTCAGTAACCTCCTATGCATGCGAAAGCTGGACAGTTAATAAGGAAACAGTAGAAGAATTGATGCTTTTGAGTTATGGTGTTGGGGGAGAATATTGAAAGTGCCATGGGCTGCCAAAAGAACAAACAGATCAGTATTAGAAGAAGTGCAGCCAGAGTGCTCCTTGGAGGTCAGGATGATCAAACATTGTCTCTCATACTTTGGACATATTGTCAGACAGACCAGTCACTGGAAAAGGATATCATGTTTGGTAACGTGGAGGGTCAGAGAAAAAGTGGAAGACTTTCAGGGAGATGGATTGGCCAAGTGGCAGCATCAATGGGCTCAAGCATGGTAACAATTGTGAGGTTGGCCCAGGACCAGGCAGTGTTTCATTCTGTTGTGCATAGGGTCGCTATGAGTCAGTAGCAACTCGATAGCACCTAAGAACAACAACATGCTACCAAGAAATCCTGGTGACATAGTGATTAAGCTCTTGGATTTTAACCAATGCTAACCAAAATGTCTGTAGATGGAAACAACCAGCCACTTGACAAGAGTAAGATATAGCAGTATGCTTTCTTAAGATTTGTTATTCTACTTGTCCTATAGGGCTGCTATTGAGTCTGAATCAACTTGACAGCAATATATTCTATTTTTGGGGATGGATATAAGTAACCAAATAACCAAGTGACAGTTCTCTCAGAAAATACACAAAGTTTCAGAAATATACCCTCTCTTGTGATTAGCCACAGTATCCCTTACTACTTTACTTATTGCTTAACTTAAATACTTAATTTAATTGTCTTTTTTGTTTTATTTTAAAATCAGTTTGATATATATGTAAGTATTTTGCTATGTATATCTTATGAAAGATATAATAGATCTGGGCAGGTTTCTTATCCCTGGGAAGCCAAGAATTTAGTCAAGTGGACTGCATAAATATTCACATGAAGAATATGTAATAAAACCAGACAAGTTTTTTAAAAACATTTCTCTTTGTATAGCATTTAATATTTTCAAGTGTATTGAAGTGAAGCTCTAGAGGAGTGAAATCTTTGTTTCATTCCATGCTGTATCTCTGACATCTGGAACAGCACCTGCTCACAAACCTTGGTCAAATGTTTAAATTCATGAATAAGTGCACGTGCATTATATTACATAACTGAATTTCCTTTCAAAAACAGAGATTACTCTCAATTTGAAACAAAACAAAATAGAAAGACAACGAGAGGTAAAGTTATTTGCAAACCCACACATTTAGGAAAGGGCTGACCTGGATACTGAACTCAGGATCTTTGACTTCCAATCGAATATAGTTACCATGCACCACAATTTGGAAGATTTTAATGCAGTGACTCTGTTCAGTAAGCACTGGACTGTGAACCACAAGGTTCATGCCTACTAGCCACTCCATGGACGAAAAATGAGACTTTCTGCTTCCACAAAGTTATACAGCTTTGGAAGCCCTATACGTTGAAACTCACTTGACAGCACTTAACAACAGCAATAAACATCAAAAAAGATTATTGCAGCCAGTTAACAAGTTGCCTTAAATCAACTATGACTTATGATGGTCCCACATGTGTCAGAGAAGAACTGTGCTCCAAAAGGCTTTCAATGGTTGATTTTTCAGTAGATCACCAGGATTTTTCTTGTGAAGCACCTTGGGATAGACTTAACTACCAACTTTTCAATAGAAACTAAACATGCTAGCTATTTGTACCACTTAGGACTCCAACAATTATTGTAGAAGAAGCAAATGTGAGCCAAGGTTTGACACAATACAGAATTATTTACTTTTAAGTTAAAACAAAGACTACTTCTAACAAGGTGGATTCTTTTTCTTGAGAACACAGACTACCATGATGTGAATTAAACAAATGCAAACATTAATGCTGACACCTTGTAAATATCATAAATCTTAGGGAAGAAATATGGGTGTTCCTAAACCCAAAAGAAATTAAGGGCTTTAACTTTTATGGTTCCTGATAAGCTACCTTGTTCTCAGGAGTGCATATGTCAGTGTATGTCTGAAATTCAGATGTCAGTGTGTCATTATGGGTGGGTGGTCTGTGGGTCTGTGAGAGAGAGAAACGGCCTATCTTTGTAAACTTGTCACCACTCAATCACAGACTTAGCGCCCACATTGTTTAATCACGGGTGCGACAGTAATGGACAGTAATTCTGTCATTAAAGTTCCTCAATGTAATAATCTTCTCCAGAGGGAATGAAAGAAAACTTTTCTAAAGAGCTAAAACAGGGAATTTGATAACCAGTGGTACTTGGACAAATAATCTATAAGTCATTTGAAAAACATCCTTTTGCTTTCATAACTTAAATGCAATGCTCTTATTGTTAGGTGAATGTCATAGACTAAACTTCAAACTCTCAAATATGTGTCAACCTGACTGAGTCATACTTTTTGGTGGTTTGACAGTTATGCGATGATAAAATGTGGCAGTTATGCAATGAAGTAATCACATACACCCAGGAAGTGCTCTTATTTGATAAACCCTGATCTGAAGTGATTATCCCATGTGATATAAATCCTCATTTCTACGATGCTAATGAGGTGCAATGTAAACTACAGGGTTAGATTGCAGTTTTTGCATTAATAAGCAAGTAGCTCAGAGGGACGCGCTGCCACCTAGAAAGAGCCTGGGGTACAATGCCTTCTTTGGACCTGGGGTCCCTGTACTGTGAAGCTCTAGATCCAGAGGAAAATGGATACCAAGAAACATGGAGATTTCCAAGGAATGTTGGGAGTACAGGTATTGAAAGGAGATCAGGACCTTGCTCCAGAACTGACAAAGAAAGCAAGCCTTCCACTGCAGTCAGCTCTCTGAATTTGGATGGCTAACCTCCCAAACTGCGAGAGAATAAATCTCTGCTTGTTAAAGGCATCTACTTGTGGAATGCTGATGTGGCACTGTGAGCTAATTCTCTGGACAGCAAAGTTGGTTTGAACTGAAGATAGGAAGATCAAACTCACCAGCTGCCTCAGAAACCCTATACATGGTCACTGTGGGTTGGAACCCACTCCACAGCACTTAGCAACAACAACAACTACAGTGCCACACCAGGACTCCATATATATATATGTGTGTGTGTGTGAGTGTGTATGTATGTATATATGTGTCTATATACATAGATACCTATATAGATACATATATACCGATATATATACCTATACCTACATATAAGCATATATATAAGCATATATATATATTTTGTTGTTGTTGTTGTTAAGTGCATTCGAGTCGGTTCTGACCCATAGTGACCCTGTATAGGGTT
>NW_006408720.1:1347768-1360087 GCF_000296735.1 Chrysochloris asiatica | reverse complement strand
TATAGTAGTTGTTAAGTGCCATTAGGTCCATTCCTTATATAGGGTTTCCAAGGAGCAGTTGGTGGGTTTGAACTGCTGACCTTTTGGTTCACAATCCAGTGCTGATATTTATATATAATTAGGGAGAAGGCAGAACTAGGTAACTAAGACTGAGCCATTGAGTCAGTCAGTTCTGACTCATAGGAACCCTGTTGTTAAGTGCCATCGAGTTGGTTGCAAACTATAGCAACCCTCTATAAGGTTTCCAAGGAGCGGCTAGAACTCAAACAGCTGACCTTGCAGTCCAAACTGACTTTGCAGTCCAATGCATTAACCCACAGCACCACACCAGGACTCCTTTAAAACAATAGTAATGATAAAATGTTGATTTATTTCAAAAACAGTGGCACATTTTATCTTAAGGGCTAAAGAATAAAATATGGCTTTAGTTGAAAACTATCACATGTCAATTAGTTGTATTGTGGTGGCTTCTGTGTCGGTGTGATGTAGAAGCTATGCCACCAGTATTTTAAATGACAGCAGTCTCACTTATGGTGGACAGGTATCAGCAGAACTTCCAGATTGAAACAGACTTGGAAGGAGAGTTAGGGCACTTCTGAAAGTTTAGTCACAGCCACTGAAAACCTTATGAATAGTAACGGAACATTGCCTGAAATAGTGTCAGAAGATGAGCTACTCAGGTTAGAAGGAACCCAAAATTCGACTGGGGAAGACCTGCCTCCTCACATTAAACTGACCTTTAGTGATGTGCATGGAGAAAATTTTTCTGGACCTTCATTTTCGATGGCGCACAACTTAAAATGAAAAGACACAGTTGCAAACATCCATTAATAATCAAAATGTGGAATGTACAAAGTATGACTCTAGGACAATTGGAAGTTATAAAAAAATGAAAACTAATGCATAAAGACTGATATCCTAGGTATTAGTGACTTGAAATTAACTGGTATTGGCCATATTGAATCCAAAAAAACATATGGCTTACTAAGCCAGAAGAGACTAATTGAAGAACAGTATCACAATCAAAGTCAAAAAAGCAATTCAAGATCTATCTTGAAGTACAATGCTGTCTGTGACAGAATAATATCTACACAGCTACAAGGAAGACCAGGTAATGTCACTATTTTTTTGCAACAAACACTAAAGTCAGTGATAATGAAATTGAAGAATTCAGCCTACATCTACAGCCTGAAATTGACTACACATGCATCAATATATTTTGAACATTACTGGTGATTGGAATGTGAAATTTGGAAACAGGAAAAGTATCAGTAGCTGGAAAACATGGCCTTGGTGACAGAAATGATGATGATGAAGACTGCATAATTAACTTTTTCAAGGCCAATGATGTTTCATTACAAATACCTTTTTAAATTAACAGATTAGATGACTTTACATGTTAGTCTCACCATATTGAAAACACAGGAACAATATTGACCATACCCGTGGGAAGAGATGAGGGAGAAGCTCAATATCATCTGTGAAAATAAGACCAGTGGCTAATTGCAGGAAGAACAACAAAGACCAATATGCAAGTTCAGGTTGAAGGCAAAGAAAATAAAAACAAGCCCATGAGAGTCATAATAAGAATGATAGAAGACTAGAATTGTAAAATGACATCAAGACCATCAAACATGAAAGATGGAAAACATCATAAAAAATCAGAAAAAAAAGAAAAGACTAAATGGATGCCAAGAGAGACTCTGAAACTTGTTAATTAATTCAAAGAAGCTAAAGTGAGAGACTCGATGACATGAAAGAACTCAACAGAAAATTACAAAGGGAAATTTAAAAAGCTAAAGTATTATAATGAAATGTGCAAAGACCTAGAGTTATACAACCAAAGGGAAATAACAACCTAAGTATTTCTCAAGCTGAAAGAACTGACAAAAAATTCAAGCTTAAGATTGCAATATTGAAGGAGCCTATGGCAATATAAACTTCATATAACCCAGCTTCTCAGATTATTTGCTCAGCATACAGGTTGAATAAGTATGGTGAAAGAATATAACCTTGTCACACACCTTTCTTAATTTTAAACCATTCAGTGTTCTCCTGTTCTGTTTGAGCAACTGCCTCTTAGTCCAGGTACAGATTCCTCATGAGTACAATTAAGTGTTCCAGAATACTCATACATTGCAATGTTGTCCATTGCTTGTTACATCTCAATGTGACGAAAACATAAATTCTCATCACTGGACCAATAAACAACATTCTTATCAACGGAGAAAAGATTGAAGCTGTCAAGGACTTCATTTTTCTTGGATCAACTATCAACACTCAAGGGAGCAGCAGTCAAGAAATCAAATGATGTATTGCATTAGGCAAATTTGTTGCACAAGACCTTTTTAAAATGTTGAAGAGCAAGGATGTCAGCTGAGGACTGAGGAGAGCCTGACCCAAGCCATGGTATTTTCAAGAAACTCCTATGCATGTGAAAGCTGCACAGTGAATATGGAAGACCATAGAAAGCTGAACAGTGAATCAAGAAGACCATAGAAGAATTGATGCTTTTGAGTTACGGTGTTGGAGGAGAATATTGAAAGTGCCATGGGCTACCCATCTGACCTTATGGCTAAAAATTGATATGCAATCCAGTGCATTATTCTGCAGTACTATACCAGGGCTCCATATTAGGTGGTAAAAATTCTTTGCCTCAACCACTTCCAAGATAACTAATGCTCATCTATTGTTGTTGTTGTTAGGTGCCTAAGAGTCAGTACAGACTCATAGTGATCCTATGCACTACAGAACGATGGGCTAACCTCACAATTGTTGCCATGCTTGAGCCCATTAATGCTGACACTTTGCCAATCCATCTTGCTGGGGGACTTCCTCTTTTTCTCTGACCCTCCACCATACCAAACACGATATCCCTCTTCAGTGACTGGTGCCTCCTCAAAATATGTCCAAAGTATGAGAGACAAAGTTTGGCCATCCTGGCCTCCAAGGAGCACTCTGGCTGTACCTCTTCAAACACAGATTTGTTTGTTCCTTTGACAGCCCGTGGTACTTTCACAACTTCAATCTTTTCTCCATTGATAAGAATATTGTTTATTGGTCCAGTGGTGAGGATTTTGGTTTTCTTTACATTAGATGCAATCCAAACTGAAGGCTATGGTCTTTGATCTTCATCAATAATTATTTTAAGTCCTCTTCACTTTCACCAAGCAAGGTTGTATCATCTGCATATCTCAGGTTGCTAATGAGTCTTCCTTCAATCCTGATGTCATGTTTTTCTTCATATAACCCAGCTTCTCAGATTATTTGCTCAGCATACAGGTTGAATAAGTATGTTGAAAGAACACAACCCTCTCACACACCTTTCCTAATTTTAAACTATTTAATGTTCCCATGTTCCCTTTGAACAAGTGCACCTTGCTTATTCATCATAAGTACTAAATAACCATTCCTTTAAAAAACTTGGCAAATATATTCGCAACAAAATAGTTGCCATTTCAACAATTTTCACATTCGCGATTAAGTAATATTATTTGAATTCATCATGGATAACTACCACCATTGTCTATTTCCAACTTTTTTTATCATCTTTGACAGAAGTCCTGTCTCCTAAGTACCCGGAGTACTGATAAATGTCAGATCCTTCTATAGTGAAAACAAGGAAATCAAAATAAAAATGCATCATAAGGTACAATATTAGGCACATGATTGTACTGTTTTCTTTTAGTTAGGAATTCATTCAATTGTGGGTTTTACTCTGTTACAAATTTTTCAGTAGCAGTGTGGGTGGAATTTGAAAAGATGAAGTTTTGGGGATCTTTTTGCCTTTTGAATGTTTGTATGAGTTAGTAAAATACTCTTTCTTAAAAAGAAAGGATGGTAAAATTTTGACTAATTTATTTTGAACATTTCACCAAGAAAGAACAATCTCTAGCACAGGATATCATGTAGGGTGAAGAGTTATTATTTAGTGTCATTGAATCTGTTTCAGCTCATAGAGACCCTGTGTAGGATTTCTGAGGAGAGGTGGTATGTTTTAACAGCTGACCTGTTGGTTAGCAGTTCAGTGCTTACCCTACAGCACCATATTAGCACCCCAGGTAAAGTACTGTGGTCGTATACCATGAAATCGATTTAGACTCATAGCAACCTTGCACGCGGTTTCTGAGGCTACACATTTTTATGGGAACAGAAAGCCTCATCTAACTGATGACATTGAGGTAAGCAGCCCAATTTGAATCCACAATACTACCAGAGCTTCTCAGGTAAACAAAACAAAAAACAAGGAAATCTTTTAACAAAATTGACAGACCACTGGCAAACCTAACAAAAGAAAAGAAGGAGAAGACACAAATAACTTGCATCAGAAACCACACGGGCGATGTCACAACGGAACCAAAGGAAATCAAAAGGATTATAACAGAATACTATGAAGAGTTGTACTCCAACAAATTTAAAAACTCAGAAGAGATGGATACATTTTTAGAAAAACGTGACCTACCAAAACTTACAAAGGGTGAAACAGAAAACCTGAACAGACTGAAAACAAAAGAATAAATTGATCAGGTCATCCAAAAATTCCCAACTAAAAGAAGTCCAGGACCAGATGGCTTCACTGGTGAATTCTACCAAATATTCAAGGAAGAGCTGTCACCAATTGTACTCAAATGATTCCAGAATATAGAGGAGGATGGAAAACTTCCTAATACATTTTATGAAACAAACATAACCCTCATACAAAAACCAGGGAAGGACGTCACTAAGAAAGAAAATTATAAACCAATATTCCTCATGAACATAGATGCAAAAATTCTCAACAAAATCCTAGCCAACAGACTAGGAGCACATAAAAAAGATAATACATCATGATAAGGTGGCATTCATATCAGGGATGCAAGGATGGTTCAACATTAGAAAAACGATCAACATAAGCCACCATATAAATAAGAAAAAGGAAAAGAACCACATGATCATATGGATTGATGCAGAAAAAGCATTTGACAAAATCTAACATCTATTCCTGATAAAAACATTCAAAAAAGTAGGAATTGAAGGAAAATTCCTCAACATAGTTAAGCGCATATATACAAAACCAACAGCTTGCATTCTTCTCAATGGAAAGAATCTGAAAGCCACCCCTGCGTGAACAGGAACCAGACAAGGATGCTCTTTGTCACCACTCCTATGCAGTATTGTGCTGGAAGTCTTAGCAAGAGCTGTATGGCAAGACAGGGAAATTAAAGGCATCCAAACTGGCAAAGAGGAAACAAAACTCTCTCTATTTGTAGGCGATATGATCCTATATATAGAAAACCCCAAAGACTCAGTTTAAAAAGCTACTAGACCTCATTGGAAGATTCAGCAAAGTGGCAGGATATAAGATCAACAAAAAAATCAGTTGGATTCTTTTATATCAAAAACAACAATGCTGAAAATGACATTAGGAAAGCAATACCATTTACAATAGCTGCACAAAGGATGAAATATCTAGGAATAAATGTAACCAGAGAAACAAAGGACCTATACAAAGAAAACTACAAAACACTACTACATGAAACCAAAAGAGACCTACAAAAATGGAAGAATGTACCATGCTCCTGGATAGGAAGACTTAACATGTCAATACTGCCCAAAGCAATTTACACATATAATGCAATCCCAATCCAGATCAAATGACATTCTTCAAACAGATAGAAAAAACTGTTACAAACTTTATATGGATGGAAAAGAGACCCAGGATAAGCAAAGCATTGCTTAAGAAAAAGAATAAGGTCAGAAACCTCTAACTCCCTGACTTCAAATTTTTTACACGGCTACAGTAGTCAAAACAGCTTGGTACTGGTACAATGAAAGATGCATTGATCAATGGAACAGAAACAAGAATCCAGAAATTAACCCATCCACATACAGCCAACTGATTTTTGACAAGGTACCTAAATATAGTGCATGGGGAAGAGATAGTTTTTTCAACAGATGGTGCTGGCAGAACTGGAAAGCGATATGCAAAAGATGAAAACAAGACCTTTACCTCACACCTTTACAAAAACCAACTCAGCATGGATTTAAGACCCAAATGTCAATCCCAGAATTATGAAGGCAATCAATGAAAAAGTAGGGACAAATGTGAGAGCTCTAATTCAGGGAATACACAGACTACAAAACATTTTGAAAACTGCACAAACAAAAGTAGACAAAATAGATAATTGGGACATACTAAAAATTAAAAACTTATGCACATCAAAAGACTTCACTAGAAGAGTAAAAAGGGAACCCACAGAATGTGAAAAAATCTTTTGCAATGACACATCAGACAAGGGACTCATTTTTAAAATATACAGGAAACTACATCACCTCTACAAGAAAAAAAAAAAAAAAAAAAAAAACAATTAAAAAATGGGCACGGACATGAACAGACACTTCACCAAGGAGGAGACCTGGGCAGCCAACAAACATATGAAGAAATGTTCACGATCACCAGCCATTAGATAGATGCAAATCAAAACAACAATGAGATATCATCTCACACCAGCAATAACAGCAAAGATAAAAAAAAAGTAGAGTACAATAAATGATGGTGGGGATGTAGAGAGACTGGGACACTCCTGCATTGCTGGTGTGATTGGAAAATGGTCCAACCTCTATGAAAAGCAATATGGTGCTCCCTCAGAAGGTTGGAAATCGAAATACCTTATGATGGAGCATTTTCTCTACTTGGTATTAACCCACAAGTAATATGAGCTATAACATGAGTAGATATATGCACACCAATGTTCACAGCAGCACTATTTACAATAGTAAAAAGATCAAGACAGCCTAAGTGTCCATCAACTGAAAAATGGATAAACAAACTGTTGTACATACATACAAGGGAATAATATGCTACCATAAAGTATAACAAGGAAGTTGCAAGCCATCGCATAACATGGATGAACCTTGAAGACATTATGTTGAGTGAAATTAGTCAGTCACAAAAGGAGAAATACTGCATAGGACCACTACTGTAAAAGACTAAGAAACAGAACCCATACTAAAGGAGGCGGGGGTGGGGGGTGGAGGGAGGTTCTTTGCTGGTTACTGGGATGTGGGAATGTGTGACGGGAGGGAGGGGAAAGTGGAGCACAGGGTAGGTAATAGACACAGAATAGTTTGGATGCTAAGGAGGGTTGCTAGGGACTTGGCTTCAGTGGCTGGATGATCAGAACTCAATTAGAAGATGAAAGAAGAGTTAAAAAAAAAAGGGTAATCGGATACAATTTCATGAAGTTGACCTACACCTGTGGATGCCATAGCTCAAAAGAGGGAACAAATGTTTACCATGAGGATCATTCCCACCCCCTCGGTACACAGGGTAGACAGGGATGGGAAACTTGGACATTGGCTACCCAAAATGGGAGGTTACAAAGGCAAGAAGTAACTGGCTTACAAGCTTTCAAGAGGGAGTCTAGATTGAGAGTGTGCAAATGAAGGCAGTATCTCCACAGGGTAGTGTCCAATCTGTCTGGGTGGGGCTGATGAAAAGAGATGGGGATAACTCTCATATGGCACAATAGTGAATAATTGCTATCAGGACTGACTGTGAGGCTTGTAAATGTAAAGGTAGAAATTTTGTAGAAAAATGACGGGAGTGGTTGACTTTGCAGTCTAGGATTGGAGGTCCGCGGGATCATCAAGGGAGAATAGCAGAATGTGGAACCCTACCCAGAGAAGCAGTGATGCCAGAGATAGAGGTAGAGATGATGACATAGAGAGACGGAAATGCTAGGGACTCTAGACCCAGAAAGGGAGATGGGCTGTGTCCTGATGACCAGGGGTAAGGCTTGCAGGGTATACCCTTTGGTTGATTGATGATGCATGAAGGGGATTGTAACCATGGCAATGAAATGATATATGATAGGATGAATGTAAAGCTAATGTTCTCCCATGTAAACTATCACATAATTCACAATAAAACATTTTAAAAAATAAAGAATACAAGTAGGATATTTCCATGATTTTAAGACAAGAAAAGATTTCTGAGAATACAAAATGCATTAACAATAGAAGAAAATGCACAATAAATTATATTTCATCAAAATCAAAATTTCTAGTTGTCAAAAGTTGAAAAGACAAACTAGATTCTGGATGAGAATATTTGTAATGTGTGTATCTTAGGAAGAACTTTTATCCAGAATATATACAAAAAGAATGTTAACTGTGCATGATCATATTTTCATTTGAATGTATCATTTTGGTGGTTGTGTTAGATTTTAAGGAAATACGATTGGAAACAGGAGGAAATGTAGGACAGTGGGCAGAAGTCTAGGCTAAAGGTAATTAGTGCCTAAGATATAAGGGACAGTTTCAGCTGGAAAATTCTGTGAAGTCTTTGAATGAAGTGAGAGCTAAGAGACAATCTACCATGCATTTTTCTTCCTTTATATACACTAGATTCTGGTATGTACCGGTGTTTGAGATTTTAGAGTAAAATCTCACAAGTAGATGAGAGAAAAGAAAGCTTTATTACTTGTATAGTAAGAAAGGTAATCTAAAAATCTGATTGGTCTACACTTCTGATAATTAGCAAAGATTTTTATTCACTAAATACACTAGTTGGCTGCCATTGAGCCAATAAAAAAAAAAAAAAAACACCAAAAAACAGGGAATCCTTAAATATGATTGAGAGACACAACAATGTTCAATTTTAAACAATGAACTCAAACATACCAATGACTATCTAGATGGCTCAGGACAAGACAAAAATCTCATTCTGTCATACATAAAGTTACCAAGAAGCATATCCTCTTTGATGGCAACTAACAAGTATTACAAGACTTGCAAGATGGTCAACTATATGAAATTGCAATCTAACAGTATTCTACATATCCTTTTGAGAGCCATTAAATAACTTCTAGGACACCTGGTATGGCACTGTAGGATCAGCACTAAACTGAGAGTCACAAGTCAGCAGTTCAAATTCATTAGCTGCTTGTTAGAAGCTCTATACAAGAATTAATTCAATGGCACTGAACTACAACAATAATAACTTCTGATATTTTTTTAAAATTATAATTCAGAGTTGCATTGACTGAAAACAATAAAACAGTATGAAACGTAAATTTTATTAAAATATAATAACTGGCATGATGCCCTTTTCCTTGATACGGTGGTTATACAGTGGAGAGAGAATTGCATATGATCTTTAAGCAGATGCCAAATTTGAATTTTCAGTAAAGACATCAAAATGTGAGTTTAGGCAGCTTAACTTCATCCTAACCTTCAGGAACAAATTAGTTAAATAAATTTCTTACAAATGACTCTAAATGCCACTATTTTGCACTTCATAAGGTAAAACAGTATACAATTGAGACTAACATAGAAGGCTAACAGAACTTAATGATTAATGATTAAATTAACCATCGTTATCTCTAAAAAGATGATAATGGTTCTAGTGCAATCTCATCTGATCTAAGCAGTATCCTTTTTCTATAGTCTCATTAGAAGTCCTAGCATGACAATGTAGAATAAGCACTGGACTTCCAGCCAGAGGATCAATAATTTAAAGCCACCAATTGGTCATCATAACTTTTATATAGGAATTGACTCAATGGCACTTAACAACAACAACAACAATCCATTGGAGTCCTGTTGTAGTGCTGTAGGATAAACACTGGATTGTTAACCCAAAGGTCAGTGGTCCAAAACCCATGAGCTGCTCCTTGGAACACCTATATAGGATGAGTTAGAACAGATACAACTGCACTTAGCAACAACACAGTCCCATTGCTCATAGAAGAAAAGTAATTTTCCCAAAGTACAATACAGTGACCTGCCAACTCTGCAAAGCTAGCCCCCATCATCTCTCTAATGTGCTGGGGTTTTCTTAGTTCCTAACTTCTCCCCTGTAAAAAAAATAAATAAAAATTCACTCTAGCACTTCCTCTTCCTGGAATACATTAGTCTCCTTTTTTTGTCTAGATGGCACAAGAATAGGCAATTTTTGGTGTTGTTGTTTTAATTACAATCTCTTCTGTGTGTCATCAGTTAACAGCATTTACCTCTATTCCCTTTAATTTTGCAATCCTCCCTTATCTTAATCTTCTTTCTGCCAATTTCCCTCTTATTGTATATTGCCATCTCCCAGGTTAATATATATTTACCCTCTAGCTGGAAAGTGGTGCTGAGGATAAGCACTCGACTTAAAAGGGCAGTTTGATCCTCAAAATCGGTGGTTCAAATTTATCAACCACTCCTAGGAAACCCTATACAGACCCTCTTTGAGACAGAACTAACTCAAAGTCACTTAACAACTACCCTCTAACCAGTGAATAAATTATGTCTACATTTTATCATGAAAAATTTTCCTTCACTTTTCACAATAATGGCCTCATAAAATATCTGTCCTTTTATGATTAACTAAATTCACTCACCACCACTCATCTTTCAGTTTGTCAAACAGTTCTGGCTTATATGTTGCTGTGATTCTGAAAGCTATGCCATGGGTATTTTAAATATCAGCAAGGTCAGCCATGGTGGACAAGTTTCAGCTGAGTTTCCAGATTAAGACAGACTAGGAAGAAGAAGAGACAAACTACTTCTGAATATTTAGTCACTGACAACCTTATAGCAGTGGGACACTGTCAGCTCCAGCATATTGAAACATGATAAAAAGCACCAGAATATTGTCAGATATAATGTCAGAAGAAGAGCTCATCATGTTGGAAGGCACTCCAAATATGACTGGGAAAGGGCAGCCTCCTTAAAGTAGAGAGGATGGCAATGATGGGAATGGAGTAAAGCCTTCAGGGCCTTCATTCGCTGATGGGGCACAATTGAAAAATGAAGAGAAGCAACTGTAAACATGCATTAATAATCAGAATATGGGATGTATGAAGTATGAATTTAGGAAAATTGGAAATTTTAAAAAAGAAATGGAATGAAAAGCATCAATTTCCTAGGCATTAGGGAGCTGAAATGGGCTGCTATTGGCCATTTAAAATCTGATGATCACATGGTTTATTATGCCTGGAATGAAAAATTGAGAAGGAATGTTGCAGAATTCATCATCAAAAAGAACATATCAATTATCTGTCTTGAAGTAAAATGTTGTTGTGATAGGATTATATACATACACCTACAAGGAAGACTAGTTAATGTCACTGTTATTCAAACACTAAAGCCTGTGCAGACAAAATTGAAGAATTCTATCAACTTATTCAGTCTGAAATTGATCAAACATGCAATCAAGATGTATTGATAATTACTGGCAATTGAAATGCAAAGGTTGGAAATAAAGAGGAAGGATCAGTAGTTGGAAAATATGGTCTTGGTGATAGAAGTGATTCTAGAGATTGCACAATAGAATTTTTCAAGACAAATGATTTCTTCATTGCAAATACCTTTTTTTAATTAACATAAAAGACACCTATACAAATGGATCTCACTAAATGAAATACACAGAAATCAAATTGTCTACATCTGTGAGAAGGTGGATCACAGGGTAGGGAATAGACACAGGATAGTTTGGGTGCTAGGGAGGGAGGCAATACACAAGAAGGGGGAGGGGAATGGAAGATCAAAGTAGATGGGAAAATAATTAGGCTGGTTTGCATGGGCTAAGTAGGACAGAGTTAAATAATGATGTATGCACAACTTTGGAACAACAGGGCTCTGGGATACAGAGACTGAGACATGGTTGGAATAGGGAAAAGGGGGAAATAAAGTTAAGAGGCCTGACTGTCTTTTAAATCTTCCTTTCCCTTGTATACCATTATAAAATAGACACTTGAGGGGGAGAGAAAAGAATAGCCAGCAATATCACCAAAGAAAACTTGTAAGTCTGCCTTCTGCCTATAACTGATGGAAATACCAAAAACGGGGCTGCAACCATTGGTGGAATGCTGAACCGCATCCATAATCTTCTGAGGTGCAAAATTTCCCCTTGAAAGTATAAGCAGACCATCCTGGAGTGGCTAGAAGAACAGAAGATGCTTCTTGAAAGAAAGACAAACTGGAAAAATACAAAACAATTTGGCAGTCCAACTGATTACTACAAAAACAAGCAAGTTGCTCACCCAGGAGACATCAAGCCAAGCAGTTGAGTCTCCTCAGCGCAAACCCCCTTCCAAGACTAAGACTCAGTGGGAATACATGCTTTGATTGGTGACATGTTCATCACTGATAAGGCATAAACAGCAATGAAGTGGTGAGCTAAGCCCTACAACGTTCAATGTGCTCCTATGAACCTGACAGGCGACCTTGTTGGCAAGACGGCATGGCAAGTCCTGGGGACTCTTGGGCCCAGAGTCAGTGACATAGCCACAGAGGACTAGAGTGGAGAGTGAAGCATCCAACTGATAAGAAGAGAGGGCATATGCATAAG
>NW_006408720.1:1331518-1346393 GCF_000296735.1 Chrysochloris asiatica | reverse complement strand
GCTCCGCGGGAGAAAGATGAGGCTTTCTACTCCCGTAAGGATTTACACCCTCGGAAACCCTGTACAGGGTCGCTATGGGTCGGAACCGACTCGACGGCACGTAACAACAACAACAAGGGATATCACTGCTGATATCAGATGGATCTTGGCTGAAAGCAGATAATAACAGAAAGATGTTTACCTGTGTTTTATTGACTACACAAAGGCCTTCAATTGGAACATGACAAGCTTTGAACAGCATTTCAGAGAATGAGTATTCCGGAATACTTAATTGTGCTCATGAGGAACCCTTACATAGACAAAGAGGCAGCTGTTCGAACATAACAAGGGAAAACCAAATGATTTTAAATTAGGAAATGTGTGTGGTAGGGTTGTGTTCTTTCACCCTTTATTCAGTCTGTGTGCTGAGCAAATAATCAGAGAAGCTGAATTATATTAGGGGAAATGTGGCATCAGGTTTGGAGGAAGGCTCATTAACAACTAGTGATGTACAGATGATACAACCTTGCTTGCTGAAAGTGAAGAGTACTTAAAATGCATACTGATGAAGATCAAAGACTACAACCTTCTGTATGGGTTGCATCTCAATGCAAAGAAAACAAAAATGCTCACTACTGGACCAATAAGCAACATCCATATAAATGGGGAGAAGATTCAACCTGTCAAAGACTTCATTTTGCTTTGATCAACCATCAACACTCACAGAAACAGCAGTCAAGAATTCAAATGAGGTATTGCATTAAGAAAATCTGCTGTACATAACCTCTTATAAGTGTTGATGAACAAAGATGTTAGTTTGAGGACTAAGGCATGCTTGACTCAAGCCATGGTATTTTCAATAACCTCATATGCATGTGAAAGCTGGACAGTAAATAAGGAAGACCGTAGAATAATTCATGCATTTGAATTATGGTGTTGGAGGACAATATTGAAAGTACCAAAGACTGCAAAAAACAAACAAACAAACAAACAGATCTGTGTTGGAAAGAGTACAGCCAGAGTGCTCCTTGGAAGCCAGGATGTCCAGGTTTTGTCTCTTATACTTTGCACATATTGTCAGGAGGGATCAGTCACTGGAGAAGGATATCATGTTTGGTAAAGTGGAGGGTTGGAAAAAAAAGGAGATCCTCAATGGGATGGATTGGCACAGTGGCAGCAGTGATGGGCTCAGGCGTAATGATTTTGAGGTTGGCCTAGGATTGCACAGTGTTTCGTTATGTGAACACAGGGTCACTATGAGTTGGTAACTGCTCGATGAATCTAACAACATTGACAACAAAAATGGTGTCTCATTTTTGTTTTGATTTTCATCTCTCTAATGATTAATAATTTAGAGCAATTCCTCATATGTTTATTGTCCACCCTTATGTCCTCTTTGGTGAATATCTGTTCATGTCCTCTGTCTACTTTTTATTGAACTTTATGTCTTCTTGTTGAAATACTGAGGTATTCTACAAATTTTAAAGAGGATTTTCTCATCTGAAGTGAAATTGCCAGAAATTGTTTTCTAGTCTGTGTATTCTTTTTACTCTTTTGGTGAAATCATTTGATGCATATTGTTGTTGTTGTTAAGTGCCTTCGAGTTGGTTTTGACCCACAGCTAGCCTGTATAGGGTGTCCAGGGAGCAGCTGGTAAGCTTGAACCACTAAACTTACAGTGCAGACCAACTTTGCAGTCCATCACATTAACTCATATTGACACATCATGACACCTATTTGTCTAATTTTTAAAAGGTCCCAGTCATTTATTTTTTCTTCTGTTTGTGTGTTTTCAGTTATGACTGATAATGTATTTATGAGGACCAGTAATATGTAAAGTCACCATGAATTAAAGTCCACTGTATGGAATCGAAGTATACCCTTCTAAGGCTAGTTAACATCTACCGGACCTTCCATTTTAGGCCCTAAAACTGTTTGTGTACATTAGTATGAGAAATCAACTGATGAATGTAAATTTAGTACACTGTAAATGGCATGAGAGTATGGATTATACCTTCTTTTTCTCACCATTTTATCTCTAGCTCCTAGTCTACTCTTTGGCATATACTAAGTCCTGTATGTTGCTGTGGGTTAATGCACTGGACTGCAAACTTGGTATGAACCTCAAGGTTGGCACTTCAAGCTCACCAGCTTCTACTCAGAAACTCTATATGGGGTCCATATGGGTAGGAACTTAGTCAACGTCACTTACTAACAACAACAATAAACTTAAATAATTATGTCAACTATGAATAAGAAGTACTACTAATTCTCAATAGGGAATAATGGACAAATTTGAGGACTTCAATTTGAAAACACAGAGAAGCACCATAAGATAATACTGAAACCTGCTTCTTGCAGACCCTTTGCAATACATAAAAGTATAGGTAGAAACCCGAACCACATCCAGATCTCCAGAGATGAGAAATCTCCACTTGAAAGGACTAGCAGACCAGCCTGGAGCGGCTAGAAGAACAGAAGATACTTCTTGAAAGAAAGACCTATAGGAAAGATACAAAACAATAGAGGCAGATGGACTGTTACTACAAGAACAAACAAATCGCTTCCCTAGGAAACATCAAGGCAAGTGGTCGGGTCCTCTCAACGCAACCCCCTTCCAAGACTAAGACTCAATGTAAATATACACTCTGATTGGTGACCACATGCATCACCAATAGGGGGGAAGAGGGGTAAAAGCAGCAATGAAGCGGCAAGCTAAGCCCTACAATGTTCAGTGGGCTTCTGTGGACCCAGTTGGGGACCTGCTTGGCAAGCAGTGTGAGGAGACCTGGAGACTCTTGGGCCCAGAGTCAGTGGCGTGGCCATGGAGGACTCGAGTGGAGAGTGGAGCTACCGGCTGATGGGAAGAGAGGGCATGTGCACAGGAACGCCCACACTTGCAGATGGTACCCACATGACCTGGACCGGATAACTAGATGATCAGAGCTCAACCAGGAGAAGAAAGAAGAGGGAAGAAAAAAAAAAAAGAGTTAGCTGATACAATCTGATGAACTTGACCTACACCTACGGATGCAGTGACTCAAAAGAAGGAACAAATCCTTACAGCAAGAAACATTCCCACTCCCTCCACACACAGAGTGGACAGAGATGGGCAACTTGGACATTGGATACCCAAATGGGAAGGGGGGAGCGACTACAAAGGCAAGAAGTGACTGGCTTACAAGCTTTCAAGAGGGAACTTAGAGCTAGGGGGCATGGAGAAAGGCAGAATCTCCAGTGAGTACTATCCAATCTGTCTAGGCGGAGCTGATGAAATGAAATACAGATGGGTAACTCGTAATACTGTAGTGAATAATGGTTATCAGGACTGATTATGAGGGTTGGAAGTGCAAAGGTAGACGTTTTGTAGCAAGGAAGAGAGCGATTATTTCTCCAGTCTAGGAGAGGAAGGTCTCTAGGACCATCAATGGAGAAGAGCCGAGAGCGGGACCCTACCCAAAGAACCAGAGATGCTTGAGATGGAGACAGAGACGATGACATGGAGTGATGAAGCAGCTGGGGACTTTGGATCCAGAGAGAGAAAGGGACTGTGGGCCAAAGACTGGGGGGGAAGGGCTGTGTAAGGGGCAGGTTTCTAGGATATACCCTTTGGTCGGTTGATGATGCATGGAAGGGATTGGAACCATGGCAATGAAATGATATACGATGGAATGAATGTAAAACTAAAGTTCTCTTATGTAAACTATCATATAATTCACAATAAAACATTAAAAAAAATAATAATACTGAAACCATACAAACTAAAACCTCAAATAAAATCACATTCCAAGTGATTTATTTTCATGACAGTTTTTGATGAATGTTCTATATTAGAATACTACTAAATTATGAGGATTCTTTGAGAAGGTGACTATACTTTTTGTACCATCAAATACATTTGCTAAATTCTACTTAGAGTTTGACAGTATAGCTCTCATTGAAAGATTTTATATAAAGATTAGGTTAATTGTTCCTTAGATTTGTGAACTTCTTTATAGATTATTATAAACACAATTTACAAACTACTGGTATTTTTACATTCCATGTCAAGCATTAGCTATGAACAGTTCCTTGAAATTATATTTTGTTATCACATTACAAATTCTTTAATATAAACAGAATTAAATCATCTTCAGGATTAGTCTTCCCTTTGGGGAATCACCCATGCATGTAACCTACAATAGATGATATACATTGTATAATGTGGATCTTAGTAGTCAAAAGTTATATTCTCTCGCCATTTTTTTGAAACTCTTAAAAACGAGTTAAAGTTCAAAACGCATAAATGCTCCATTGACAATGCAATGATTAATAGCTACAAGTAAACGTACATTAAGAAGTCTTCAGTAAAGATATTAACGTGTATAGCAAATCAGATATCCTCTAAATCACTGTCCACTACCCTGAATAACACCACAACGTTACTGTTGTTAAATGCCTTTGAGTTGCTTCCAACTTATAGAGACTCTATACAGGGTTTCTGAGGCCTTTTATATCTTTGTAGGAGCAGAAAGCTTTATCTTTCTATGGATCAGTTGGTAGGCTCCAACTGAGACTTTGTGTTTTGTATTCCAATGCTTATCATATCATAATAACACATATCAATTATATCAGTGAAAGTACAATAATACTTAGTGTAAAAATATATAACTAGAAAATTTGACTAATAGATAACAAATATTTTATCCCATTAAAGTGTCCACAGAATGTTAACAAAAATATAAAAACAACTATATTAAGGTACAAATAATATGTCAATAAATTTAAAACAAAGAAAAATACAGATTATGCCATTTGAAATAGATTTAAAGGTATCTGTAAGTATACAAATCATATTCATAACTGAAAAAAGCAATATAAATATCAGCAAGTTTAAATTCATCTTTTCCATAAAGAACACCTGTTGTTGTTGTTAAGTGTTGTGGAGTCGGTTCCTACTCATAGCGACCGTATATATTATTTCTAAGGAGCAGCTAGTGAATTTGAATGGCTGACCTATGTTTGTTGTTAAGTTCTACTGAAATGGTTCTGACCCATAGACACCTATATAGGGTTTCTGAGGAACATTTGGTGGGTTTGAACTGACAACATTGTTGTTAGCCGTCCAATGCTTACCCTACAGCATCACACCAGGACTCCATATATAATATATTGTTGCTAAGTGCTATTCAGTTGCTTCTGACTCATAGTGATCCTGTATAGAGTTTCCAAGGAATGGCTGGTGAGTTTGTACCACCACCTTGTGATTCAAATTGACCTTTCTGTCCAGTGCTTATCCTATGGCACCTCATTGTTGTTTCTGTTAAGTGCGGTCGAATCAGTTCTAACCCATAGCAACCATGTATAGGGTTTCCAAGGAGCAATCTGGTGAGCTTGAATAACTGACTTTGCAGTTCAAAGTGATTTGCAGTCCAGCACATTAACCCACAGTGCCACACCAGGACTCCATATTTAATATATACACATTTTAATATATAAATTGTATACTTATAAAAGTATCTGATTTATATAAAAAGAAAACAATTATAATAGCTTGTTTACTTTTATAGAGTAGAACTACAGACGTTGTAGTCATTTTTTTTTAAGTCTGGAGTGGCACTATAGGATAAGCACTGGACTGACTGCAAGGTTGGCAGTTCAAACATACCAGATGCTCCTGAGAAACCCTATACAGCATCACTATGAGTAGTAACCAACTAAACAGGACTTAACAATATTGCTACACTGCTGAAGTTTTAAAATAAATCCTATTTTTTAAAAATTAACTAGGTTAATTTTGGACTTCTGGTGTCGTGTTGTCGGATAAGCGTAGGACTGAAAGGTCAGTTGGAACCAGATGGTGAGAGGTTCAAACTTACCAGTAGTTCCTCCCTCAGAAGCCCTATACTGGGTCACTGTTAGTTGGAACTGTCTCGACAGTTCTTCACAACAACAAGAAGTTAATTTTATATTAAACATAGATAAAGTTCCTTAAGTTTACTACATTGTAATGCCAAATGTGTGCAGGTTAAAACAATTATTTACAATAAAGATAATTTAAACATCACTGTTTCTCCTTTAAAATTTGAGCCCATATTACTTTGTGTTATTCTTAATGGAGATAGAATATATCCTGATAAAACACTTCTTATTAAAGTTCTTTATATCAAATAATAAAGCCTCACAATTTGAAATGACCAAGACATCAAGGTACAAATCCTTCATTTTTTTAGCTGAAGTACTAATGCAAAAGCATTTTACTGTGTGGATCAAAGGAAACTCTGAATAACATTCAAATGGGAATTTCAGAATACTAAATTGTTCTTATGCAAAATCTGTACATGGACCAAAAGCCAGTCACTCAAACAGAAGGGAATACTGAGGGATTTAAAATTAGGAAAGGTATACATTAAGATTGTATCCTTTCATCATACTTATTAAATATGTATACTGAGCATATAATCCAAGAAATTGTTCTACATTCAGAAGAACATGGCATCAGGATCGCAAGAACGATTATCAACAACTTATGATATATAGATGACACAACCTTCTTTGTGTAAAGCAAAGAAGACTTGAAGCCCTTACTAATGAAGATCAAAGAATACAGCTTTCAGAAAAGATTGCACATCAATGTAAAGAATACAAAAATTGTCATAACTGAGTCAATACACATCATGGAACTTGAAAGAAGGTGTTAGCTTTCCAAGGATTTCATTTCATTTGGATTCAATAAATGCTCATGTAAGCAGTAGTCCAGAAATCAAAGGACATATTGCACTGTGAAAATTTATGGTTAAATTCCTCTATAAAGAGTTAAAGTACAAAAATGTTAAAGCACACTTTAAAAATTCGAGGGTGTGCGAACCAAGCCATGGTATTTTTAGTTGTCTCATATGCATTCAAAAGCTGGACAATTAATAAGGAAGACTATTAATTTTGTCATATTTGAAATATGGTGTTGGTGAGGATCATTGAATATATCATCCACTTTTAGAGGAACAAACAAATCTGCTTTGCAAGAAGTACAGTCAGAATGCTCCTTAGGACCATTCTGTAGTTTGAGAAGCATTTGAACTTAGTCTCGTATATACTTTGAATATATTATCAGTAGTGACCAGTTCCTAGGGAAGGATATCATACATGGTAATGTAAAAGATGAGCAAAGTAGAGGAAGACCTTCAATGTGATTAACTGATAGATATAGTGCTTCATCAGTGTTATGGTCTCAAACATAGGAAAGCTTGTGGGGATGGTACAGGGCCAGGCAGTGTTTCATTCCATTGTACATAGGGTTGCTAAGATTCATCGCATATTCATAGCATACCTTAAAACAACAACAACAACAAGATAACCTGCCTGAATTCTGGCAAGGTGGATGCCAACTACAAATAAATAAAAACAAAAGAACACAATGTTTAATAATAAAATAAGTCACAGTATTTTTAAACTGCTATTAGAATTATTCCATATAATGATAGAAATTATATTTTTATAATTCTCTTACAAAAGTAGGTTATTCACAGTTAGCTTGTACTGCATGGCAGATTCACATCTTTATAGATTCTAATTAGAGTTCTAATATATACTAGAAAATATAATCTCCGAAGATAAATTTTTAGAAGTGGCAGTTATTTCCGGCACTGCTTAGTATATTCAGATTAAGTATGGGCTCAGAAATGTGTGTGCTTATACATAAAAAGCCAATTCCAACACACTTTCAAATTATGGGTCTTGATGTTTGATTTTAGGATAAAGAGCAGTGCATGGATTCTGAATCTGATTTTTGACTGTCTATAGCCTGTTAAAAGCATTATCAATAAAATTTACGCACCAAACACTACAGAGAGTTATGATGAAATTGAAGAATTCTACCAGCTTCTTCACCTGAAGTTGATCAAACATGCAATCAAGATGTATTGATAATTACTGGAGATTAGAATTCAAAGGTTGGAAACAAAGCAGTAGGATCAGTAGTTGGAAAATATGATCTTGGTGATAGAAATGATGCTAGAGAACGCATGATAGAATTTTTCAAAACCAATAACTTGTGCATTGCAAATACCTCTTTTAAACAACATAAGGGTTACTATACATGTGGACTTTACAAGATGGAATACACAGGAATCAAATTAACTATATCTGTGAGAAGAGGCAATGGAAAAGTTCATATCACTGGCCAAAACAAAGCCAGGATCAGACTGTGGAACAGAACATCAATTGCCCATAAGCAAGCTAAGGCTGAAGCTGAAGAAAATTAGAACAAGTCCCAAAGAGCCAAGATGTAACCTTGAAATGTATCCCACCTGAATTCAGAGATCATCTGAAGAATAAATTTGATGCATTAGACACTAACACCAGAAGAGTTGCGGTTTGACATTAAGAACATCATACAGAAAGAAAAAAAAAGGTCATTAAGAAGACAAGAAAGAAGAAAAAGACCAAAATAGGTGTCAGAAGATACTCTGAAACTTGCTCTCCAGCATAGAGATGCTAAAGAAAATGGAAGAAATGAGGATGTAAAAGTGCTAATTCGAAAATTTCAAAAGACAGCTCGAGAACACAAATATGATAATGAAATGTTTAAAGACCTAGAGTTAGAGAAGCAAAAGAGAAGAACACACTCAACATTTGTCAATTTGAGGGAACTAAAAACCAAACCAAACAAAAATCAAACCTCAAAGTGTAATATTGAAGGATTCTATGGACAAAATATTCAATGATGCACAAAGTATCAAAAGAATATGGAAGTAATACACAGAGTCACTGGACCAAAAAGAAATGGTCGCTGCTCAGTCATTTGAAAAGTTATCATAAGGTCAAGAGCTAATGATACTGAAGGAAGATGTCCAATGTGTATTGAAGGCAAAGAACAAGTTACTAGGAATTGATGGAATATAAATTGAAATCATTCAACAAAATGATGAAGTACTATAGGCACTCACTCACCTATGCCAAGAATTTTGGAATGCAACTCTTGTGCCAGCTGACTGTAAGAGATCCATATTTGTGCCCATTCCAAAGAAAGGTGGCCCAACGAAAAAGAGAAATCATAAGATAATGTCATTAATATTGTGTGCAGATAAAATTTTGCTAAAGTTAATTCAAAAGCAGCTGCAACCACATATTGACAAATAAATTACAGTTGTTCAAGCCTGAATCAGAAGAGGACGTGGAACTAGGGATACCATTGCTGATGTCAGATAGATCTTGGCTGAAAGATTTTTATTTGTGCTTTACTGACAACACAAAAGCTGTCAATTGTGTAAATTATGACAAGCTATTGTTAACATCTCAGAGTATGAGTATTCTGGAACACTTAATTGTGCTCAGGAGGAACCTGTACATAGACTAAGAGGCAATTGGTTAAACAGGACAAGGGGAACACTGAATGTTCTTAAATTGGGAAAGGCAGGCCTCAAGGATGTAATATTAACCATACTTGTTCAATCTGCATGCTGAGCAAATAATCCTGGAAACAGGATTATATGAAGAAAAAAGTTTGTAGGAAGACTCGTTAACAACATATAGATGTTACAACATTTTAAGCAAACAGATCTTAAAATACTTAGTGATGAAAATGAAAGACCATAGCCTTCAGTATGGGTTGCACCTCAATGCAGAGAAAACAAAAATCCTCACCACTGGCCCAATAAACAACATTCATATAAATGAAGAAAAGATTGAAATTGTCCTAGACTTCAATTCGCTTGGATCAACCATCAACACACATGGAAGCATCAGTTAAGAAATCAGACAACATATTGTGTTAGGCAAATCTGCTGCACAAGACCTCTGTAAAGTGTTGAAGAGCAAAGATGTCAGTTTGAGGACTAAGATGCGCCTGACACAAATCATGGCATTTTCAGAAACCTCATATGCATGTGAAAGTGGTACAGTGAATAAAGAAGACTGATGAAGAATTGAAGCATATGAGTTATGGCACTGGAGGAGAATATTAAAAAAACCATGGACTGTCAAAAAAAAACAATCCAATCTGTATTGGAAGAAGTACAGTTAGAATGCTCCCTCGAAGCCAGGATAGTCAGACACTGTCTCTCATATTCAAAGATATTATCACAAAGGACCAGCCACTAAGAAGAACATCACATTTGGTGAAGTGGAGGGTCAGAGAGAAATGGAAAACCCCTCTATCATCCCCCCTTCAAGTGAGACAGATTGGCACAGAGGCAGCAGCAGAGGACTCAAATATAGCAACAATTGTAAGGTTTGTGCAGGACCAAGAAGTTTTTCATTCTGCTGTGCAGATGGTCACATGCTGGGTACCAACTTGATGGCACCTAAAAACAACTATTGCCTTAGGAATTATTTCTCCTTCCTTTTGCTAATTTTGGTGTTGATTGTTATATATATCATCATTCGTGGAAGCAGCAGTCAAGAGATCAGACAACATATTGCATTGGGCAAGTCTGCTGCACAGGAACTTTTTATAGTGTTGAAGAGCAAAGATGTCACCCTGAGGACTAAGGTACACCTGACCCAGCCATGGTATTTTCAATAACCTCATATGCATGAGAAAGCTGGACAGTGAATAAGGAAGAACGTAGAAGAATTGATGCCTTTGAGTTGTGGTGCTGGAGGAGAATACTAAAAGTGCCATGGACTGCCAAAAGAACCAATATATCTGTTTTGGAAGAAGTGCAACCAGAGTGCTCCTTGGAGGCCAAGATGGCTAAACTTCTCTCATATTTTGGACATATTGTGAGGAGGGAACAGTTGCTGGAGAAGGATGTCATGCTGGGTAAGATGGAGGGTCAGAGAAAAAGAGGAAGACCCCTAACGAGATGGATCAGCCAGGTGGCATCATTGATGGTGTCAAGTATGGCAGCGGTAGTGAGGTTGGCCCAGGATTGGACATTGTTTCGTTCTGCTGTGCATGGGGTCGCCATGAATCGGTTCCGACTTGATGACACCTGACAACATATATATAAAGAGTACTTTCACAAAGAGTGAGTGTTTTAGAAAGAGTATTCTCAGAGTGTCAAATTAATGAATTTCATTTTCATGTGAAATCTTGATTTGTTTTTCATATAAACATTCTATAACTTCCAATATCGAAGTAATAGGCGCACATCTTATAAGCAATGGTATACATTATTGGGAGTCCTGGTGTGGCACTGCAGGTAAATGTGCTGGACTGCAAGGTCAGTTAGAACCACAAGGTCAGCAGTTCAAGTTTACCAGTCACTCCTCGAAAACCCTTTACAGCATTGCTATGAGTTTTAACTGACTGAACAGCACTTAACAACAACATATATTACTGAGATAGTTAATATGGCAAGCATCTTGAAATCAGAGTAATTCTATTTCCTTGTTGTTGTTGTTTTTTAGTATCAAGGACATATTTTAAATTTTGTTTTTTTGTTCTTGTTTACTTTTGCTTCGAGGCAGACACTTGAGAAATCATCTTTTCCCTCTATGATAAGCTGGCTTCATGGTAGACAAGCAGAATTGTGTATTTCTCCTTGGAAAAAATGACATTTGGTGGTAGAAAAATAATAATAACTTCATTATTCCTACCAATAAGCAATATAATCAAGGCTCAGAATATGGATTCAAATTCAATGCAAAATTCACTTTATTCAAAGCAAATACATCCTTTGTTAAATCTCACAAAACTAAAGCTGAATCATCATTGAATACTTGTCAGTCATACAGTATTTGCACATATGCCAAGTGCTGATTCACTCTCTGCACATCAATTGATTAATCCCACTATAAAGTAAAAAAATCTACTATAATACATATTAAAAAATAATTGCCTATCTACCTTGTTTGTCATTAATGTTTTGATGCACTGAACAGGATAATTTAATAAAGAAATTTTGCTAGGAACATCTTACATTTTTCTCAGAGTATAATATCTGTAAAATCTTTGCAATTATTTCTTTGAAGCTTTTGGCAAGAGAGTTGCTTATACTTTGAGAAATGCTTCTTTATCCCTTTTATATTTACATCATTACAGAATTAATCAACATTGTATTGTTGTTGTTGTTGTTGTTAGGTGCCATGGAGTCAGTACTAACCATAGTGACCTTATGCACAGCAGAATGAAACACTGCCCGATCCTGGGCCAACCTCACTATTGTTGTCATGCTTGAGTTCACACCAATGCTATCACTTGGCTAATCCATCTCATTGGGGATTGACCCTCTTTTTTTCTGACCCTCCACCTTACCAAACATGATATCCTTCTCCAGCGACTGCTCCCTCCTGACAATATGTCCAAAGTATGAGAGACGAAATTTGGCCATCTTGGCCTCCAAGAAACACTCTGGCTGCACTTCTTCCAACACAGATCTATTGGTTCTTTTGGCAGCTCATGGAACTTTCAATATTCTCCTCCAACACCATAACTCAAAAGCATCAATTCTTCTATGGTCTTCCTTATTCACTGTCCAGCTTTCACATCCATATGAGGTTATTGAAAATACCATGGCTTGGGTCAGGTGCACCTTAGTCTTAAAGCTGACATCTTTACTATTCAGCACTTTAAAAAGATTTTGTGCAGCAGATTTGCTTAATGTAATACGTCGCATGATCTCTTGACTGCTGCTTCCGTGAGTGTTGATAGTTGATCCAAGAAGAATGAAGTCCTTGACAACTTCAACCTTTTCTCCATTGATAAGAATGTTGTTTATTGGTCCAGTGGTCATCAGTAAATTTTTAAGTCCTCTTCACTTTTGGCAAACAAGGTTGTATCATCTGCATATCACAGGTTATCAATGAGACTTCCTCCAATCCTGATGCCACATTTTTCTTCATAGAAACCAGTTTCTCAGATTATTTGCTCAGCATACAGGTTGTATTAGAAAGTATAATTTTGAGCTTGTTCTGAAAAGCATTAATTGGTAAATTTTATAAATTATATATTAGAATCTGAGGCAAATGGATTAATGTAATCGAAAAGAATTCAATTTTTCAAAGTCAGGATTTTATTTCCTATTTCTATGATTTTAAAATATTTTTTGATATCACTATCATTGCATTTTCTTTCAGGGGCAGATTGACATACTGTAATTTTTACCATAATCTGCAAGATAATTAATAATCAGAGAAACTGGATTATATGAAGAATAACATAGCATCAGAAGGAAGATTCATTAACAATATGTGATTTGTAGATGATACAGCCTTGCTTGCTGGAGGTGAAGATGACTTAAAATATTTACTGATGAAGATCAAAGACATAACCTTCAGTATGGGTTGTATCTCAATGTAAAGAAAACAGAAATCCTCACAACTAGACCACTAAATAAGATCATGATAAATGGAGAAAAGACTGAAGTTGTAAGAGACTTCATTTTTCTTGGATCACTATTAACACTCATGAAAGTATCAGTAAAGAAATAAAATGGTATATTGCTTTAGGCAAATCTTCTATACGGACCTCTTTAAAGTGTTGAACAGCAAAGATGTCAGTTTGAGAACTAAGGTGCGTCTGATCCAAGCCATGGTATTTTCAATAGCTTCACAGGAATGTGAAAGTTGGACAATGAATAAGGAAGACTACATAATTAATGCATTTGAGTTATGGTATTAGAGAAAAATATTAAAAGTATCATGAACTGCCAGAAGAACAAACACATCTGTGTTAGAAGAAGTACAGCCAGTACTACAAGAACAAGCAAGTTGTTTGTTGGTGAACCATCAAGGAAAGCAATCAAGTCCCTTCAGGATAAACCCCCCTCCAAGACTGAAACTCAAAGGGAATACATGATCAGGCATTTAAACTTGCTGGCAATGACATTTGTCTGCTGGTGAGTGGAAGAGAGGGAAAGGTAGCAATGGAAATAATGGACTGAGTTCTATCATGCTTCATAGACTTGTGTAGATCTGGAGATGAGAGAGAGAAGAAGTAGGGATGGTTGGTCCAAAATGTGGTGAGATCTAGAGACTCCTGAGCCAATGGACAAGGACATAACCACAGAGGACTAGACCTAAGCATGAAGTGTCCAGATGTTATAAAGTGAGGGGAGACACACAAGAATGTCAAAACTTGAAGACAGTACCGATTTGACCTAGCTTCGATGGCTTGATGATCAGAATTCAACTAAAGGAAGATAAAAATTTTTGATAAAGGAAACAAGTGTAAATTGCTACAATTTGATGAACTTGACCTATACTTTTGGATGTAGTAGCTTAAAATACCAACTGAGAGGGAAGGAGTCTTCATATCAAGGATCAATCCTATCCCCTCTATATACAGGGTTGATAGGGACAGGCAACTTAGACATTGGCTACCTAAAATGGGGGGATGGCTATAAAGGCATGAAGTTGTTGGTTTACAAGTTTTCAAGAGGAAGTTCAGTTTCAGAGAGTGCAGGAGAAGGTAGAATCCCCACTGAATAGTTTCATCCTGTCTAGACAGGTCTTGTGAAAAGAGATGAGGATAATATTCTTATGATTCAATAGTAAGTAATTGTTACCATGACTAATTTCAATTTTTACAACTGTAAAGGTAGAAGTTTTGTAACAAAAAGGGGGGTTGGTTAGTTAATCTTACATTCCAGGAACAGAGGACACTAGGACCATCAAGGGAGAAGAGCATGGGCAGAATGTGGGACCCTAACCAGAGAAGCAGTGACACCAGAGATGGAGGCAGAGATGATGAGGTGGAGAGATACAGCAGCTGAAGATGATATAATCTTGCTTGCTGAAAGTGAAGAGGACTTAAACTACTTACTGATGAAGATCAAGGATCACAGCCTTCAGTATAGAATGCATCTCAATGAAAAGAAAACTTAAATCCTTACTGCTGGACCAATAAACAACATTTTTATCAACGGAGAAAAGATTGATGTTGTCAAGGACTTCATTCTTCTCGGATCAGCTACCAAAAAAAGATGGAAGTTGTCAAGGTCTTCATTCTTCTTGGATCAACTATCAACACTCA
>NW_006408720.1:1327247-1329921 GCF_000296735.1 Chrysochloris asiatica | reverse complement strand
CTTTCATTTGTCGACTGAGTTCAGGTTGATGCTGCCATGTACGTCATTCTGTAGTTGTTATGAGTTCTTGTTGGTTCTCAGTCCACAGAATTTCCTTTAAGATGTTTTTCATAGCAGGGTTGGCTTTGGCAAAATCCCTTAGCTTCTGCTTATCATGGAATGTTTTGACTACACCATTGTATTTGATTGACAGCTTTGCTGGGTAGAGGACTCTTGGATGACAGTTTTTGGGTTTTTTTCTTTCAGGGTTTTATATATCTCTCCCCATTGTCTTCTTGCCTGGAAGACTTTTTTAAAAGTGTTGAAGAGCATAGATGTCAGCTTGAGGACTAAGGTGTGCCTGACCTAGGCCATGATGTTTTCAAGATCCTCATATGCATGTGAAAGCTGGAAAGTGGATAAGGAAGACCGTAGAAGAATTGATGCTTTGGAGTTACGGTGTTGGAGGAGAATACTGAAAGTGCCATGGGCTGCCTATGGAACCAACAGATCTGTGTTGGAAGAAGTGCAGCCAGAGCGCTCCTTGGAGGCCAGGATGGCCAAACTTCATCTCTCATACTTTGGACATATTGTCAGGAGGGTCAGAGAAAAAGAGGAAGACCTCCAGTGTGATGGATTGGCAAAGTGGCAGCATCAATGGGCTCAAATATGGCAACATTTGGGGGGTTGGCCCAGGACAGGAATGTGTTTTGTTCTGCCATATATAGGGCCGCTATGAATTAGTACTCACTCGATGGCACATAACAACAACAATGTTATAATAAAATTAATAATGCTAAATAACAGCTGATAAATGAATAAATGCTATATGGATCTTCCAGCACCTATACACAACAGAGAAATACAAAAGAGATCTCCAACTCTCATACCAGTAATGTAACTTTTGTTAAAAAGTTCCCAAAACAGAAAGAATTATATAACAAACAAGTTGCCTCTAAGAAGAACACAACCTTTGTTCACATACTTCCAATAAATTTTTATTTCTTTGATTGGTTTTGTTAGGGACACTGACCTTGTCTCCAACTCAGAGCAACTGTTGCTATGTTTGAACATATTGTTGCAGTCACTGTGATAACCCACCTCACTGGGGTGTCTTTCTCTTTTTGACAGACCATCTACTTTACCAAGTATGATGTCCTTTTCAAGGGATGGTTCCCTCCTGATAACATTGGTAAAATGCATGAAACAAAGTCTTACCACCGATGCTTCCAAGGATCATTCTGACTGTACTTCTTCCAAGAGAGATTTGTTTGTTCTTCTGGCAATCCATGTTGTTAAGTGTTGTAAAGTCAGTTCTGACTCATAATGACTCTATTGGGAGAGATATAGGGTTTCCAAGCAGCAGCTGGTAAGTTTGAACCCCCAAACTTGCAGTTCAAACTGACATTTTGGTCCAGTGCTTATCTCATAGCACCATACTTTCAATATTCTTCACCAATACCACAATTCAAATGCATCAATTCTTCCAATGTGTTAAGGTTTCAAACTTGTAAGAGACAAATGAAAATATCATGGATAGAATCAGGCATAATTTAGTCTTCAAAGTGACATCTTCACTTTAAAGAGGTCTTTTGCAGCAAATTTCCCAGTGCAATACTTTAATTTCTTGACTGCTGCTTCTATGAACATTGATTGTGGATCCAAGTAAAATGAAATCCTTGACAACTTCATCCTTTATCTCATTTTCATGGTAGTGTCTAGTTTTGAGGATTTTTATATTTTATTTTATGAAATTTTAATCCATATTGAAGGCTGAATTCATTTATCTTCACTGATAAGAACCTTAAGTCCTCTCAGGTTTCAGAAAGCAAGACGGTGCATTTGCATATTACAAATTGTTAATAAGCCTTCCTTCAATCCTGATTCCTCATTTTTCATATCCTTCAGGTTCTGAAATTATTTGTTCACCCTGTAGATCGAATGAGTATGGTGATTGGATATAAACTTGATGGATACCTTTCCTGATATTGAATCATACAGGATCCTCCTATCCTATTGGAATGATTGCCTTCTAGTTTATCTACAGGTTCCTGATGATAACAATGAAATGTTCTGGAATTCCCAATTTTGCAGTATAGTTTGTAAAGTCATCTTCACATAGTCAATAAAACACAAGTAAACATATTTCTGGTATTTTCTGCTTTCAGTCAAGAGCTATCAGATATCAACAATGATTTCCTTTGTTTCACATACTCTTCTAAGCTTAGTTTGATTTCTGGAAGCTTATTTTCAATGTTCAGCTGTAACCATTTTTAAATTATCTTCAATGAGATTTTACATTTGTGTGATATTAATGATATTGTTCTATAATTACTACATTCTGTTTTATCATCTTTCTTAGGAATGGGCTCATCTCTTTCAAATTCCTTGGTATAGATTATTTAGTGCTTCCAGTGCTGCATCAGTTTGATGAAACTTTTCAATTGGTATTCCATCAGTTGCTGTACCCTTGAATTTTGCTAATGCCTTAAGTGCAGCTGGTACTTTTCCCTTCAACACCATCAGCTCTTGATCATATGCTGCCTCCTGAAATGGTGGAGTATCAATAAATTCATTTTTGAATAATACCTTTGGGTATTCCTTTCATCTTTCTTTTAATGCTTCTTGCATCGATCAATATTTTGCCCATGGTGGTGATGGTGGCGGTTAAGACTGTTGAGTTGATTCTGACTCA
>NW_006408720.1:1324275-1326797 GCF_000296735.1 Chrysochloris asiatica | reverse complement strand
TGTTTTACTCTTTTTGGGTATGATGTTCTTGATATCATCCCACAACTCCTGTGATACTCAGTTATTAGTGTCACATGCATCAAAGTTCCTGAGATGGACTCTTTATCAAGGTGTGATATACCCAAGATCATATTTTGACTCTTGTGGTTTTGCTTAATTTTCCTCAGTTTTGACATGAATTTGCATATTAGTAATTGATGATCTGTTCCACAATCAGCCCTTGGCTTTGTTTTGGTTGAGGAGCTTAGCTTATCCATCATCTCTTTCAATACATGCATTCAGTTTGTTTCCTGTGTATTTCATCTGGCAAGGTCCTCAGGTATAGTCACTGTTTATATTACTGAAGAAAAATA
Source organism: Chrysochloris asiatica (assembly GCF_000296735.1). Classification (NCBI taxonomy): domain Eukaryota; kingdom Metazoa; phylum Chordata; class Mammalia; order Afrosoricida; family Chrysochloridae; genus Chrysochloris; species Chrysochloris asiatica. The sequence continues at coordinate 1,326,444 of NW_006408720.1, read as the reverse complement.
TTTGCAATAGCTGTGCAACACTATCATCTGATCCGCAGTACCATTTCTATCACCTAGGTCACATTTTCCAACTTACAGATCCCGCCTCTTTGTTTCCAACTTTTCCTTTCTAATCACCAGTATCTTGATTGCATGTTTGATCAATTCCAAACTGAAACAGCTGAAAGAATTCAATTTAGTCATCGTTGGATTTGGTATATAAATTTTAATAATCATTGTATTAACTGGTCTTTCACATAAAGATATCTATATTATCCTATTGCAGACAGTATTGTTATTTCGAATAGATCCTGAAATGTTCTTTTTGCTGATGAATGCTATACCATTTCTTTTGACTTTTTAATTTGCAGCATAGAAAGCCATATGAGTATCTGATTCAAAATGGTCAATGCTTGTCCATTTTCACGCACTTATGCACAGGATATTGATTTTTATGAGTTCCATTTAGTTTTTGAAAACTTTCAATTTTCCTAGATTCATGCTTTTTACATAACATGTTCAAATTATTTATGGATGTTTTCAGCTGAGGTACCATTCATCTGTCAGTTTGTGATATTGTGGTGGCTTGTAAGTTGATGTGATTCTGGAAGCTATGCCACAGGTATTTTAAATACTAGCAAGGTCACCCCTGGTGGACAGGTTTCAGATGAGCTTCCATACACACTAGGAAGAAAGAGTGATGAATTACTTCCAAATATTTAATCACTGAAACCTTATGAATAGCAGAGAAACACTGTCAGATATAGTGCTGGAAAATGAGACCCTCAGTTTGGAAGGCACTCAAAACACGATAGAGAAAGAGCTACCTCCACAAAGTAGAATTGACCGTGATGATATTAATGGAGTAAACTCTGTGGGAGTAAAACCCACAGGACCTTCATTTGCTGATGGACCACAACTCAAAATGACGAGAAACAGCTGTAAAATGCACTAATAATTGCAACATGGAATGTACGAAGTATGAATCCAGGAAAGTTGGAAATTGTCAAAAATGAAATGGAACACATAAACATCTATATATTAGGCATTAGTGAGTTGAAACAGACTGGTATTGGCTATTTTGAATCTGACAATTACATGGTTTACTGGGCCATCAATGAAAAATTGAAAAGGAATGGTGCTGCATTCATTGTCAAAAAGAACATATCCAGATCAGTCATGAGGTACAATGCTGTCTGTGAAAGGATACTATCTATGCACCTACAGGGAAGACCAGTTAATAAAACTATTATTCAAATTTATGCAACAACCACTAAAACCAGTAAGGAAGAAATAGAAGAATTCTACCAAATTCTTCAATCTGATTTTGATAAAACATTCTATCAAGATATATTGATCATTACTGGTGATTGGAATGCAAAGGTTGGGAGCAAAGAGAAAGGATCAATAGTTGGAATATATGGCCTTGGTAATAGAAATGATGCTGGAGATCTCATGATAGAATTCTGCAACATCAATGACTTATTCATTTAAATATATTCTTTAGACAGCATAAGAGAAGACTGACTGAACACATGTATCTCACCAGATGGAATACACAAAAATCAAATAGACTACACTTGCAGAAAGAGATGATGGAAAAGGCCAGGGAGAGATTGTGGAACAGACCATCAATTGCTCATATGCAAATTCAAACTGAAACTGAAGTAAATGAAAACAAGCCTACAAGAGCCAAAATATGACCTTGAAAATATCCCATCAGAATTTAGAGACCATCTGAAGAATAGATCTGATACATTAAACACCAAAGACTGAAGACCATAGGAGTTGTGGGTTGACATCAAGAACATCATACATGAAGAAAGCAAAAAGTCATTAAGAGGACAAGAAAGAAGGAAAAGATCAAAATGGATGTCAGAAGAGATACTGAAACTCCAGCACAGAGATACCAAAACAAATGGAAGAAATGAGGAGGTACAAGAGCTAAAGAGAAAATTTCAAAGGTCAGCTCAAGAAGACAAAGTCAAATATTACAACAAAATGTACAAAGATATGGAGTCAGAAAATGAAAAAGGAAAAACATGTTCAACATTGCTCAAGCTGGGGGAACTGAAAAAAAAAAAAAAATCAAGCCTCGGCTTTTGTTATTGAATGATTCTCTGAGCAAATTATTGAATGATGCAGAAAGCATAAAAAGAAGATGTAAGGAATACACAGAGTCACTGTACC
>NW_006408720.1:1312552-1316710 GCF_000296735.1 Chrysochloris asiatica | reverse complement strand
TAAGAATTGATGCATTTCAGTTGTGTTGTTGGAGGAAAATATTGAAAGTACTTTGGACTGCTAAAAGAACAAACAGATCTGTATTGGAAGAATTACAGCCAGAGTGCTCCTTGGAATCCAGAATGGCCAGACTTCGTATTTCGTACTTTGGACATATTGTCAGGAGGGGCCAGTCACTAGAGGATACCCTGTTTGATAAAGTGGAGGGTCAGCAGAAAAGAGGAAGACCCCCAACAAAATGGATTGGAACAGTGGCAGCATCATTAAGCTCAAAAATAGCAATGATTGAGAGGTTGGCCCAGGACCAAGGCAGTGTTTCATTTTGTTGTGCATAGGGTAGCTATGAGTTATTCCGACTCAGTAGCAGCTAACAAAGACAATAAAACTATATAAGCTGTGTCAGTGAATTGGTGGTGTTTTGCCGTGGAGTCAGTTCTAACTCAAAGTGTCCCTGCATAGGCTTTCCTTGGCTGTAAATCCTTACAGGACCAGAAAGGCTCATCTTTCACCCGTGGAACATTTGGTAGTTTCAGTCTGCTGACCTTGAGGTTAGCACCGTGACTCATAACCATTACACTACCAGAACTCCTTGTGTGAATGAAGAGTGAGGAAATATCTAATGCCCAGGTCAACAATGATGTGAGAATATACAAAGGCTACCCCTCTACATGTTGTCAATGAATAACTTTTCATAAGTACCCATTTTATTTTTCCGATTTAGAAACCTTAAAATAGGCAATTCAATCTTTGAATTTGTTCTTTATGGTTTCAAGTAAGCTGAGGATATTTGCGTTGTTGTTGTTAGGTGACTTCAAGTCGGTACTGACTCAGAGTGACTCTATGTACAGCAGAACAAAACATTACCTGGTCCTGGGCCAACCTCACAATCATTGCTACACTTGAGCCCGTTAATGCTGCCACTGTCCCAATGCCTCTCTTTGGGGCTCTTCCTCTTTTTCTCTGACCCTCCACTCTACCAAGCATGATGTTTAACTCCAGGGACTGGTCCCTCCTGATGATGTATCCTAAGTATGAGATGCTGTTATTAAGTGCCATAGAGTCAGTTCCAACGCAAAGTGACTCTGTACAGGGTTTCTGAGGAGCAGCTGGTGAGCCTCAACCACAGAACTGAGGTTCAAACTGACCTTGCATTCCAATGCATTAACCCAAAGTACCACATAAGTAATATAGTGGATAGAAAAGACAATTTGGGGGTGATTTTCACTCCACATGTAAAGAATAAATAAAAAGTTAAAACTCACCCTCTAAAGAACTGAATCTATCTGTACTGATATTTTCCAAATTATCTTGACATTTTGAAAAGTCATTAGGTTGAAGATCTTTCAAAAAGTTTACAAAAACAAACAAACATGAGTTGATATTTATAACAAGAATTTAAAGTTTTATAAAATACCTTTAATTTTCCATTCCTGATTTGTAATGTCAGTTGTTTCTCCTCATTATAACTAAAACCAACACAATTAACAAGTATTAGATATAGCACTGTAGACTAAACACTAGACGGCTACCCATCCGCAGTTCAAACCCACCAGGAACTCCTGAGGAACCTTATACAAGGCCACTATGAGTTGGAACCAACTCAACAACAATTAAGAGCAACAACCAATAGGGCAAATAAAATTAAATTTCCAGGTACAAATCCATTTAGAGGCAAGCAATTTTATCCTATCTAACCTTCTTTATTTCTAGGGAGCAAAGAAAAGAATGCTATTGATTTTTAATCAGTCCATACACAAGGCTAATGTTGATACAAGAAGTGTTCTATATTTGCTCTGTGGTGGTGTTGGTAGTGATGTACCATTGAGTCAATTCTGACACAGAGCAACCTGTATATGGTTTCCAAGACTGTAAACCTTTATGGGAGCAGAAAATTTCGTATTTCTTTTGCAAAACTGCTAGAGATTTTGAACTGCTGACCTTACACAACCACTACACCACCAGGGCTCCTTATATTTACTATGTAATGTTGTTGTTGTTGTTAAGTGCTGTAAAGTCAGTTCTAACTCATAGTAAAGGAGCAGCTGGTAATTTGAACCAAGCTTGTGGTCTAGTGCTTTATCCCACAGCACCACACCAGAACTCCTATAGTTACTAAGTATATCATATTAAATACGAATATTTCTAAAAATAATGTATTCACAGGCTTATGGGCTTTATGGAAAATAAAGGAGCCCTGATGGCACTGTAGGATACACACTGGGCTGTTAACCACAAGTTCAGTAGCCCAAACCCACCAGCCATTCTGCTGGAGAAAGATGAGGCTTTCTGGTCTTGTAAAGATTTATAGCCTCGAAAACCCTATACAGGGTCACTATGAATAGAAATAGACTCAATTGCAGGAGGTAGTGGATGAGTTGAACAGTATTAGTGTTTCATTTCTCTGCTCTGTGGGGAAAAAAAAGAGGCTGTCTGCTAATTTAGTAAAGATTTCAGCCTTAGAAACCCTGTGGGACAGTTCTGTTTTGTCCAATAGGTTCACTGTACATTGGCATCACTACGATTTAGTGGCAACAGGTTTATGTGGAAATAATATAAAGGTCTATTAATAAAGGAAAAAGAACAACCCAAATCTACTGCTATTAAGTCAATATCTATTCATAGTGCCCTATACAAGATTTGCTAGACTGTGCATCTTTGCAGGCACAGTCAGCTTAGTCTTTCCAAAACAAAATTGCAGGTGAATTTGAGCTGCTGATCTTGTGGTTAGCAGCACAATGTTTAACTCACATAAGTGATTTAAGTATGAGTCATAATTCTACTAATCATTCATCTTGGAAGTTGTGATAGTTAAGGTTTTGTGTCAACTTGGCTAGGCCAGGATTCCCAGTGGTTTAACAGTGAAGATGCAGTTACAACCTTCATGAAGCTATTCAATATAAGAAAATCACCTCCATGATGTGACCTAATGTGACCAGCTTAATCTGATGTAACTGGGGACATGATCTCCTCTTCTGTGGTATTAATAAGGTAGCAGCTTATAACACATTGATACTAGCTGAAAACAGAGAATACCAAAAATGTGCCACTTAGCCTTTATTAAATATGCAAATACTTCCAACTGTGTAAATCACAACAAACCATGGATACCATTATGAAGAACTGTTGTTCTTGTTAAGTGCCATCGAGTTGGTTCCGACTCATAGCGACCCTGGATAGGGTTTCCAAGGAGCGGCTGGTGAGCTTGAACCACCAACCTTGCAGTTCAAATGGTTTTGCAGTCTGGCGCATTTATCCACAGTGCCACACCAGGTATTTCAAAATACTTAATTATATTTATGAGGAATCTATTCATAGACCAAGAAGTCAGTACAGAACATGGGGATACTATATGGATTAAAATTAGGAAAGATGTGTACCAGGGTTGTATCTTTTCATCAAAGTTATTCAATATGTCTGATGGGAAAATAATCTGATAAGCTGAATTATATGAAGAAGAATGTGATTGGAGGAAGATCAGGATTGGAGGAAGATTCATTAGCCTGAAATATGCAGATGATACAACCTTGCTTGCTAAAAGTAAAGAGGACTTAAAATATTTACTGATGGAGATCAAAGTCTTCAATGTGGGTTACACCTCAACGTAAAGAAAAGAAAAATTCTCACCCCTGGAGCAATAAATGACATCATGATAACTGGGAAAAATATTGAAATTGTCAAAGACTTAATTTTGTTTTGATCCACTATCAACAGTCATGGGAGCAGCAGTCAAGAAATCAAACAAAATATTGCATTAGGCAAATCTGCTTTGCCAGACTTTTTTAACTTCACCAAGCGCAAAGATGTGATTTTGAGGACATCATTAGGATGCACTTGATCCAAGCCATAGCATTGTAAATAGTTTCGTAATCATGTGAAAATTTGACACTGAATAAGGAAGACTTTAGTAAAATCAATGCTTTTGAATTGTGGTGTTGGTAAAGTGGAGGATCAGCTAAAAAGAACAAGACCCCCAGTCAGGATGGATTGGCACAGAGCCTCAAAATTAAAAACAATTGTTACAATGGGTATGAGAGAACAATGCTTCGTTATGTTCTACATAGGGCTCTATGCGTTGGAACCAACTCATCTGTACCTAACAAATGAGATGGGGTGTTATCTGCAGGATTAGTAGCATCTTGAAGCAATCTTTTTTTTTTT
>NW_006408720.1:1300384-1311492 GCF_000296735.1 Chrysochloris asiatica | reverse complement strand
TAACTGTAAGCCAATTTCAAGGTTGGTGGTTCAAATCTACCACCTGGTCCTTTGAAACCCTATACAGAATAACTGTGAATCAAAACCAAGTCAACAGCTCTTAAAAACAAGACATAATGAAGACAGAAATCTTGATCAAACCATGTTTTGTAAGCCTCATTTTCCCGTCAGTAAATTGAGTATGAGTATTATTTTTTTCCTATCTCAATATATAACATGACCAAAAGAAAGACACACAAAAATAAAAGGTTAAAATTCTATGCAAATAGCCTGTATAGTAATGTATTCCCTAAAACATTTCTAAAAGATATAAGCAATAGTTCAAATAAAATGAAAAAATATCAGCTAGAAAGTATCAAAGATTATAGTAGTAAAAGCAATTGATTTTAACATCCTTGTTGAGATTACTGCATATGTTGATTTAAAAAGTTTCTATGCTTTAAATCCTGTAATAAGAGAATAACATTATTGGTTTTCATTTCTTTCCATAGCAAGAGAACATTGAGACAGTCATGTGTGTTGAAGTAAACTGTCACACGAAAAAATCATCTGCAATGTTTGCCTAATTAATTTGACAACTGTTATCTCCGTGGCCAGATATTCAACACTTTCTACATGAAATTACAAGCTCACTAACTGGAGTTAACTTTTGCATGTATTTTGTTTTCCACAAACCCATCTACCACACTGACACTAAATGAGATGCCAAAGTGTAGATTTGATATCATTAAATCTTCCACTTAAAATATGATTGCCTTCACAATGTCTTCACAATAATATTAGCAAGACATGTGAGAAGACTTCAGAAAGTTTGTGGGAAATGGAATCATAGTATAATGATTGTTTGAAGCCCCCTTATACATGACCTTCTATGCTTTGGCCTCTGTTTGTCTTTACTTTCATATCCCATCACACAGTAACCCAACCATGTTTGATTAGAAATAAACTACTTAAAGATTCCTCAACAGCACTAATATCTTTGAACCTATATGCCTTTACTCTTATAACTTTTCCTTGAGACCTCTTTGGAACTTTCAGTTGTCTTTAAATACCTTTTCCTTTAAGAGCCATTTAAGCCAGCACTTTCTGCAGAAAGTATTCTTGGGGGGTTCTGTATTCTGAGAATGTTCCTTTTCCATACTCCCATACATGTCATGCATACCAATATCATTACATTTACTGTATTATATTAAGTGTAATTAGTTGTGTATCAAGTCTCCTTATTATTTAATATTGTTTTCCCATTCTTAGCTGCCATTGAGTTGACACTCTACTAATAGTAATTCCAAGCACAATGGAACAAAAATATTTTGTGCCATCCTCATGATCAGTTGCGGATTGTCCTATTGTAATCCATTATAGTTCTTCTAGGTTGACTTTAGAAATAGTCAGGTTTTTTCCCCTAGTTCATCTCAGTTCAGAAGCTCCACTAAACCCTGATGGGTCATGACTGCTCCCTGTTGTGTAGGATCCCACTCCACATACACCCTTCTGTGAGGATGAGATAACATAAAATTAACAGAATTTGAAACTGGTTAAGGAAGGAATATGAGAATAGAAGAGATTCTCCTCACTTTCCATCTGGATTTCTGGGAAAAACAAACACCTTCAGTTGAAAATATCCATAATGATGGTATGAAAGGAGGCTGGGAGAAAGTAGAAGAGAGAAGATAACTGATAATGAGTTACAAATAAAGAGTAATTGAGTTATTGTTGTTAAGTGCTGTAGAGACACTTCCAACTGGTAACAACCCTGTATAGGGTTTCTGAGAAGAGGCAGTAAGGTTTGAACTGCTGAACTTCAGGTTAGCAATCCAGTGCTTAACCTATTAGGTCATATTACGACCCCTGTATTGCATTACAATAGTAAAATTTATGTTATTATTATAATATGTTTAAATGAAGATCCTCAGATAAGTTAATTTCAGTTATAAGTAATTAAATAATCACAGATCAGACTTTAAAATTTTAGAGTCATTATTTTTTTACCATAATCTTATATATTTTTGGAGTCCTGGTGTGGCATTGTGGGTAAATACACTGGTCTGCAAAGTTGGTTTTACCACAAGGTCATTGGTTGAAGCTCATCAGCCGCTCCTCAGAAACCATATACAGGGTCTCTATGGGTCAGAACTGACATGATGATACTTAACCACAAGAACAGCAATGTCTTTTTAGACATAACTCTAGCAGTACCTAGTACCTCTATTTTAAATGATTTTGAGATCGTGTTCTTTCCTATAGATATGAGGAGCATTGTTTACTTATTCTTTAGATACAAAGGCAGGGATGAAAGAGGTGCTAAATGAACGTTTGTTACTTGAACTCTCATGTTAAGACAAAAAAAAAAAAAAAAATCGTTGCCATCAAATCTATTTTGATTCATGATGACCCTATGGGTTACAGAGTAGAAATGCTCCATAGTATTTTCTTGCCTGCAGTCTTTAATGAAGGAGTTCAACAGGTGTTTCTTCCTTGGTACTGATTCACACATTCAAATTATGAACTTTGAGACTAGTAGTTAAGGAGCTCTGGTAGTGTAGTGATTACGAATCGGGCTGTGAACCTTAAGGTCAGCAGGTTGAAACTACCAGACACTCCGTGGGAGAAAGATGAGGCTTTCTGTTCCTGTAAAGATGTGCAGCCTTGGAAACCCTGTACAGGATCGCTATGGGTTGGAACTGACTAGATAGCACTTAACAAGACTAGCAGTTAAGTAAAAATCACTCAGGTACTTTTGATGTTTCATGAAAACTCAATAAATCTCCAGAATATTTAATGCCATTTCCCCAGGGCAAAAGAAGGCATACTGCACTGAGTCTGGGGGCTCAAGACCATAATCTCGGAGACACCATGGTCAACTGATACAACATAATTCATAAAAATAATGTTCCTCAAAAATCATTCACACCCTCTTCACACATAGAGTAGCCAGGGATGGGCAACTTGGACATAGGCTATCCAAAATGGGGTGGTGGGGGGAGGGGCATGGGGAGGGGAGGCTACAAAGGCAAGAAGTGACTGGTTTACAAGCTTTCAAGAGGGAACCTAGAGCCAAGGGGCCTGGAGGAAGGCAAAATCTCCAGTGAGTAGTATCCAATCTGTCTAGGCAGAGCTAATGAAATGAAACACAGATGGGTCTCTTGTGATACAATGGTGAATAATTGTTTTCAGGACTGGTTTTTGGGGTTGGAGATGTAAAGGTAGACATTTTATAGCAGGGAAGGGAGTGGTTGACTTTCCAGTCTAGGAGCGGAGGTCCCTGGGACCATCAATGGAGAGGAGCGGCAGGCGGGACCCTACCCAGAGAGGCAGTGATGCCTGAGATGGAGGCAGAGATGCTAATGTGGAGTGACGAAGAAGCTGGGGACTTTAGATCCAGAGAGGGAGAGCAACTGTGTGCTGAAGATTGGGGGTAGGGGGAGGAGTGTGGGGGGCAGGATTGCAAGGTATACCCTTTGGGTGGCTGATGATGCATGGAGGGGACTGTAACCATGGCAATGAAATGATATATGATAGAATGAACGTAAAACTAATGTTCTCCCATGTAAACTATCATATAATTCATAAAAACATTAAATAATAAAAATAATAATAATAATGTTCTTCATCCTACTTTGATTAAATAGTGAGTAGGGTCTGAAATCACATGAATGCCTATCTAAGGTACAACTATTTATCTCTCCCTGTCCGGAGGAAAGACGAGTGATAAAAACCAGACACATGGACATAAATAGCAGTCTTCATGAGCCTGAGACCAGGAGAATTAGATGATGCCGGACTACTAAATTCAAATGTTCTGAAAAGGAATTGATTAGAAGGTCTTGAATTGAGTGGGAAAAAATGTGAAATAAAACTCAAAATTATAAAAATAAATAAATAAATAAAAATCTAGGTTTACTGGTCAGGTAAAGGCTAGAAGAACTCAAAAGCTATGGACTATTCAGGCCTGGAAATAAACTCATCCCACCCCCTTGGCTCTACACAATAGAGAGGTCTAAGGAACAATAACATTAGTGAGGTATGCAAACCTTAGAATAAGCAACCATTTGTGATCCAAAGGGTAACATTTACTTAAGGGAAGTGTTGGAAAAAAAGGAAGAAAGGAAACAAGAAACTCACAGTGGAAATGGGATAATGGAGGTTTCATTGAGAGAATTGTTATCAATGAGATGAGACAAAATGTATGACTTTGTTGTATGTAATACTGATGATACATTCTGTAAACCTTCACTCAATTTACAATAAAAAGTTAAAAGTTTAAAAAAAAAAAGCAACTTTAAAAATTAGCATATTTCCTTGTTGCTGTTGTTAAGTGCTGACTCTTGAACCACAGACATTGCTGTTCAGCACATTAACCAACAAACAGCGCTACACCAGGACTGAATGCCTTCAAATTGATTGTCAACTAATAGAGACCTTATGTCACAGAATAGACATGCACTCTCCCTTACAGATTGTAATTGTTGTTGTTAAGTTCTGTGGAACTAGATCTAACTCACAGGTAACCCAAGATAGACAGGGTTTCAAAGGAGTGCTTGGTGAGTTTGAACCACTGACTTTGCAGCTCAAACTGACTTTTTGGTCCAATGCTTATCCTACAATGCAACACCAGGACTCCCCTTTAAAATTGTTGCTGTTGTTATGTGCCGTGGAGTCGGTTCCAACTCATAGCGACCCAGTACAGGGTTTCTGAGGCTGTACATCTTTACGGTAACACAAAGCCTTATCTTTCTCCCGCAGAACAGCTGGTAGCTTCGAACTGCTGACTTGCGGTTCGCAGACGGATTTGTAACCACTACGCTACTTATCCAGCAGTTCTACTCTACCATAAAAGGTTTGAATGAGTCAGAACCAACTACACAGTACACAGCAATAACAATAACTTTACTTCATCAGATTGCCAGGTCTTTATCACAAGGATACCCTGAATGGTTTTAAACAATCAACCTTTCTTCTAATAGTCAAGAATGCTTAATTGTTGTGCCATCAGAGCCCTTTAATTAACATATAACAGTAGTCAAATGAAAAAAAAAAAATAAGATTCTTTTTACCTATGAACTTGTTTAGGATGAATAATGCTTACCTCCAGACTATAGACAAATACATCCACAAAGAAACAACTTTAAAAAAAGAAAAAAATCTAAATTTTCCTCTTTTGATTTTTGGGACAGACAGGCAAAAGAAAAATAATATGAGCCTTCCACTTCATATGAGTCACACTTCACTGTAAGTAAAGAATAGATTTTGTCAGTGAAAAATGACATCAAATGTGTCATTCACTGTTCAGCAGAAATGACCCAGTTATACCTAACCATTTTGTGTTAAAATTTTTGCACCTAATAAAATATGGAAGAAGCTTGTCTGATTCAGAAACCCTGGAATACTGAAAATGCATCTGTGACAGGCATCAGAAAGTCAGTAACGGTTGAAGCTGTGAAAAGAATGTCAGAGGTAATATTTAAAGGTGTCAAAAGATGATCACTAAGCTGAGCGCTGAGTCTTGTCTGCAGCGACACTTACAGCCTCATTCAGCTTCATCAGGAGTTAATTTCCTCAAGGACTTATAAGTTTAAATGGAAGCTTTATAATATTAAATTTACATTTTCAACATAAAATTCTCAGTATTTTGATTTCTCTGTAGAATCAAAGAACCTAATGTCTTTTAGTATGAACAAAGTTAAATAAAATAGCATTCAATTATTTCAGAACTAAAATGGTCCAAATGCTGTGAACATTTTTCCTGGGGACATAGTTTAACTTTTGCCTAATGCTTTTTGTCTTTCATTTTTTTATATTTAATGAGTTAGCATCCTTAATCTTATTTTAATTCTATGTAAAACCTTATTCTGAGTCATGTGTAAAAAAACTGCTATCTAATCATTAATATCATATTGACAGAAGGAAAAATAATCTGTGTATGATATTTGGCTGCTATGTATCATTTAGTAATGAAAGAAAATTTACATTTATTGAACATATATTTACGGCCCCAAACTGTGCAAACTCTTTTGTTTTTCTTTACTTTTCATGACAGGTCAGTGTGTGGGCACTATTGATAATTGCATTTGAAAAGAACAAGACTTGTATAGAATCACATACTATTATTGGACTTAAAACCTGGCATCTGAACAACAGAGTTCCTAGTCTAAAGCATTCTGCTGCTTCTTTTCATTGGAAGGAAATGACATCAAACAAACATGCCCTGTCTATATTTTGAGGATTAAAATTACTTAATAAAAATATTTTAGGTTTCCCATTTAATTTATAATAGTTAAAAAATATTTAAATGAGTAATCACTTACTTTCTCCTCTTTAGATATTTAGTGAAGGTAAAAAAAGACAATGGATATTTGCTTTTTTCTTTACAATGTTTACTAGGATTTTGAAATGTTTCTGTGATATCTCTCCTCATAATTTATATTATGAAACAGAATCTTTAAAACAATGTATTTCTTATTGGTCTTGTAATTCATTTTACTATAACTTATTTATATAGCCTTAAAAAGAAAGTGAAAAACAAATTATAAGGAAGCCAAAGAAAACAAAAAATAATCAAAATACAACTTGATAAAATTATTGGAATGGTATATTTCACAAAATTACATTTTGAAAGTACTATGACTAAATTAAAACTTTATCAGCTATGACCATTAATAAAAGGTTGTTTTAATAATGTAAAGCTTAAAAATTAGATTCAAGATTTACACTATAAATAACCCACCAAATCTGATTCTGTTTTCTTAGATTTATGCTTTAGAAAATTAAGAGTAGGATGATGACACTCCTTTCCAAGTAAACAGTCAAAAAATGAAAATATAAAACAATATAATTTTATTTCATAATAAATGGAGTAAAAAAAAAAAAAACTTTTAAAATTATAATCTTTTTCTCCCATAACTTTTGATCATTCAATTAAAACTGCCAAATTATTAAATCCAAAGTTAAAAGGAGCTTATTTAAAAACATGGTGCAAAAACGTAAAGAAGGAAGCCCCTGCCCCTCCCCGAACTGAAGCCAAAATAAAGGTGTTGAATAGCCAGAAGGCAGTGCTGAAAGGCATCCACAGACACACAAAAAAGATCTCCACATCATGCACCTTCAGGTGACCCAAGACACTGAAGCTCTGAAGGCAATGCAAATATCCTCTGAAAAGTGCCTACTGGAGAAAAATGCTTGACCACTATGCCATCATCAAATTCCCTTTGACTACTGAGTCAGCCATGAAGAAGACTAAAGATAACAACACACTGTGTTCACTGTGGATGTCAAGATCAACAAGCACCAGATCCGACAGGCTGTGAAGAAGTTCTGTGACATTGACCTAGCCAAGGTCAACACCTTGATCAAGGCAGAGAGAGAAAAGAAGGCATATGTTCACTGGGCTCCTAACTAGGATGCTTTGGATGTTGTCAACAAAATTGGGCAATGGAGTCCAATTAGCTAATTTTAAATACAATTTTTTTCAATACTAAACAACAACAAAAATAAAAAGCTAAGAGGAACTTAATTTTCTAGAATTTTAAACATGCAGTGCTTTTCTATATCAGATATAACATTACAACTGATACGAATGAAAAAGAGAAAAGAAGAAAAAATTTCTGCCTGTTATTGTTGTTGCTAAGTGCCATCGAGATGGTTCCTACTTATAGTGAGGTTTCAAAGGAGTGTCTGGTGGGTTTGAATCACCACCTTAGCATTCAAATGGACCTTGTAGTCCAATGCTTATCCTACAGCGCCAAACCAGGGCTCCAATTTCTGCCTAATAACTTATTAATACATAAAATCTACTTTAACGTTTGCTTCAGAAAAAACAGTATGATTCACTTTCAAAAATCCTGAGATTGCTTTTAAATTGGGACCTCATTTCTTTTAAAATGTATAGCTATTACTAACAATTAGTCTGAAGTCACTCTATAAACAACCAGATATTTAATTGGGACACTGTCAATATATATAACAGTTATATATAACAATTGCTCAAGCAAAGAGTATAAATTAATAGAAAGGAGAAAAGAGTTGTAAATCATAAAATTGAGAACTAAGTTTAAAATTATGATTAACAAATATAATTTTAAAATATTGTGAAACATACAATTTCTAATGATGAAAATTTATTTGCATAGGCCCTGATCATAAGAATTCATTTAACAATAGAAAGTTCTCTTTTTAATTTTTTTTTTTTGGTGGGGTCAGGGATATAAAGTATATTAAACAATACTTTTCACTTCCTATTCTTTGAATATGGAGCTCTGGTAGTGTAGTGGTTACAAGTCAGGCTGCTAAAATCAAGGTCAGCCATTCAAAGCTACCAGTTATTCTGCAGGAGAAAGATAAGGCTTTATGATCCAGTAAAGATTGACATCCTCAGAAACCCTATACAGGGTTGCAATGTGTCCGAACCGACTCCAAGGCACACCACCACCAACAACAATAATATTGTAAAATAGTAATAGATGTCCAACAAGTCTTCATTATTGTCTACATTGTTGTTGTTGCTAAGTGCCCGGGAATCGATTCCGACTCAGAGGAGTCTTGTATAGGGTTTCTGAGAAGCTGTTCGTGGGTTTGAACTGCCAACTTTAAGATTAGCAGTCCAATGCATATCTTAAAGTGCCACAACAGGACTATACGATATACCTTAAAATGCATAAAAACATTATTTCTTACTACAGGATTGTCAATTTGGAAATGGTTAGTCAATTGGAGGATTATTAAATGTAATAGATTTTAAAAATACTTTAAATTCATTAATTTATTCTATGTCACATATTTATTGAGTGCTTACTGTGTTTCAGGCACTGGGAATGCAGTTGGGCAGCCATTAAGCCAATCACCCCAGAATAAAATTTAAAATTTTAAATTGTGATAACTTCAATAAAAGTAAGAATACTTTACTAATAGAGCTTATAATAAGAAATTTCAGACTGTAGAAGTTGGTAGAATTCTTCTGTTTCATCCTTACTGGCTTTAGTGGTTGGTGCATAATTTTGAATAATAGTGGTATTTAACTGGGCTTCCCTGTAGGCGATGGATAGTATCCTATCACAGACAGTGTTGTACCTCATGACTGATCTTGATATAGTCTTTTTGACAATGAATGAAACACCATCCCTCTTCAATTTGTCATTCCCGGCATAGTACACCATGTGGTTGTCAGATTCAAAATGGCCAATACCAGTCCATTTCAGCTCACTAATACCTAAGATATTGATGTTTATGCATTCCATTTCATTTTTGACAATTTCTGTATTCTTTCACCACATTTATTCAACCTGTATACTGAGCAAATAATTTGAGAAGCTGAGTTATGTGACAAAAAACATGGCATCAGGATTGGAGAAAGATTAAATAACAACCTGCAATATGCAGATGACACAACCTTTCTTGCTGAAAGTGAAGAAGAGTTAAAATATTTACTGATGAAGATCAAAGAGCACAATCTTCAATATGGATTGAATCTCAATGTAAAGAAAACAAAAATCCTCACCACTGGACAAATAAACAACATTCTTATCAATGGAGGAAGGATTGAAGTTGTCAAGGACTTCATTCTTCTTGGATCAACTGTCAACACTCATGGAGGCAGCAGTAAAGAAATCAAACGATATATTGTATTAGGCAAATCTGCTGCACAAGACCTTTTTAAAGTGTTGAAGAACAAAGATATCAGCTTGAAGACTAAGGTGTGCCTGACCCATGTCTTGGTATTTTCATTAAGCTCATATGCATGTGAAAGTTGGATAGTGAATAAGAGAGACAGTAGAAGAATTGATGTTATGATGTTGGAGGAGAATATTGAAAGTGCCATGGGCTGTCAAAAGAACCAACAGATCTGTGTTGGAAGAAATACAGCTCCTTGGAGGCCAGGATGGCCAAACTTTGTCTTTCATACTTTAGACATATTGTCAGGAATGACCAGTCTCTGGAGAAGAATATCATGTTTAGTAAGGTGGAGGGTCATAGAAAAAAAAAAGGAAGACCTCCAAAGAGATGGATTGGCCAGTGGCAGCATCAATGGTCTCAAGCATGGCAACAATAATAAGTTTGGCCCAGGATCAGGCAGTGTTTCATTCAGCTGTGCATAAGGTCGCTGTGAGTTGGTACCGACTCGATGGTACCTAACAACAACAGTGAAGAAAGGCCACACAAATTATGGAATGACATCAAGGACATTAAAAACACAAGAAAAAAAGAAAAGACCAAAACAGATGTCAGAAGAGACTCTGAAACTTGCTCTTATCATAAAACAACTAAAGTGAAAGGAAGAAATAATGAAAGAAAGCTGAACTGGACTCAATGGTACCTAACAACAACATAATAATAAGATAAACTTTGGCTGGGATTAGAGATCACTTGATAAGTGGTATTTAGCAAACTCTTGAAAATAGGAGTTACCAGGCAAAGCTTTCAGAAAAGAACAATTTAGAACTGAGGGACTACATGTATGATACGCTAATGCCAGGAAAGCCAATGTCTTCATGAAATGAAATAATCCGCAGGACTAGAGTAAAGTAAATGAAGTATAAGATATCATGAGAGGATTGTGGAGAGGCAAGTAAAGTCCAAGTCATGATGAGTTGCATCAAGAATGAAGAATTTATCCTCAGTGAAAATGGAAACATATTTGAAAGATTTAAAAGGTGGGACTTAATGGTGGACAGGGTAGAGGTAGAGTGAAGAGTTCCAGCAGCAATAACACAGAATACCAGAACCAGATTCAGGGCAGTGCTTCAAAACTCTGAACCACATAGGTAGGAATATTTTTAAAGTTTTTTTAAGGCTTATAGCTAGTGTGAATTTGTACTGGAAGTTAGAAATCTCATACTTTAGATTCTGCTGGGCTCAGCAGCCTGGAGCCAACAACATGGGTGAGACCAAATGGTAAGATCAAGAAGGAGAGTAAACAGACCCACCACGGAATAATGCCTCGGGAACCTTGGAGCAAAGGTGGACAATATACAGTTTTTCTTTGTTCTGATTTTTTTTTGGTATCTGTTCATTGGCCCTCAGCTGTTTGTGCACTGCCATTCTGGTGATTAGAGGGTATGCATGAGCGAGTGGACACTCCCCAACCCCACCACCGGTGGGTTCTTCTGCCACACATG
>NW_006408720.1:1292665-1297738 GCF_000296735.1 Chrysochloris asiatica | reverse complement strand
CTAGAAACAAATGAAAACCAAAATACAACGCACCAAAATCTTTGAAATACTGTGAAAATGGTGCTGACAGGACAGTTTATTGCAATAAATGCACACATTCAGAAAGAAGAAAAAACCGAATTAACACATTAACACAGTATCTACAACAATTAGAAACAGACCAACAGAGGGAACCTACAGCCACCAAAAGAAAAGAACTAATAAAGATTAGAGCAGAAATTAATGAGATAGAAAACAGAAAAACTATAGAAAGAATCAACAGCACAAGAAGATGGTTCTTTGAAAGGATTAACAAAATTGACAGACCATTGGCAAACCTAACAAAAGAAAAGAGGGCAAAGACACAAATAACATGTATTAAAAACCACACGGGCGATGTCACTATGGAACCAAAGGAAATCAAAAGGATAATAAGAAAATACTATGAAAAGTTGTCCTCCAACAAATTTGAAGATTTAGAAGAGAGGGATACATTTTTGGAAAAACACAACTTACCTAAACTTACACAGAGTGAAGTAGATAGATTTTAAGAATGAGAGTGACAGGATTTAAATTGTATGTATACAAGACTGCATCTTCTAACACTAGACTCCAGACTCCAGTTCCTCCAGTACCTCACCCTTTCAAAACTGCAAATTAGAAAGTATAAAATAATTAATGAAAACCACTGCCACCCAGTACACTCCAACGCATGTTGTTTTTGCTGTTAAGTGACATTTAGACAGTTCCAACTCATAGTGACCCTGTATAGGATTTCCGTGAAGTGGTTGGTGGTGGGTTTGAACAGCCAACCTTGCATTTCAAACCTACCTTGCTTTTCAGTGCTTTATTCTATATTGTTACATCCTCTAACATATACCAACCTTGTAATGACAGAGTATTTGATTTCCAGTAATTTACATTGTCACAAGTACACTACCAAGGAGCAGTTGTGCAAACCACTAAAAGTTAATAGATCCGTCCTATAAGTACTACACACTACCAGGGCTAATTTGAGAACTATGTGCTTTATGTAAATTCCAGCCATAAGAATTTAGAAAGGGAGTTAACATGAGGCTGAATGTTTTTTAACCTACTGCTGAAGTTTTACTGTTTTCTGTGAATCTTTGCAGATACCATCCAGAGATTTCACAACAAGACACAGGAATCTTTACTTCCTTGCATAGATTTGTTATGTAGCTTAAATCTGGGAATAAAGACCTCCCTTCTTAAATTAGACAAGTGATTAAAAAAGAGAAAACAAATTAATATTTTTTACAGATTGTTCCAGAGATGAACATTGTAATTTCAAGAGAGAAATAGATGAGAGATGCTGGAAATTTGAAATAGGTCAATTAAGAGCTTCCCTTTATCCTAAACTTAATTAGAGAAATAAAGAGGATCTGGTTTTATGGCATTTTCGGCACCAACAATGCTTTTGTGATAAGAAAAAAAACAAAAACCTCATTGGCTTAATATATTAGTATGTTGATTCTGTTCAAGTCAAGTGCAAAATGCTGTTTTTGATCCATAGGTTCTTTTCCAAATCGTAATTCAAAAATAAATTCCTTCCAATTTATGGTTCTGCCAGAGTAGAAGTGCCAACAGTTTCATGCTCATCTACATGAAACCTATAAAGGTGCTGAAGCATGGAGCATCATGTGAAAGAGATTTATGTGGCTGAGGTCATAACCTTCTCACAGTTCAGTGACTATAATATGGATATAATGTCATTCATAATTATAAGGCATCCTGGAAAATACAGTCTGTCTGTGTATGCATAAAGAAGACATTAGCTAGATTAGAAACCAGACAATTTCTGACATTGTAGGGTACCATGTTGTCATGGTTAAGTGTAGTCAAATCAGCTCCAAGTAATAGGGACCTTGTATATAGTTTCCAAGGAGCAGTGTTAGTTCTGGACTGCTGACCTTGCAGTTAGCAGTTCAGTGCTTCTCCTACAGCACCATACCAGGCACTATAGGACTTATATATCTGGACATTCTATAATGTGAAGTAATTGCTAGGACAGAGATCCAGTTTCATGAAGAACAATACTGGTCAAAAACTAAAAAAAAAAAAAAAATTTAAACCACAGCATCTAGGTATCAGAGTTTTTACTTGCCTTCATTATATAAATACATTGTTACTGTTTTGTTAAAGTGCCTTTGAGTCAGTTCTGACTCACAGTGACCCTGAATAGGATCTCCAAGGAGCTGCTGGTGGGTTTGAACTGCCAGCCTTGTGGTTTGCAGTCCAGTGCTTATCCTACAGCGCCATGCCAGGAGTCACAGCATTACAAATTGCTCTTTTCTTTCTTGAATTATGGCCTTTCCTCCTAAAATCAGTCCTCTTCATTTAATGTGTATTTGTTTAATCAGTCTGATTTTTTAAAAAATCTTTTAATTTTATTGATTAGCTGCTAGTATGAAAGTAAATTTTCTGGAAAGCATGTGTAACTTAGAATTAATGAAGGGACAAAAACAAACCACAAAAAAGGGGGGGGGGATAATTAAAAGCCAGAGAAAAAGTACAAATAATTAATCTATATTGGCTCTTAAAGAAGTATTTGGGTAAACATCTTGGTTAGTCAGTTACATGTAATTAAAATTTTTCACCTTTTTTTTAAAAAAAAAAAACTATTCTTCTTTGAGAAATACAAAAGAAAATTCTAATATACAACTTCAATTTTCCCACCACTCATCTATCAGTTTGTCATGCAATGGTGACTTGCATGTTGCTCTGATTTTGGAAATTATACCACCAATATTTAAAAATACCAGCAGGGTCACCTGTGATTAACAGGCTTTGGCAAAGTGTCTGAATTAAAATAATCTAAGAAGAAGGCGAAGCAGACTTCTTCTGAAAGTTTTGTCACCAAAAACCTTATGAATAGCATTGGAACATTAGCAGACATAGTTCAAGAATATGAATAACATTTTGAACAGCTGTAGAAAATTGTCAGATATAGTGCTGGAAAATGAGCCCCAAGGTTGGAAGACATTCAAAGTATGATTGGTGAAGAGCTGCCATCCCAAAACAGAGTTGACCATGGTGATGTAAACATATCAAAGTTTTCAGGACCTTAGTTTGCTAATTGGTCCCAACTCAAAATGAGGAGAAACAGCTGCAAATATCCATTAATAATCACAGCATGGAAATGTATGATTATGAATATAGAAATACTGGAAACTATAAAAAATGAAACGGAACACATAGAGATCATTACCAGGCATTAGTGAGCTGAAATGAACTGTACTGATTGTTTTGAATCTGACAATCATGTGGTTTATTTTGCTGTGAACAACAAATGCAAGAGAAACGGCATTGCTTTCCTGATCAAAATGACATTTCAAGGTCTATCTTGAAGGACAGTATTGTATATGATAGTATAATATCCATATGCCTACAAGTAAGACCAATCACTAAAGACAGGGAAGATGAAATTGAAATTTCTTCAGTCTGAAATACATCAAGCATGCAATTAAGAAGTACTGATAAATACTGGTGATTGGAATGAAAAAGTTGGAAAGAAAGAGGAAGGATCAGTAGTTGAAATCTATGACCTAGGTGATAGAAATCATTTTGGAGATTGCATGATAGAATTTTAGAAGGACAATGAGTTATTAATTGCAAATAATTTTATAAAACAGCAAAAAAGGTGACAATGCACATGGACCTCATCAGATGGAATACACAGGAATCAATATGACAACACTTGTGGGAAGAGACAATAGTTGTCATCAGCCAGAACAAGGTCAGTGTCAGACTGTGGAACAGGCTATCAATTGCTCATATACAAGTTCAGGTTGAAACTGAATTAAAACAACTACATAAGAGCCAAAATGCTGAACATATCCCATCTGAATTAAGAGATCATCTCAAGAATAGATTTGATGCATTAGACACTAATGACTGAAGACCAGAAAGTTGTGGAATGACATCAAGAACATCATCCCATAAAAAAGCAAAAAGGTTGTGGAGAGATGGAGCAGCTGGGGACTCTAGACTCAAGGAGGGAGGAAGAAGAGGGCCTGTGTACTGGTGGCCAGGGAGCAGGCTTGCAGGGTATGCCCTTTGGTTGTTTGAATGGTTTTATATTCCTGAGTGCTTCGATGTACATAAAAATAAACCAAACAACCCAAAACAGAGGGAATATAAGCAGGTGTTGTTGGACGATGATGCATGGAGGGGATTGTAGTCATTGCAATGAAACAAAATATGATAGGATGAATGTAAAGCTGATGTTCTCCCATGTAAACTATCATTTAATTCACAATAAAAAAATTAAAAAAAAAACTTAAAAACAGCAAAAGGTCAATTAAAAAAAAAAACAGGAAAGAAAGAAAAGATCAAAATGGAAGTCAGCAGAAACTCTGAAACTTGCTCTCCAGTGTAGAGATGCTTAAGCACATGGAAGAAATGAGGAATTCAAAGAGTGGAACAGAACATTTCAAGGGAGAGTTCAAGAACAGAAAGTCAAGTATTATAATAAAATGTGCAAAGGGAGTCCAAAAATCAAAAAGGAAAACATTCTTAACATTTCTCATGCTGAAAGAACTGAAACAAAAATTCAATTCTCAACTCTCAATAGTAAACTCTTCCATGGTCAAACTATTAAAAGATGCAGAAAGCGCCAAAAGAAGATGGAAAGAGTAGACAGAGTCATTATACCAAACAGAAATGGTACAAGCTCAGCTGTTTCAAGAAGTAGCACATAATCAAAAGCCAGTGACACTGAAGGTAGAAGCCCAAGCTGCATTGAAGGCATAGACAAAAAAGAAGGATATGGGAATACAAACTGAAGTCTTTCAACAAACTGATGCAGTTCTGGAGGTACTTACTCTACTATGCCTAGAAATATGAAGACCACTACCTGGCCAACTGATCCATAGTTGTTCACATTACAAAGAGAGGTGACTCAGTAGAATGTGGAAATCATAAAACAATATCATTATTATCTCACGCAAATAAACTTTTACTAAAGATAACTAAAAAATGGCTGCAATAGTACATCAGCAGGAACCTGTCAGAAATTCGAGCCAGATTCTTTTGTTGTTATTATGTGCTGTGGAGTCAGTTCCAACTCATAGC
>NW_006408720.1:1290920-1292565 GCF_000296735.1 Chrysochloris asiatica | reverse complement strand
CTTTGGGGACTCTTCCACTTCCTATATTTCCCAAACAGAGACAGCAATTGCTGCCATATAGTCAAACTATAATCATACCCTATGAAACCCCACAATTCAGGCAAGAACCAATATCAACTGCCATACACCAGGGAGGCAGACAACACCTGTGAAAGTTACTCTGAGTTACGCATTAAGAAGAGTGAAAGGGAAACCCACATCCTGACCACATCTACTTGGAGGCAATCAGAAAGCAAAAAAATACCAAAACACACACTCAATTAAGTATCAAGACCACAGATCAACACTAAATATGTCCAAGATGCAGAAGCAGATGACAATATCAGCACATGTCCAGAAACAAGATAAAATGTCTGAGACAAATGACCTAGAGGTAGACACAGACTCCATTCTGGAAGGAGGGCAGGCCTTGTCAATGCTTGAGAAGAAATTCAGAAAAAAATGATTATAAAATGTTTCAAAACACTTTACAATGGAGTTGAGAAAAATAAAGAAGAAGTCAGGAAAGTGCTACAGAATCAAATAAGATCGATAAAGCACTGGAAACAATTCAAAACCTACAAAAAGATGTACAAGTGATCAATAATAAGACTATCAGAATAAACAATACACTGAAAGGTCAAAAGAGTAGAATAGAAGGGATGGAAAAAAGAACCAGTGAGATGGAAGACAAATCTTTCAATACCAATAAGATAGAAAAGCAAGCAGGAAAAAGGATTAAAAAAATCTAAAGACAGTCTAAGATTCATGTTGGAGAACATGAATTGAATAACTTAAGAATTATCGACATTCTGGAACAGGAAGAATCACATAAGCCCACAGAGGAAACAAAGAACTTCTAGAAGAAAATTTCTCTAGCATCCTGAAAAGTGAAAAGATAAACATTCAAGAAGCTCAACGAACCCCAGGAAGGAAAGACACCAAAAGAAAATCACCAAGACATATTATAATCAAGCTCTCCAAAATCAAAGATAAGGAGAGAATCTTGTAAGCAGCTAGGGAAAAGAGAAGCATTATCTATAATGGCAAGTAAGTCAGATTAAGTTCAGATATCTCAGCAGAAACCATGCAGGCAAGAAGGCAATGGGGAGACATATATAAATCCCTGAAAGAAAAAGACTGGTAATCAAGAATCATTTGTCCAGTAAAGCTATCAATCAAATATGATGGTGTAATCAAAACATTCCAGGATAAACAGAAGATAAGGGATTTTGCCAAAGCCAATACTATGCTACAAAACATCCTAAAGGGAGTTCTGTGGACTGAGAAACAACAAGAACAGACAACAACCAGAGGTTCACATATGTGGCAGCACCTCCCAGAACTAAATTGACAATGGAAGAGTCAAGAACAGAACAAAACTATAAGAACAAACTCAGAGAATGTGGGAGATCAATCAAAACAATTACAATGTGAAAGAAGGTAAACACATAGGAACAAAGATTTAGATGGTGAGAAGGTCAGGTAGATTACAGGATAAAACAAACTGTAATACATAGAGGGAAATTTAATGGAATATAAGGTAACCTCAAAGAAAATTAACACTTCAAAATATACAAAAAACCCCGAAAATCCAAGAACATGGAAACATTGAAATTATGAGGAAACTCACAAGAAAGAACACAAATACCATGAACCCAGCACA
>NW_006408720.1:1270703-1283864 GCF_000296735.1 Chrysochloris asiatica | reverse complement strand
CTTCTGTAGAGGACCTGAAATGAAGGATATCATTGCTTAGATTCTTTAGATCTTGTCTGAAAGTAGAGAATGCCAAAAATATATATAATTGTGTTTTATTTACTCTGCAAAGGCTTTCAACTGTGTGAATCATGACAAACAATGTTTAATGTAGTTTGTCATAGATACCATTGCAAATAATTGATGTGTTCATGAGGAATCTATACAAAGATCAACAGACAGTTGTTCGAACAGAACAAGGGAAGACTTAACTCTTTTAAAACCAGGAAATGTGTGTGCCAGGGATTATCCTTTCACCATACTTATTCAATCTGTATGCTGAGCAAATCGCATGAGTAGCTGGATAATATAAAGAACATAGTGGCATCAGGACTGGAGGAAGACTCATTAACAACCTGCAATATGCAGATGGCACAACCTTGCTTTCCTGTAGCAAAGAGGACTTAAAATACTTACTGATGCAGATAAAGGCCTACAGCCTTCAGTATGAATTGAACCTTAATGTAAAGAAAATAAAAACCTTCACAACTGGATCAGTAAATAACATCATGATTAATGGAAAAAAGATTGACTTTTGCTTGGCTCTACAATCAACACTCATGAAAGCAGCAGTCAAGAAATTGGACAACTTATTTAATTAGGTAAATCTGCTGCAAAAAGAACTGTTTAATATTTTCAAGAGCAAAACAAGGTGAACCCACCACCAAGCTATGGTATTTTCTATCACCTCATGTGCATATGAAAGTTGAACAATGAATAAAATAAGGAAGACCATAAAAAATTGATGGATTTGAATTATGATGTTGGAGAATATTTAAAATACCATTGATTGCCAGAGGAACAAATCTGTGTTGGAAGGAGTACAGCCAGAATGCTCCTTAGAAACCAGGACTTCATCTCTGATCCTTCAGATATACTATCAGGAGGAAACAATCTCTGAAGCAGGACATCATGGTTAGTAAAGATGAAGATCAGAAAAAAAAGAGAAAGACTCCCCATCTAGGTGGACTGACACAGTGGTAGCAGGAATGGGTTCAAACATAACAATTGTGAGGATGAGGCACGATTGTGCAGAGTTAAATTCAGTTGTGTATAAGGTTACCATGAGTAGGAACCAACACTAAGACATCTAATATCAACTAAAATTCAATTTCCAACTATAAGTAAAAAGAGGTTTAAAGAAAAGCTGAAGTCTATCCCTCTGATTGCAGCATGGAGTATTTACTGAAAAGAGACGAAAGTGGAAACAGGAGATTAATATGAAACTGTTCACATATTCTAAAGCACAAGAGAGACTGAATCATCTATAGATGTCCATAAGCTATCCTAGTGTGGCAGGAGTCCTGGTGTGGGGCACTATAGGATAAGCACTGCACTGCTAACTCCAAGGACAATGGTTCAATCCTTGTACAGAGTCAGTATGAGTCAAAACTGACTTGATGGCACTTATCAACAACAACATAAGGTGAATAGATGTTGACAACTTAAACCTAATAACATTTTGGAAGTAGAACTGATGAGTCTTCATGGCAAATCGCAAGGAAGGATGAAGGTAAGAGAGTACCAAGACTAAGTTCTCCTGTTCAAGCATGAGCAAATGATTGACAGAGATTAAATTGCCTGGAATGTAGAAACTTAAAAAACAAATAATTATGGGAGAAAAATCAAGAATTCACTTTTGAGATACCTATATATCATTCAATGTGGAAATCAGGTAAACAGTTTCTGAACTGACACTGGAGCTCTGAAGGTTTGACTCAAATATAATTATTGTTATAGAGTTGATTCTGACTAGCATTGACTCCATAGAACAGAATAGAAACATCACACTGGGTTTCCTAGGCTGTAAATCTTTATGGACGCAGACAGCTGAATTTTTCTCTGTTGGAAAGGCTGGTGAGTTCAAATTAGTGGCCTATGGGTTAGCAGCCATGAACTTTTACCACTAAGCTACCAGGACACCTAATGCCGTTAATATTTAGAAATTATACTAAGAAGTTGGGGATTCTAGACCCAGAAAGGGAGAGGGGCTGTGTGCTGATGACCAGGGGGGATGGGTGGGGCAGGCTTGTAGGATGTACCCTTTGGTTGGCTGATGATGCATGGAGGGGATTGTAACCATGCAAT
This sequence comes from Chrysochloris asiatica, assembly GCF_000296735.1. Taxonomy (NCBI): domain Eukaryota; kingdom Metazoa; phylum Chordata; class Mammalia; order Afrosoricida; family Chrysochloridae; genus Chrysochloris; species Chrysochloris asiatica. The sequence continues at coordinate 1,281,737 of NW_006408720.1, read as the reverse complement.
GAAACGATATACGATAGGATGAATGTAAAACTAATGTTCTCCCATGTAAACTATCACATAATTCACAATGAAACATTAAAAAAAAAAAGAGTTGGAACCAGGAATGGTGAGAAAGAAGCAGTACATAGGCAAGAAGAAAACTGAATGTGGTGTCACAAAAATTAAGGACCAAATTACCTAAAATTTTAAAAATGGTTACAAGTCTTAGGAGAATTGGTATGAATGAAATAATAGGCATGGAAGCCATATTGAAATAACTTTAAGTGAGAACTAAAATGAAGAAAGGAAAAATGACATGTTTAAACAAATATTTTGATAAATTTTTATTTGAAGAAAAATGTAAAGTGACAAAGTAGTAACCAGAGAGAGCTAGATTTAGATGTGTAATTGTTTTCTTAAAGATGTTGTATGTTGTTGTTAACTGCTGTAGAGTCTGTTCTAATTCATAGGGTTTCTGAGGAGCAACTGGTGAGCTTGAACTGCAGACCTTGAGGTTCAAACCAACTTTGCACGTTAACTCACAGGGCCATGCCAGCATATTTAAACACTTCCAAGAAAGACATTTGGAAATGGAAAACCAGGAAAAGAATTCAGAAAAGTCAATGAAATGAAGTCCTGACGTGGCAGAAAAGTATCATGGTACCATGCGGTGCTTGACTTCCTTTGACAAAAGGTAACGAATAACATAATAGTGATGATAATGAGTCACATAAGCAGAGAACTAAGAATGAAAAGACAGTGGAAGAGAAGGAAGAGCTAAAGAATGACTACTATAGCCAAACTTTATTACAAATTTACATTACAGGCATTATGCATAGTCCTGGTTTTGCCTTATAGAATAAGCACTGGACTACTAAACACAAGTTCACATTCACACCCACCAGCTGCTCCCCGGAAAAACTATATATGGCCACTATGAGATAGAATTGACTCAATGGCACTTAACAACATTATGTGAGGAGTTCTGGTTGCACATCGGTTAATGTTTGGTCATGGGTTTGAATTCAGTCACTCAGTGGAAGAAATGAGGCAGTTTCCTTCTGTAAACATTTACAATCTTAGAGACCATTTGAGGAAGTTCTACTCTGTCCTGTAGTGTCATTATAAGTTGGAACTGACTTTACAGCAACAATGAGAAACTATGTGACGCTCTTGCATACATTCTTTCATTTAGTTGTCATAACAGGATAAACACCATTATTTTCCCCATTTTGTCCTGTTTGTTGTTGGTAGTTAACTTCAACTCAAAGGGATCCTATGTACAATGGAATGAAATATTGTCTAGTCCTGAACAAGTCAAACAGTTTTGCCTGTGTGTAAGCCAATTGTTGTACACACTGTGCCAATCTACTCAAAGAGAATCTTTCTCTTTTTTGTTGACACTCTACTTTGCCAAGCATGAAACCATTCTCCAGGCACTGGTTCCTCTCAATGAATGATATGTCCAAAGTACTTCAGACAAAATTTTACCAATCTCACTTCTAAGGAGCACTCAAGTCCTCTTTACTTTCAACATGCAAGGTTGTATCCTCTGCATGCCACAGGTTATCAATGAGTATTTTTCCAATTCTGATGCCACATTTTACTTCATGCACTCCAGTATCTTAGATTATATGCTCAACATACAGATTGAGTAACAGTCATGAAATGATAGAACCCTGACACACACCTTTCCTGATTTTAAATCAGTTAGTATCGCTTGTTCTGTTTGACTGACTGCCTCTTGGTTCTGCATAAGCAGAATTAAGTTTTCTGGAATTCCCCCTTTTTACAATACTATCCTTAATTTATTGTTGTTATTAGGTGTCATCGAGTCAGTACCAACTCATAGTGACACTATGCACAAAAGAACGAAACACTGCCCGGTCCTAAGCCAATGTCACAATTGTTGCCACACTAAAGCTCATTGATGCTGCCATATTGCTAATCTCTCTTGCTGGGGTTCTTCCTGTTTTTCTTTGCCCCTCCACCTTACCAAACATAATATCATTCTCCAGCGACTTGTCTCTCCTAACAATATGTGCTTATTATGAGAGACAACGTTTGGCCATCCTGGCCTCCAAGGAGCACTCTGGCTGCACTTCTTCCAACACGGATCTGTTTGTTCTTTGGCAGCTCATGGCACTTTCAATATTCTCCTTCAACACCATAACTCAAAAGCATCAATTCTTCTATGGTCTTCCTTATTCACTGTCCAGGTTTCGCATGTATAAGAGGTTATTGAAAATGCCATGGCTTGGGTCAGGCGCACCTTAATCCTCAAGCTAACACCTTCTCTCTTCAACACTTTAAAAAGGTCTTGTGTAGCAGATTTGCCTAATGCAATATGTGGTTTGATTTCTTCACTGTTGCTTCAATGAATGTTGACAGTTGATCTAAGAAGAATGAAGTCCTTGACAACTTCAATCTTTTCTCCGTTGATAAGAATGTTGTTTATTGGTCCAGTGGTGAGGATTTTTGTTTTCTTTACATTGAGATGTAATCCCTACTGAAGACTGTGATCCTTGATCTTCATCAGTAAGTAGTTTAAAACCTCTTCACTTTCAGCAAGCAAGATTGTATCATCTGCTTATCACAGGTTATTAACGAGTCTTCCTCTAATCTTGATGTCACATTTTTCTTCATATAAAACAGCTTCTTGGAATATTTGTTCAACATATGTTGAACAAATATGGTGAAAGATTATAACCCTAGTGCACACTTTTCTTAATTTTAAACCACTCAATGTTCTCATGTTCTGTTCAAACAACTCTCTCTTGATCCAGGTACAGATTCATCATGAGCACAATTAAGTGTTCTGGAATACTCATACTTCTCAACATTGTCCATAGCTTATTATGATCCACACAATCAAAACCCTTTGCTTAGTAAATAAAGCACAGGTAAACATCTTTCTGGTATTCCCTTCTTTCAGCCAACACTCATGAGACATCAGCAATGATATCCCTCATTCCACGTTCCCTTCTGAATATGGTTTGAACCTCTGGAAGTTCTCTGTCAATGGATGTCGTCCTTATTCATTGTCCAGCTTTTGCATGCATATGAGGTTATTGAAAATACCATGGTTTGTGTCAGGCACACCTTAGTTCTCAAGCTGACGTCTTTGTTCTTCAGCCTAAATGCCCATCAATGGAAGAATGGATAAGCAAACTTTGATACATCCACACAATGGAATATTATGCTACCTTGAAGAACAACAAGGAAGTTGTAAGCCATCATATAACAAGGATGACTCTTGAGGACATTATGCTGAGTGAAATTGATCAGTCAGAAAAGGAGAAATACTGCATAAGACCATTATTGTAAAAGCTTAAGGCAAAATACCCACCCAAAAAAGAAAAAAAAAAAAATTGTTTTTTCCGGGTGTGTGTGTATGTGGGGGATGGTGAGGGGAGGGAAGGGAAGGCAGTACACAGGGTAATGAATAGACACAGAGTAGTTTGGGTGCTGGGGGGGTGCAATACATAAGAAAGGGGAGGGGAATGGAAGAACAAGGCAGATAGGAGAACATTTAGGCAATTTTGCATGGGCTGATTGGGACAGAGGTAAATAGTGTTGTATGCTCAACCTTTGAACAACAGGATTTTGTGATACAGGGATAGAGTCACAGTCTGAATGTGTAAAAGAGAGGATATAATGTTAAGATGCTTGACTGTCTTATGAATCTTGGTTTCCCTTACCTACTATTGTAAAATAGCCACTTTAGGGGAGAGAAAGGAATAGCTAAAAACTTGACTATAGAAAGCTTGAAAGCCTATCTTCAGCCTATAATTGACTGGAATATCTAAAAGGGGTGCTAGAACTTGCCCTATGAAAGAGGCTTCCTGCAGAGCCTTTTTAGTGTATAAGACCTTACATGAAATCCTGTTCCCCATTCAAAATCTTCTGAGGTAGGAATTTCCCACTTGAAAAGATAGCCTGGAGCAGCTAGAGGAACAGAAGATAATTCTTGGAAGCAAGATCAGCAGTAAAAATCAAAAACAAAAATGGCAGTCTGACTGACTACCAAAAGAACAAAGCAAGTTGTTCACTGGGGAGCCTTTGAAACAAGCAATGGAGTCCCTTCAGAGAAAACCCTCTTTCAAGACTGAAACTCAAAGAGAATAAAGATTACATCTTACTGGCAACCACATTGGTCTACCAATGATGGGAAGTGGGGGAAAAGCAGCAATGGAGATGCAGGCTGTGTCCAGCCAACTTAAATAGACTCCCATCAGCCTGTGATGAGACCTGATTGGCCAGCAGTGTGATGAGACCTGGAGACTCCTGATCCCATGGCTATAGCTATGGAGCCATGGATATAGCCACATAGCCACAGAGGGCTGGAGCACAGAGTGAAGCATCCTGCTAATGTAAAGTGAGGGGAGATGCACAGGAACACCCATACTTGCAGATAGTACCCAGTTGACCTAATTTCAATGGCTGGATCATTAGAACTTGAAAAGAGGAAGAAAAAAAAAGGGGGGGGGAATGTCATCAGCTACAATTTGGTGAACTTGACCTATACTTATGGATGTAGTCGCTTAAAAGAGGGAAGAAAACTTCACTGAAAGGATCATTCTCACCCCCCTGTACACAGGGTTGATGGGAATGGGCAACTTGGACTTTGGTTACCTAAAATGGGGTGCTATAGAGGCACAAAGTGACTGGCTTGCAAGTTTTCAAGAAGGGGTTTAGTTTCAGAGGGTGTGTAGAAAGGGAGAATCGCCACTGAGTGATTTTCAACCTTTCTAGATGGACTGGTGAAAGGAGATGGAGATGGGACTCTTGTAGTTCAATAATGAGTAATTGTTATCAGAGCTGATTGCAATTGTTGCAAATGTAAAGGTAGACATTTTGTAACAAAAAGACAGGAGTGGTTGATCTTGCAGTACAGAAGAGGAGGACCCTGGGACTATAAAGGAAGAAGAGTGGGAGTTGAGTGCTGGATTTTACTCAGAGAAGCAGCAATGCCATAAATGGAGGCAAAGATGATGACGTGGAGAGATGGAGTGACTGAGGACTCTAGATTCCTGAAGGGAGAGTGACTGTGTCCCGTGTCTAATGGGGCAGGCTTGCAGGGTGTGCCCTTTGGTTGTTTGAATGATTATATATCCATGAGCGTTTTGGTGTAAATCCAAAAAAACAGAGGGCTATAGCTCAATTCACAACAAAGACTTGAAAGAGGGGGTAAAAAAATATGCTTGTTGAAAAATTCCAAGCAAAAGACAACAAGAATGCAATTATAAGCTCAGGGAGTCCCTGTATAGCACAAGCAGCTAATTGCTTGATTACTAGCCAAAATATTGGCAGTTCAAGCCCACCACAGAAGACAGGCCTTGCAATCTCTTTTGGAAAGGAACACAGTTCTCTTCTACACATATGGGATTGCCATGATTTGGAGCCAACTGACAACAATAAATAACTGGTAAAAAAAACTAAACAGAAAAAAAAATTTTTTACAAACAAAAATTAAGCTAAATAAATGTACAAATGTGCCGTATTTCCAATTTCATGCAAAATAACACTAGTAAGGTACACATAATCAACCATTTGTGATCAAAATGGTAGCATTTTCCTAAGGACAAAATTTGGAAAGGTTAAAAAAGGAGAAGGAATGGAAACAAGACATACAGGGAAGAGGTGGAATAAGTGATGTAATAGTGAAACAATTGCAATCAATGAGATGAAACACAATGGGTATGAATTGATAAACATAAAACCTATCTGCTTTATAAACCTGAATTGTTCACCAAATTCACCACATTGTTGTTGTTGTTGTTGTTGTTGTTGTTAAGTGCCATTGAGTAGGTTCCATAGCGAACCTGTATAGAGTTTCCCAGGAGCAGCTAGTGAGCTTGAACCACCAACCTTGCAGTTCAAATGACTTTGCAGTCTGAAGCATTAGCCCACAGCGCCACACCAGAACACCATAAAATGTTAAAATAAACAAGAAAAAATTCTTTTCAACAAATAGATCTTTTTTGGGTTTTGTTGTTGTTGTTGTTTTTTAATCAGCCACTTCATGCCTTTATAGCAATTTTGTTGTTGTTAAGTGCCGTCGAGTAGGTTTCGACCCATAGCAACCCTATATAGAGTTTCTGAGGAACAGCTGATGAGCTTCAACTGCCAATCTTGCAGTTCTAACAGGTTTACAATGCCCCAGGACTCTAATGTTGTTGTGGTTGTTAAGTGCCATTGAGTTGGTTCCGACCCATAGCAACCCTGTATCCGAGGCTGTAAATCTTTACGGGGGGAGCAGAAAGCCTCATCTTTCTCCCGCAGAACAGCTGGTAGTTTCTAACTGCTGACCTTGCAACTCACAGCCTGATTCGTAACCACTACGCTACCAGAGCTCCTTAGTAGCAATGTCTAAATTGCCCATCTTTACTAACCCAGCACACTGAGGAGACATGCATGTTCTTTGAACCGAAGAAACTTCCATTCTGATTGAAATTTTGAGGAACTGCATCTGTTATCAAAAATCCAGTTCATCAAAATGCAGCAACTGATGCTTGCTCAGAGTATCATACATGTTTATATTCATTTGATCAGGTTCAAGTTAGCTCAACAAACCTAGGTATCCAAGCTAGGTCAAATGATTACCAACTGCAAGTTTAGGAGTTCACACTACACCTTCCTGCATTTCAAAACAGTCAGCCTTCCCTTTTATTTCATCTCAAGGTCAATGGGGTGCCAATAGATTTACTCCCATGTCATCTTTGATGGACCACCTTTCCATGCCTTGAGGTCACAGAAACTCAGACAGCCAAACTATTTGTTGTTGTTTTTTTGACAACTTCTAACTCCCCTTTTAGGGAATCCAATCATGTATAGGCCGAAGGCTGGATTACAAACGTTCTTTAATCATAATTCCCAATATTACTATCACACAGTGTATGTCTATTTTACCATAATAGGCAGGAGAAGTCAATAGCCATAAAACAGTCAAACACATTAACTTTTAAAAACACTCAAATTCAGTCTTCCCTTCTCCCTTGGATTAACACCACTCATATGCATATGGCCTTGGTTTTCTGGCAGAGTTGTTGTTGTTGTTGTTAGGTGCCATTGAGTCAGTACCAACTCATAGTGACCTTATGCACAGCAGAAGGAAACACTGCCCAATCGTGGGCCAACTTCACTACTGTTGCCATGCTTGAATCCATCGATGCTGCTACTTGGCCAATCCATTTCCTTGGGGGTCTTCCTCTTTTTCTCTGACCCTCCACCTTACCAAACATGATGTCCTTCTCCAGCGACTGGTCCCTCCTGACAACATGTCCAAAGTATGAGAAATGCAGTTTGGCCATCTTGGCCTCCAAGGAGCACTCTGACTGCACTTCTCCAAAACGGATCTATTGGTTCTTTGGGCAGTCCATGGCACCTTCAACATTCTCTTCCAACACTATAACTCAAAACATCAATTCTTCTACAGTCTTCCTTATTCACTGTCCAGCTTTCACATGCGTATGAGGTTATTGAAAATACCATGGCTTGGATTAGGCTCACCTTAATCCTCAAGCTGACATCTTTGCTCTTCAACACTTTAAAAAGGTCTTGTGGATTCCAGTAAATCCTGGTCAAACATCAATTCTTCTACAGTCTTCCTTATTCACTGTCCAGCTTTCACATGCATATGAGGTTATTGAAAATACCATGGCTTGGATTAGGCTCACCTTAATCCTCAAGCTGACATCTTTGCTCTTCAACACTTTAAAAAGGTCTTGTGCAACAGATTGTGGATTCCAGTAAATCCTGGTCACAGATCAGCTATCTTTTCTATCCAGCATGACATCAGCTCCAGGCAACTCCAGAAGCTGCTCTCCTTTCAGCAGAAACATTTTTATCTCATTCCCCTTTGTTCTTTCTCCAACAAAATTTCATAATTTCTTAGGTCTGGAGCCTTTGCAATGAATCCTGCTCACAGGACCAAATGCTTAAACCAAGTAGGGACCATGCCTGGCTTCCTCTGAATCTGGACTAGTCCTCAAACTCAGGGCATGATACAACATCTAATAGCTATCTAAATTCCAGCTATTATTTTGAGAGAAGCGAAGATTATTTTTCTATTTTCCAAAACCACCCCTCTGACTGACTAGTCAGTGAAAGGGTTATTGATCCCAGTGTTCTCAGGCAGTTAACTACATTTTGTAGGGTGTTTCTGGTGTCGTTTATGAACATCTGTTGGTTATAGTAGACGTAATTGGTTTAGTCTACATTTTTTTAGACCACTGGAGAAGTATACCTGCTGGCATAATCAGTTCTCTGATTATCTTTAAACCTATTAACAGACCTCTTATGCACCCTAATGGATTCTATATAAATATGTGGATCAAAGATCCAGGGAGAGATCTCCATGATCGAGATTTCTCATGATGATCAGGTTTCTTTCGAGACTGTCGGGTGAAGGGAATTGCCAGCTGGACCAACGTGTGCATCCCACTTCAATTGGGCGGCAACAAATCTCAGACACTACCTCAAGACATCCATCCAAGGTACCTTAAGGGTTGAACAAATGACACTGCTAGGTTCACCAGTGATATTTTGGATGTGGATACAAATTGTCAATTCTCCTATGGGCACTGTGAACTCTGCTCCCTTCCTTGAAAGACAAGAAGGGTGGTTCATCATCCCTATGATTAATGAAGGAATTGTCTTTGACAAGACCTTGCATGTTTCATTTCCCAAGCATCTTTGACTTGGTACACAGCCAACATGCAGTACACATCCAAATCCCAAACAAAGGAAAAGGGAATACTTGTGCCTGTGGTTTATCAGCTGTGCAAACTTGGCAATCACTTTTGTTGAGAACCGGTACTGAATATTTAACCCATTCTACCAAAGCGTTCACATGTCTATATCTTGTTTCTATCTCTAATGTTTATCTTAGGTATTTTACCTCAATCATTTCTAGTGTTCCAGGGTCATTTTCAGCCCACAGAGTCCTGTCCAGAGATGTGGGCACCCATTCCATAGACCTGGATTGCTACTTTTGGCTTCCTATCTCTGACAGTGGGGACATTAATTGAGATAAGTCTAATCTGAAGATTTGAGGGAATGATGCCATGTTTACATTTACTATCAATCTTACCAGCTGGTTGTAGGTAAAAGCCCCTCTGCACCTCTCCCATGGTATTGATACAGTTTAGCCATATTAGCTTCCAAGTCCATGCCATCTGGCAGAAGTATGGCAACGCAGCCTCTCAGACTCTCTTCAGGGTCACCTTGAGAAGCTCCTTGGGTGAGGGATATACTCTCCACCAGTAACTATTTTCCCTTGGGAGAGTCCCTCTTCACTGGTCCCTGCACGCGAGTATAATGAGTCCACCCCTTCTCCGTGGTTCAGACAGTCGTCTCAATGGTCAACTTCACCTGGTAAGGGCCCTCCCAGTCAGGCTGGAGTCTGTTCTCTTTCCAAGTCTTGATCAGTAACAAGTCTTCTGGTCAGAAGTGATGACTGGTGAATTTAAAGGGAGGGGTCTAAACCAAGGGTCCTGTTATCTTGAGAGTTAGCAAAGCAGACAGGGCCAGCATGTCTTTACTCAGGAATTGATCTCCAGTTTCTGTGGTGGGTAGTTCAGTGACCCTTCCTAGGTAGGGAAGCCTATTGAGGGTGGCATGGTGCCCCTTTAGCAGTGAATGCCATTCAATATTTTGGCCTAAAAAATTCTGAGAGTATTAACATGAAGATATACAGGGATAACACATTCTCACAACATTATTTACTACTCTCTGTTCATTTCCTCAAACTAAAAGAAACATTACTGGCTCTGTCATCTTTTTGCATGAATAGAGCACTTCACTTAAAAGCTTATCAAACAAGAATGTCAATTAAACATACTTTAACATTATAACCTTGGCAAATGAACTGAAACTCTATCAATACTCATGGCTACAGCACAATATCCTTTTCCTCCTCTTAACAAGATGAAATGCATGCATACAGGGTCACCCAGATTTAAAAAAAAAAAAAATGTTTCCAATGCAGAAAGAGTCTTGGTACACCAAATACCTTTTAAAATAATATGTGCTCAGAAGTTCTGAAACATAAATACAAATAATAATAATAATAAAACACATACAAATAAAGTCTTGTACAATTTTAAAAATTACTATCACATCAGCCAAACAAATTCTTAACAAACCTCTAAATGGATTAATTTATACCATTTTACTGCAGCAAGAATAACAAAGATACTAAAACAAAACAAAATAACTTTTCAGTGCCCTAAGATTCAAGGGCAACTTCACAACTAACATTCAAGTTTCACCTTGAATGTGCAAATTCAGAATTTTGCATTGTAAACTCAAATAGTGTATGTCTACATTTATCTTCAGAATTCTATTTGAGAAACTACCTCTACATAATTGGTCACCCGGAAGGCCAGATCAAGAAAATAGAAGGTTGTACTAAGCCCCAACAGCCTGCGTCTACATTTATCTTCAGAATTATATTTGAAAACTAAAATACCAAAAAAAAAAAAAAGCCTACTTTATTCTTGGCTGCAGGTCCCCTCCACCTCTTTTATGGGGAAAGGGTATTGTCTTCTGTGAATCACCTCCCATGGTTTTTTGTTTGTTTTATGAGTTGTAGCCTGCAAGGGTGGAATTTCCATCCCTTTCCTGTTGCCTTTTTTAAACTGTACTCTTCCTCCTTTTCAGTCATAAGTCTCATATTTACCTTCATCTGCCCCTCATCCTCTCTAATTCTAACCCCAATCTTACAATTAGGTCCCATCCCAAATGATTCAAAAGTTTATCACTGGTTTCATGAGGAGAATCACGTTTTCTTAATCACTGTCCCGCCTCCCTTGAAAAGGGGGATCTTGTTTTAGCTTTTTATTAATGATTTTATTCACAGTTGACACCATGATTCTGGCTTTGTGCTTTTGCTCCTCCTCCTCTCCACAAAAACTTTATGAGCTTCTCTTAATAGTTTCTCAATGGGTTTGTTACTCAATTCCACTCCCCTCTACTAACCAGATTAGAATCTGATTCCCTGTGCACTCTTGGAAGTTTTCAGTGCACCCTGACTTTTGCTTATCTTTTTCC
>NW_006408720.1:1233069-1269796 GCF_000296735.1 Chrysochloris asiatica | reverse complement strand
TGAGGAAAAATGTGGCATCTTCAGAAGACTCATTAACAACCTGCGATATGCAGATGATACAACCTTGCTTGCTGAAAGTGAAGAAGACTTAAAATACTTCTGATGAAGGTCAAAGACCTTTGGTATGGGTTGCATCTTAATGTAAAGAAAACAAATATCCTCATTACTGGACCAATAAGCAACATCTATATAAATAGAGAAAAGATTGAGGTTTTCAAAGACTTCATTTTGCTTCAATCAATCATTAACATTTATGGAATCAGCAGTCAAGAAATCACACAACATATTACATTAGGAAAATCTGTTGCACAAGACCACTTTTAAGTGTTGAAGAGCAAAGATGTTAGTTTTAGGACTAATGTGAGCTTGACGCAAGCCACAGTATTTTCAATAATACCATATGCATGTGAAAGATGTACACTGAATAAGGAAGATCCTAGAATTGATGCATTTGAGTTATGCTATTGGAGGAGAATATTAAAAGCACCATGGGCTGCCAAAAGAACAAACAGATCTGTGTTGGAAGGAGTATCAGGTTTGTCAGATTTCATCTCTCGTACTTCAGATATATTATCAGGGGGGACCAGTCCCTGGAGAATGATATGGTGTTTGGTAGAGTGGAGCACAGGAGAAAAAGAGGAAGATCCCCAGTGAGATGGATTGGCACAGTGACACCAGCAATGGGGTCAGTTGTAGCAACAATTGTGAGTTTGGTGCAGGGCCAGGCAGTGTTCTGTTCCGTTGCGCATATGGTCACTATGAGTTCATACCAACTCAATGGCACCTAACAACAACAGTAATCATTTATAAATCAATTTCCTTCTTCAACTTTAAAAAATCCAAATTATCTGTATTTGCTTAAATACTTTAAATGGTTTTTATTTTCTTGTCTGGACCATGATTGAGAAATTACGTATTTTCCCTGAAATGTTACCACTGAGCGCATGTAAAAGAGAGAGAAAGTGTATTAGGATTGTAGCTAAATTAAAGAGGATGTATGTGGGGATACAGATATATTAGTTCAGGAGTTTTCTGCATGCTTACAAAATTTGAGTTGAGATGAGAAAATATCAGAATAGAATATTCAATTGCTGGTAGATTTAATTTCATTGATCCCAATTGGTCAATTTCCTTCTCTGCAAAAAAAAAAAAAAAAATACATATTATATATATATATATATATAATATGTTACTTTATAGAATTCCTGAAAGATGACTGAGATAATACAAATTGTTATTGTGAAGTGCCATCGAGTCGGGATCCTACTCATAGAGACCCCGTACAGGGTTTCCAAGGAACATCTGGTGAGTTAGAACTGCCGGCCTTAATGGCCCACACCGATGTTACAGTTTACCTCATTAACCCGCAACGCCACACTGGAAGCCCGAGATAATACAAATAAGGTCACTAAAATAAGTTCTAACACATACAAATGAATGTTTGCAGTTCACACTGCAAAAAAATTGTGGTGTTAGGAAAATTAGTTGTAGCAGTAGTTGCCGACAATGGTAACCTGTGCTTATAGAGTTGTGCCTACAGAATGGAGTTAATAAACGGGCATTGTTCTGAGTCTCTATGTTTATGGAAATGTGTTATGCAATAAGAGAGAATGAAAGTTTTGCCTTCCACTGACCTGATTGACTATCCACTTCAGCACTTGTGCTTCCAGTGATACAATTAAAAATGCTAATCTCCAGGTGAAATCTAGAAGATTGCTGTGTGAAAATATGAAGTCATATAGGAAGCATCAAAATAAGATGGAAAGTATATAAAGAGTCACTATATTAAAAATAATTGATTAATGTTCACTCATGATAAAATACCTATGGCACTGAAAGAAGCTTAACCTGCCCTGAAGGCTTAAGTGAAAAATGAGGCTCCAGGAATATATAAAATACAATTTGAAAGGTTTCAATAAATTAATACATCAATGCAGATGCTCATTAAACTATGCCAAGAATTTTGAAAGATGCTCCCTGACCAATCTATCTTTCAGTATACAAATCTGTGCCCATCCCAAAGTAATAGAGTTCAAAATCTATTAAATAATATCATTTATAGGACAAGCAAGTTTTTTTTTTTTTTTTAACTGATGATAATTTTAAATTGGTGGCAGCAGTACATTGACAGGGAACTTCCAGAAATTCTGGCCAGATTCATAAGAGAATGTAGAATGAGGGATATTATTGAGGCTACCAGATGAAAATTGGCTGTAAGAAAAGAATAACAGAAAGATGTTTACTTCTGTTTCATTGACTATTAAAAGGCATTCAACTATGTGGGTCAAAAGAAACTATGGATAATATTGCAAAGAATGAGAATGTCGTAACACTTAATAGTGTTAATGAGGAATCTGTACATAGAACAATGAGACAGTCATTTGAACAGAACATGGGGATATTGAGTGGTTTAAAATCAGGACAGATGTGTGCTAAGTTTCTGTCCTCCCATTATATTTCTTCAATCAATATACTGAGCAAATAATCTAAGATGCTGGTCTACATTAAGAAAAGTGCAACATAAAGATAGGAAGCAGACTAATTAATAACCTGCAATATACAGATTATACAAAGAGAATTTGAAACATTTATTGATGAAGATAAAATACTACAAATTTTTACATGAATTACACATCAACATTAAAAAGAAAAAAATCCTCATACAGGGGCCAACAAGCAACATCACAGTAAATGGAGAAAAGATTGAAGTTGTCAAAGATTTAATTTTACTTGGACCCACAATCAATGCTCGTGAAAGCAGCAGTAAGGATATTAATTACACAACACATGGCATTGGGAAAATCTTCTGTAAATGATCTCTCAAAGGGTTAAAAAGTGAAGATGTCCCTTTTAAGACTATGGTGCAACTGACCCAAGTTGTTTTCAACTGCCTCATAGGTATGTGAAAACTAGTCAATGAATAAAGAAGACTGGATAAGAATTGATGCATTTGAATTATGGTGCTGGTCAAAAATATTGGCATTACCATTGACTGCAATAAAAACAAACAAACCTGCCTGGTAAGAAGTACAGATCGAATGCTCCTTAGAAGGAGGCTGGCAAGATTTTGTCCCACATACTTTGGATATATTTCAGGAGTTATCAGTCCCTGGAGAGGGGCATCATACTTGGCAAAGGGTCAGCAAAAAAGAAAAATCCAACAACATGGAGTGACACAGTGGTGGCAATTATGGGCTCAAACATAGGAACAACTATGAGAATGGCTAACGACAGGGCAATGTGACATTCTGTTGTACACTGGGTCTTTGTGAGATGAAAGAGACTCTATGATATAGTATAACAACAACAGCATACAAAAAGGGATCTTTTTAAAGCATGTTGTTGTTGTTATGTGCCATGGAGTCAGTTCCAATTCATAGCGACCCTATACAGAGTTTCTGAGGCTGTAAATCTTTATGGGAGCAGAAACCCTCATCTTTCTCCCGCGGAACAGCTGGTAGTTTCAAACTGCTGACCTTACGAATTGCAGCCTGATTTGTAACCACTACGCTACCAAATCTCCTTTTTTTAAAGCATATCTTTGTTTATTTCATTGAAACCTCACCATTCTTAAGGAAATGTTCCTACTCATAAAATGGCCTACTGTCATATTATAGTATGAGTTTATATTCAGAAATTTTGTAAGTGAATGAACTCCCTTTAAGTCAACCATAATATGTTATCATAAGATTGTTGTTAAATGCCATCAAATCAGTTCTGACTCATAGTTATCATGTATAGGGTTTCCAAGGAGAGGCTGCTGGGTTTGAACCACTGACCTTGTGGCTCAAACTGACCTTGAGGTCCAGCATATTATTCTGCAGCACCATACCAGGACTCCAATCAGATCTTCATATTCCATATCTTAATTTAGAAGACAGTTCACAAATGTCTGGATTGTTGTCAAAATTCAGGCTAAAAGTTTGTTTTCTTAGGTCAGTTTTGACTTTTAGTATATTTTAAAGATCTGAATGTCTTTTAGGTTGGTGTAATAATCACAGCAGGGTTATGGGGAGCAGCGTCTATCTTCTGTCAGCTTCACAAGAGGGGAGGAGGAGAATCATCATCAACATCTGTTGAAAGTTAATTTCTATGAGGCTGAGGTCAGAGATTTCTCCACCCCCTCCAACCTTCCTTACTAATTGTGACACCGGCATCCCTTCCTGAGCCCTCTCTGTTTCTCAGTTCAGTTCAATAACTTATCACAGTGGCCACAGAGAACTCAGAGATAATACTCATTGTTGTGCAGTTTATTAGAAAAGTTTATTAGCAGAAATGCTCAGGGCACAGTTCTCACAATTAGCCTCTCCCTTATTTGTGCCTTCAAAGACCTTTCTCTGGCCCTAAGTCCCTTGGCCTGGCCTCTTCCCTACTCAGCCAATGGTACAAAGTACTGTAGGGCTGGTGACAATTGCCCAAAGGACACTCCGTTCTGCTATAAGCCTCAGACCACAGGCACAGGGCTCTAGATTGATGATGGGTCAACAAAAATAGAAGCTCAGTTAAGTGCTTGAGAGACACTCAATTTTATTCTAAGGGCCAGGAAGCTCATCAGTCTGCCTCATGGTCTGGCTCTTGTTTTGGCCGCTGGTGCACCTCTGGCATTCCTCTGCTATCCTACCTCTGTCTTGGATAAAGGAGGTTAATTTTTAAGGAACCTTTGGGTCCAAGGACCAAACTCTTCTTCTGGCTTTTCTTACTTGATAGTATTTACAGTCCCTATATTCACGCTTGTGAGATGGCTCATTTTTTACCCTTGTTAGAGTTACAAGGTTTGGTGTGGGGTTTTTTTAAATGACAATGAACCTTATTATAAATCACTCACAACTGATTCATATAACCCAATCAGTATCTTTGTGTACCTGCTCCCATCCAGTACAAGTTTCTTGATGCTTTTCTACGCCTAGAAGAGATTTCCTACATCATTCGCTACACTGCAACTGGGCTTGCATTCCTATGGTTCACCACAGTCCCACCATCGTTCTTGTCTTAACCTTATTTTACACTTTCCCATTTCTACATGATTCTTAAAACTATTTGATTATGCTACCACACATCAAGAACTACAAATAACAAAATTAAGTAAGATTGGGAAAAAAAAATCTAAAATTTAAGAGATATGAAGAGGAAGTAATGGGGTTGAGCAAGAACAATAGGAACAATAGAAGAAAAATCAAAATGTTTGACAACAGGCCTAAGGAATTGTATAGCATTGCCAGTGATGACTTGTGAATTTGAAACAAACATTTCTAAAGTAAATACAATTTAAAATGAATTTTAATCAACTATGATTGAGGAAATATTGAACTATTTTTATTCTTTAAAAAAAAAAAATACTACAAAATTGTTGGTAAGTGCTGTCGAGTTGGTTCCTACTCATAGCAATCCTGTATAGGGTTTTCGAGGAAGAGCTGGTGGCTTTGAACTGCTGACCTTACAATTCAAAGTGACTTTGCAATCCAGCACATTATCCTACAGTGTCACACCAGGACCTTAATCAAAGAATAGGAAGTAAAAAAATACTCCTGTACTTAAATGGGTTATCATCTAAGAAGCTAATACAATT
Source organism: Chrysochloris asiatica (assembly GCF_000296735.1). NCBI lineage: Eukaryota > Metazoa > Chordata > Mammalia > Afrosoricida > Chrysochloridae > Chrysochloris > Chrysochloris asiatica. Next base: position 1,264,230 of record NW_006408720.1, on the reverse strand, counting down.
AATGAAGAGACTTGTGACTAATTTTTGTTTGAAGTCAACAATATATATATATAATTCCTAAGGATAGATTAAATATAAATTGTATTGAATGATTCTGTGGAAGGAAAAAAATGTGCTTTGACAATGCCAGCAATAGAACACATAGAGCTATTTCCCTTTATAGTTTAAACATTTGTTTACCATTGACCTTTATCCATGGAAACAGCATAAGTATTAGTAATAATAGTGGATTCATTTTTTTTCTAGAAATAAAAATATGTCTTTCAAAAGAAGCTGTCATGTAACCAAGGAAAAATTGATGTTGCAATTATAGCTTCTTTTTCTAAATGTCTTGGAAAAAAACATTGTTAAACAGTCTGTTGAATCTGAAAGTCTTATTAGTACTTCATTAAATCTCCATATTTAGGGTGAAAGGGTATGTGATGCTAATAAGGAAAAAGAAGAAAATTGTGCTTTACAAGAAATGGCAGCAGATTGAAAATTTAATTAATTGGAATCTGACTGCTAACAAAGTAATGATCAAATTTAGTAAATTTTTCTGTTAATACTGGAAAGTAATTTATTGGACTTAGTTATATACTGATGAAGAAAAATGCTTAGAGTTTATTTATCCTAAGCATCCTGATAGAACATACAGTTTACACTCTATGGTGCTACTGGTTTGAAAAATATAGCTGTTATCTATGTTACGAGTGTTTCATTCCATAAGAAAATCAGGTGGGAACAGGAATCCCTGATTTCACTGCTGCAGAGAAAATTCCTGACCTTAAAAGAATAGTATCTCCATTTTCCTCTTTGATCTAAAAATCCTAAAATTTGTTGTAATTCATTAATATTTTAACTATTAATTTGAAACTACATGAGTAAAATTACCATATTTACTTTAGTAATAATTCCACAAAGAACTTAATAATATTTTTACATTGTTGTTGTTAACTGCCTTCAAGTTGGTTCTGACACATGGTGACCCTGTATAGGGTTTCTGAGGAGTAATTGATGAGTTTGAACCGTTTACCTTGTCATTGAAAATGAACTTGTGGTCCAGAGCCACATCAGCATAAAGGAGCTCTGGTAGCATAGTGGATTATCAGTTGGACTGCTAAACACAACAAATAATTGCCATCGCAGTTTAGAGCCACTGTGTAGAGTCCAACTCATTCTGACACTGTGTAAGGTTTCTGAGGAGCAACTGTAGGGTTTGCACCACTGACTTTGTGTTTAGCAGTCAAATGTTTATACTTCTGTCTCATAAAAGAGGGAAATAAAAGGGGCTGGCTATAGATGTTTTTATTTATTTCTAAAAGTTCAAATTCTTTATTTGTACTTAAGTGGTATTTATTTTTATGTTGCTGTTGGTGGTGGTAGTTAGATGTCATGGACTAAGTTCCAACTTATGGCTGTTTACCTGGAGTCCTGATGTGGCGCTATAGGATCAGCACTGAACTTCTAATGACAAGTTTGGCAGTTCAAACCCACCAGCTGCTCTTTGATAGCCATGTACAGGATCTCTATGAGCCAGAACTAACTCCACGGTACTTAACAACAACATAGCTGTTTACCAATAATTCTATCCTGCTGTTGAATAGAATTCAGCTATTCCATACTAAGTATTACTATAAACTTATAATTTACTTATAACTATCCTCTCTTGTCTTGATATTTTCACTCAGTCTGACCAGATAACTTCCTCAATTTGTGAACACATTTCACTTGCCAATATCTGAATATTCAGGCTTCTTATGTAACATTTAATTACTTTAGCCTGAAAGACAATTAAACTTTACTAAAAGCTAAATTTTTTTGAGATATTTGCTAAAACATAGAAAACATAATGCACTTCTGTGCATTAGTTCATCTATCCATTAAAAACGAAATATCAATTAATATTATTAGAGACTGAAGATGGCTTATTAATGCTGTTGCTGTTATTAAGTGCCATAGAGTTGACTCCAACGCATAGTGACCCTGTACAGGGTTTCTTAGGAACAGCTGATGGGTTTGAACCACCAACCTGTACTTCGCAATCCACTGCTTATCCTACAGTGCCACACCAGGGTCTGGCCTATTTATGGAGAATTTAAATAATCATGCCAAAATAATCACAATCACATTCTCTATGAATTACATGATTCCTCTGGTGATACAACTCTTTGCCTGCTCTTTGCGCTGCTCTTTTTTTCCATGAACACATTCTTCACCCATCTTTTATAACATCTATTGAAACAGTTACAATACAATGAGGGAAGAGTGTTTCAGCAGCTACAGAACTATTTCCATTACAAAGGAAGCCAAACTTTAGCCTGGAAGGTATTCCACAGGCAGCAGTAGTTCTGTTACTTTTGTAAACATAATGCAGAAACCTCCACAGAGCACACTGGGGAAATACCCTCACCCTAAGACTGGTGTACTGCTATAGGATAAGCACTGAACTGTTAACTGCATGGTGTGTTGTCGCTGTTGTTAAGTGCTGTAGAGTAGGTTCCCACTCAGAGCAACCCTGTATAAGGTTTCTGAGGAGCTCCCACCTTGCAGTTCAAACCGACCTTGCAGTCTAGCGCCACATGCAGCTGCTCCTTGGAAAGAAACCCTATATAGTGTCACTATGAGTCAGAAGTGACTCGAAAGCACTTAACAACAAGAGGACTGTTGAAAGGTTGGCAGTGTGAAGCCACCCAGAGGAACCTCAGGACCCAGGCATGGCTTTCTGCTTCCAAAAAGTCACAACTTTGTAAACCTTATGGATCAGTTTTACTTTGTAAAAACAGGGTCACCAGTGCCATGGAATCAGTTCCACTAAGCAACCCTGTACAGAATTTCCAAGCAACAGCTAATGGGTTTGAACCTCTAACCTTCTGGTTAGCAGTCCTGTGCTTATCCTACAGTGCCCACCAGAACTCCATCATACATGGATGATGGTGGTTATGCGCTATGGAGTCAGTTCTGAAAAATTGCAACCTTGTATAAGGTTTCCAAGGCTGAAAATCTTTATGGGAAAAGAAAGCCTCATCCTTCTTCTGCAGAGGACATGGTAGATTCGAACTGCAGACCTCGCGGTTGGCAGCCCAGCTCATCATCCACTACACTACCAGAGCTACCATATGTTGTTGTTGTTAAGTACCGCGAAGTTGGTTCTGACTCACAGTGACGCTGCACAGGGTTTCCAAGGCTGCAAATCTTTATGGGAGCAGAAAGCCTCATCCTCCTCCCGAGGAACAACTGGTAGTTTCAAACTGCCGACCTTGAGGTTAGCAGCCTGATTCGTAACCACTACGCTACCAGAGCTCCTTCCACCATACATAGGAATCTAATAAAATGGTAACCAGCACAACAACAAGACGGTAAGGGATTTTAGTGGAGGCATAATTTAGAAAAAAAAAAAAAGAAAAAATAATTTTATTAAAAGATGATCTAGCTTCTTCTACTTAAAGAAGTATTTTTGACATATGTGTCCTTGACTCTTCTTCAATAAAATATTTTAAGCACCTTTTTTTGATGGACAAATGCAAGGCTACCTGGACAAACAAAACCTTTAACAGAAACATTGAGACAGTGTACAAAATTTCCTACATAATAAGGTAAACAGCATCATAACTTCTGGGTGGGTGAACAGAAATAGGAAAATGTTGTTGTTGTCAGGTGCCATCGAGTCGGAACTGACTCATAGCGACCCCATGCACAGCAGAATGAAACAATGTCCGATCCTGGGCCAACCTCACTACCGCTTCCACACTTGAGTCCATCAATGATGCCACCTGGCCAATCCATCTCGTTAGGGGTCTTCCCCTTTTTCTCTGACCCTCCACCTTACCCAGCATGACATCCTTCTCCAGCGACTGTTCCCTTGAAAATAAGTTCTTGAAATTTGAATCAGGGTAGAACAATACAGAAGCATCTGGAAATACGGCTACATAGTACAAATTTGTTGTTGTTGTTGTTAAATGCTTTTGAGTTGGTTCCAACCCGTAGCAAGCCTGTATACGATGTCTGAGGAGCAGCTGGTGGACACCAACCTGTGGTTCAAACTGACCTTATGGTCCAGCTCATTACCCTGCAGCACCACACCACTGGACTAGACCACAGGGTTGGCAGTTTGAGCTTACAAGTCACTCCATATGAGAAGATGACGTTTTCTGCACCTACAAAGATTTAAAGTCTCCGAAAACCTATTTAGGGTCATTATGTGTCAGAACCAACTTAAGGGCACTTAACAACAACAACATAAAAGAAATTATTTTTCTAAAGTGGGGAAGGGTTATGAAAGTCTAAGAACTGTAGTGTTGAATATTCAAATTTAAGCGATGTGCTACTCTTTCTCATGCTGTTTTCTCTTATTCCCAAACATACAGGCATTGCCTTCTAAATGCACAGTGTTTCACTAATGGGGTTGGAGAATAGAGAAAAGGGGACTGGAAAGATAAGAGTTACAGAAGATGAAACTGTCAGCTAGAAACAGGATTAACAAAAGGAGACAGTCATTGATGACAAGCCTTTAGGGAATCTTTGCAATAAAATTGAACATGAGACATTTTATTTCATTATTAATGTAAAAAAGAACAGTCCCTAGAGGACACAAAAAATTAAGCACTCAACTGACCAAAAGGTTGGCTTTAGGAAGCCATCCAGAGCTGGCTCAGAAGGCAGGCATAGTGATCTGCTTCTAAAAACCTTATGAAGCTGATCTATGGTGCATACTTGGGGTCATCTCGTATCAGAGCTGACTCAATGGTAAATAACAGCAAAAATATGAAAGGTACTTCAAAACACTGGGGTAGTTAAGGATACCCAGAAATAGTATAACAATGCATTGATAACCACAAGGTCAGCAGTTCAAACCCACCAACCTCTCCATGGAAGAAAGATGACACTTTATAAATGCAATAGAAAACTTAAAATTCAGTTTTCTATATATTTATGTTAATGTAGTTTTTTATTTTATTTTAAGAATTTTAAAGGAATGGATCGTTCATGATCTCATTGCAGGTTTACTGCTGAAATGGTAGTATAAGATTGGAGGTAGTGTGTAGGATTATTATTAAATTTTGATTATTTGGTGAGCATTGGGTAGTAAATGAAGAGTTAATATCTCAAAAATAATTACTTAAAATTCAGTACCCTCTGTTCATTTTAAAGGTTTATTAACTATATAATGTCTTTAATTAGCTTACTGAAAATTTAATTAAAATTTGGAAAAGACACACATATAAAAAATGGCTGTCATCCAATCCTTTCAATTTTATACCAGGACTTAATTTGAAAAACCCACTCAAGGATTACGTAAATCCTAACAGAAAATAATGGTGTTTGACATTACCATTTGTTATTACTTACATCCCAGGTCACTGAGAAGTTAACACACTCACTTATAGGTTTCTGTCTGGTATAGAAAATAATGACAACAGTTTTATTGATATGTAGAATACAAACCAGCAATCTTAGTCTAATATTTTTAAGGCATTTCCTAAAGGGACTTTTTAAATCCCTGATTCTCAAGGGGTGCCATTTGAAAACAGATTTAACATCTTTCTCTGTCTCACACTATTTAATGAGTTGGTAAAAACTGGTGTGGCGCTGTGGACTAATGCGTCAGACTACAAAGTCATTTGAACTACAAGGTCTGTGGTTCAAGCTTACCAGCTGCTCCTTGGAAACCCTATACAGGGTCACTATGGGTTAGAATAGACTCAACAGCATTTAACAACAACAACAAAAAAAAAACTGTATAGGGTTTCCAAGGAACAGCTGGTGAGCTTGAACCTCTGACCTTGTAATTCAAATAGCTTTGCAGTCTGCAACATTAAACCACAGCGCTACACCACCACACCAGGACTCCACTTGTATGATAGTTACATCTTAAATTTTTAGAAATTGTAATTTTGAAAAGCTTTGAAAATTATGCTTTGTCATTTTTATATAGCATGGTGAATATTCTGAGAGAAGAAATCCTTTAGTATATCAAAAACCAAAAGAGGAGTAGAAATTGAATTCAAAATTTTCATCAAGAGCATTTTAGGCAATTTTTTTTCACCGTCTCTAACATTTTGGTGTTTTTTTTTTGTTTTGTTTTTTTTTGTATGTGTCCTCTTAGTGGAGTATGAAAGAACAGAGAAAAAATAAAAAGCATGAAAAACAAAGAGAGTTCCCATCAAAAATAATTTCATAATTATTATTGTTTATTGTTTGTTACTCAGCAGTTGGTTGTGTTATATATAACAGAACAAAATGTTGCCTAGTCCTGTGCCATCTTCATGATCTTTGGTGTGTTTGAATTCATTTGTTTGTGATTATTGTGTCAAACCATCTCATTAAGGGTGTCCTTCATTTTCAGGAACCCAGATGCACATTAAACGGTATTATCATTTAAAGGTTCAAAGTCACCAGCTGCTCTTTGGAAACCCCATACAGCGTCACTATGAGTCAAACCGACTCAGTTGTACACAACAACAACATCATTTAATAATAAATACCATGAGCTGCTAGAAGAACAAACAAATCTATGTTGGAATAAGTACAACCAGATTGCTCCTTAGAAGCCAAGATGGCCAAATTTCATCGATCATATTTTTGAGGAATCGTCACTGAAGGAGGATCATGCTTGGTAAAGTGGAGGGTCTGTGAAAATAAGAGAGATCCCCAATGAGATGGATTGGCACAGTGGCAGCAGTAATGGGCTCCGGCAGTGCAGCATTTGTGAGGATGGCACAGGACTGGGCAATGTTTTATTTGCCGTACATATAGGGTCACTATGGGTCAGAATTAACTCTATGACACCTAAGAGCAATAATAATTTGTGTGAATCAGATCCAGGGTATATATATAACTAGAAACTATACTAGGTTGTTTAGCTGATTTATAAAAAGGGCAGTACCTTCACATCAAATCTACTTTTCAGAACTTACAGGATTAAATATGCAAATTGTTATTATGAAGAATATATATGTTATGATAAAAGAGTATGGAATGTGTTGTGTTACAATGTTCAAAATATTAGAGATGACAGGTATCTGATAGTGGCTACAGTAGACATTAATTAAGGAATTACAAAAGTAAAATTACAATAATAACTCCATAAAGAACAAATGCATGATATTCAAGCTTATGGAGAACTAAAATAATTAGAGAGAACAACTGAGGTTTGAGGGATGAACAGAAAATAAAATACAAAGAAAATATAGCATTAATTTGCTATTCAAAGAAGTCCTCACATTAGTGGAAAATGCAGCTAAGTAAAACTGAAAGCATAACATCAAAATGGTATTGATTATATAAAAAAATTGAAAAGAATTTGGGAATGATATATCTGATAAGGGTTTAGTATTCAAAATATGTAAAGAACTCATACTACTCACCAATAAAAATGCAAACAACCCTATTTTTAAAAGTAGTCAAAAGTCTTGAATAGACATTTCACACAAAAAGATATACAAATGGTAAATAAATATATGAAAAGGTATTTTCCATCTTTTAGGACTTAGGAAAATACAAATCAAAAACACAGTAAGATTCCACTTTACCTCCATGTTGTTGTTGAGTGCCATGGAGTCAGTTCTGACTCCTAGCGACCCTGTACAGGGTTTCCGAGGCTGTAAATCTTTACGGTAGCAGAAAGCCTCATCTTTCTCCGGTGGAACAGCTGGTAGTTTCTAACTGCTGACCTTGCGGTTTGCAGCCTGATTCGTAACCATTACGCTACCAGAGCTCCTTATAAGGATGACTATTATCATAAACATGAAAATAACAAGTGTTGGTGAGAATGTGAAAAATTGGAATTTTTTCCATTGATGGTGGGATTGTAAAATGTAACAGCCACTATGGAAATCAGTTTGGTGGTTCCTCAAAAAGTTAAACTTACAACTTCTATGTGATCATGTAATTCTACACTCCAAGGTATATACACACAATCCTAAACCAAGAACATACCTAGACTTATGCACTAATAGTCATTGTGGTATTATTCACTATAGCCTAAAGACTTAAACAACCTGTGTCTCTCAACAGAATAGATAAAATATGGTTTGTACACAAATGAACTATTATTCAGTCACAAAGAGAAAGTTCTGTGACGTGGGTTAACCTTGAAAACACCATGCTGAGTGAAATAAGTCTGACACAAATGGACAAATACTGTCCCACTTAAATGAAATATCTAGAATAGACAAATGCGTACAGACCAAAGTTGACTTATCAGGAACTGAGGTCTGAGGGTAGGGGTGGTGTGGCACTGCAGGAAAATGTGCTGGACCGACCACAAGGTGGGCTTGAACCCCAAGACTGGCAGTTCAAATTCACTAGCAACTCCTCAGAAACCCTATACTGGGTTGTTATGTGTTAGAAATGACTCTATAGCACTTAACAACAACAACAGCAACCAGGAATAAGTGGGAGAAGGAACTTCTACCATATATAGGTAGAATATATACATACACAAAAACACACACACACACACACACATACATATATCTATGTTGTCCAGGTATAACTCTGTAGGATAAGCACAGGACTACACTGCAAGGTTGATTTCAACCACAGGTCGGTGGTTCAAACTTACCAGTCATTGCTTGGAAACCCTATACAGGGTCACTATGAGACAGAACCAACACAATGGCAATTAACAACAACATAGAATATATATATATTCTGCCACAAAAAAATGAGGAAAAAATACATTGACTGGGAGTGATTTTAGTTTAAAAAAAACCCAATAGGCCTACCATGAAATAAACCAATAATGCTTCACTTTTTCTCACCCAAACACTGAGAGATAGAAATTCAGGGTTTCCTGGTGTATCACTCTGGGAAAAGCACTGTACAGCTAATCAAAAATTTGTCACTTCAACCTACCAGCAACTCCTCAGCAACCGTTGCTATGGATCCTTTAACAACAACAACACAGGCGCTCAGTAATGTTTTCAGGGATATAGGCTCTTTCTTGTTTTCTTCTCTACCACTGATATTTCACTGCTTTTTTTCCTCATGGCCACAAGACATGCAATTACGTTCCAAAAGGGTTCCAGGCAGAAAGAAGAAAGGGCTTGGTTAGCTAAAAGACTCTGGTTACATTCCATTTGCCAGAAGAAGGTCATCATCCATTTCCAGTCTAATCACTAACTGAAGAGAAGGCATGTACTATGGATGGTTTGGATCAATTATGATCAATCCCTGAAATACAATCTCTGAAACCAACGGTTATCCCTCCATCTTCTCAAGAAATCAAGATTCACATAGCACAGAAAACAGAGAGGCCTGTTGGGGCAAGATGGGTGAAGGTAACAGATGGTGTCTGTCCTAATAGCCCTACAGAAATTTAATTTGTTTTAAATTTAATAAACAAGAAGGTTTGAAGTTTTATGTAGGTGCCCTTTAAATTAATGCAATCTGTTAGACATATTTCACTTAATTATTACACTGTCTTTAGGAGAATAAATGTGAAGTATTTTGTTGTCATTTTAGAAAAAAATATTTATTTTAATATCACCTTTCAACACTTATTTTCTTTAGAACAGCAGTTGATATTTTTAGTACTTTAGATGCTAAATCAACATGTTTCCTTTTAGTCTCTCCTTTATTCATGTTAATTAAGATTATATGCTTCTTGAATATGATCAAATTAATGAGGAATATTTCAAAAAGTAATCACAAAAATGGTATTTGATACAGAAAGTTTTGACAAAGAAGATATTTGCACATGGATATTTACCTTTGCTACAAACACATTATGGATTTGGTAGAAAATACAAGAGAAAATGGTATGAAAAATTCTTAGATATTATCAAATACCTTGAGAGAATATGTTGATTGATCTGGGGAGTCAGGAGCACCATGGCCAATTGATGTAACACTGTCCACAGAGGCAATGCTCTTCGTCCTACTCTGATGAGCAGTGACTGTGGTCTTTAAAGCTCATAAACTGTCATGTACGGTGTAATTATTGATCTTTCCTTGTCCATAAAAGAATTGCAAAAATTGAAGATGTTTGGAAGCAATGAGTTCAACGGACTAATGGAATACATGAATAGAACATCCGTCTCTATGACACCAGAATGAAATGGTGCCTGGTTACCACTACAACTGATCTGAAAGGGATCCCATCAGAAGGTCCTGGTTACAGTAGGATTAACTGTCAAACAAAACAAAATTATTGAAAAAAAGACCAGGCTTCCTGGTCAGAGGGAGACTGGTGAAACCTGAGACTTTGGCACTTGGTGATCCTTTAAATCAGTAACTGAATTCACACCATTCACTCCATAGGTAAATAGAGGGAGAGCAACAGTAGTGAAATATGCACACCATAGAATGGTCATCCATTTGCAATCAAAAGGGAATCATTTGTATAACAAAAAAATTCCTAAAGTTTGGGAAAGGAAGGATAGAAACAAGAAACAAAGGAAGGAAATGAGATAAATTATGTTACTCTGGGGGGATTGCAATTATTGAAGTGAACTAAGTCTATGATTTGTTGAATATAAAACTGATGATCTGCTGTGTAAACCTTCACTCAAATCACAATAAAAAGTTTTAAAAAATGGTATTCGAAAGAAATATAATATACAAAGGAAGGCATGTTGTATTATAAAAAGTGGAAAAATAGGTAAAAAGAAAAGGGTCCTACTAGAGTAAGTTTGTAGAGATAAATGGTAAAGCCATTAGTATATGCAGGCAGAATACATTTCATCCACATTTTCATAGTTAGTGTTTTCCACGGGTATTTCTCTTCAATAGTAAAAATGGAAGAGTTTGAGGAGAGAGAGAACACAGTTATAGCAAAGGGTTATTACTATCAAAAACAATAACGATTCATAGCAGATTTTGATAGTGATATTATAAATGATGGAGTCTTGGCATGGCACTGTGGGCTAATGCATCAGACTGCAAAGTTGTTTGTTTGAACTGCAAGGTCAATGGTTCAAGCTCACTAGCTCACTCCTTAGAAACCCTATACAGTGTTGCTATGGGTGGGAATAAACTCAATGGAACTGAACAACAAATTATGATTATTCATGTGCTCCAGCCACCAACCTTATTGGTCTTTGTCCAGTGCTTCGCCTCATACAGAGCCTCCTAACTCCCTTAAAATAGTGGAATAAACAATATTTAATTTTAAGGTTACAACGAACTTTTAAAACATGGTACAATTTTGTTTAAGTAGTTTATGTAAGTTAATATAATATTAATTTTTAAAAGCAGCATACAAAATAATATCCATACTCTTTCTTCAAATATATGAAGCAATACAAACAAAAGACAATGCAACATACAACAGTTAATGATGGTTTTCATTGGGTGGTGTGATCTTACATGATATGTCTCTTCTTTTTTCTGAGACACTAGATTTTCAAAACTTTCTACAGTAACAACTTAGTAATTTTGTGACTAAAAAACAAAACAAACAAATCATTATATGTTATTTAGAATTTCAAGTTTGACTTTTTTTTTTAATGACTTTCATAATTCCTCCAACAGATGTTAATGCTTATACTTCCCAACTCCAGGACTCTGGACTGTCTGTCTCCATTGGTACATTTCAGAATCATTTTGGACCAGAGATAATTATATAATTGCCTTATATTTTCTAGTCCAAATTAGATCCTATTGTGTGTGATAGTGATTAAATCAATGTCTTTTCTGTAATAACATTTATGAAACATATCTTCCATGAACACATTAATTTATATCTCAAATTTATTGTTTTGTCAACATTTTTTTTAATTACAAAATTTGATAGTATATAATTATAGGTGTACAAATAGTTTCTCCTACTGCCTACCTGTCTTTTCCTGTGGTATCCATATTATCTGATCTTCTAAGACATAGAGTAGCTACAGTGAAAGGAAGACATCAGAAAGGGCAGTTCTAGACATTTTCTGTTTGGCTCTTTCCACAGATGTAGTAGTTTGGTTTCTGTGTATGCCATCAGATGAGGTCCATGTGTATAGTTTTCTTTCATATTGCTTAAAAACAGTATTTCAGTGAAGAAGTCATTGGTGTTACAAAATTCTATTATGCAATCTCCAGCAACATTTCTGTCACCAAAACCATGTTTTACAATGATTGATGCTTCCTCCTTATTCCCAACCTTTGCATTACAATGAGCAATAATTATCAGTGCATTTTGATTGCATGTTTGATCAATTTCAGGCTGAAGAACTTGGTAAAATTCATCAATTTTATCATCACTGGCTTTAGTGATTGGTACATAAATTTGATTAAGTTTTATTAACTGGTCTTCTTTGTAGACGTATGGATATTATCTTATCACAGACAGTGTTGTACTTCAAGACAGAACTTAAGTTGTTATTTATGATGTTTAATGCAACACCACTCCTCTACAGTTTGTCATTTCTAGCAAACAAAACCATGTGATGATGAGATTCAAAATGGCCAATATTAGTTCATTTAAGTTTGTTTTTGTTGTTGTTAAGTGCCTTTGAGCCAGTTCTGATGCATAGCGATCCTGCATAGTGTTTTCAAGGAGCAGCTGATGAGCTTGAACCACCAACCTTATGATTCAAACCAACTTTGAATTCCAGCTCATTAACCCAGGATAATGGATGTTTATGCATTCCATTTAATTTTTGACAACTTTTAATTTTCCTAGATTCTTATTTTGTACATGTCATATTACTAATAGATGTTTATACTGTTTCTTCTCATTTTGAGTTGTGCCGGATCAGGAAATGAAGGTACCAAAAACTTTAGGCCATTTGTGTCATCAGGAGGCAGCATCTCCCCAGCAATGTTTTGAGTTCATTCCAACCTGAGCAGTTCATATTCCATCACTATATCTGACAATCTTCTGGAGCTCTTCATCATGTTTCAGTATTCAGTATTCTGGTGCTATCTGATAATGTTCCAATCCCATTCATAATGTTTTCAGTGATTAAGTATTCTGAATTAGTCCTCTCCTTCTACCTAGTCTGGCTCAGTCTGGAATCTCAGGTAAAACCTGTTCACTATATGTGCACCTGCTGATATTTAAAATACCTGTGGTACAGCTTCCAGAATCACACCAACATATAAGTCTTTACAGTATGACAAACTGACAGACGAGTGGTACAAATTACATATTGTTGTTGTTGTTAGATGCCATTGAGTCGGCAACAACCCATAGCAACCTTATGCATAGCAAAACGAAACAATCCTGGGCCACTTCACTACTGTTGCCACATTTGAGTCCATTGATGCTGCCATTTGACCAATCCATCTTGCTGAGGGAGGGGTCTTCCTATTTTTCTTTGACCCTTCACCTTACCAAACATGATATCTTCCTCCAGCGACTGGTCCCGCCTGATAATATGTCCAAAGTATGAGGAACAAAGTTTGGCCATCTTGACCTCCAAGGAGCACTCTGGCTGCACTTCTTCCAAAATGGAACTATTGGTTCTTTTGACAGCCCATGGCACTTTCAATATAATCCTCCAACACCATAACTCAAAAGCATCAATTCTTCTACAGTCTTCTTTATTCACTGTCCAGCTTTCACATGCATATGAGGTTATTGAAAATACCATGGCTTGGGTCAGGTGCACCTTATTCCTCAAGCTGACATCTTTGCTCTCCAACACTTTAAAAAGTTCTTGTGCAGCAGATTTGCCTAATGCAATACGTTGTTTGATATCTTGACTGCTGCTTCTGTGAGTGTTGATAATTGATCCAAGAAGAATGAAGTCCTTGATAACTTCAATCTTTTCTCCATTGATAATAATGTTGTTTATTGGTCCAGTGGTGAGGAATTGTGTTTTCTTTACATTGAGATGTAATCCATATTGAAGGCTGTGCTCTTTGATCTTCATCAGTAAATGTTTCAAGTCCTCTTCACTTTCAGTAATCAAGCTTGTATCAAATTGTAACAAATTATGTAGTGTATACAAAATATTACTCATATAATAAATTCTCAATATATGTCTACAAACTATGAAAATGATGATAAAACAAACACTTGAACAGGGAAATACCTCAGTCTGTTTCCTAAACTATGTAGTCCAGAAATTGCAGAGAAACCATCATAATTTATATGCACAAACTCCTCTTTTATGTATGCTATTAAGTGCTATCGAGTCAGTTCCAACCTATAATGACCCTGTACAGGGTTTCCGGGGCTGTAAATCTTTACGGGAGCAAAAAGCCTCATCTTTCTCCTGCGGGGCAGCTGGTAGTTTCGAACTGCTGACCTTGTGGTTCACAGCCCGATTCGTAACCACTATGCTACCAGAGCTCCTTTCTTTTATGTATAGAAGGTGAAAATTGCTTTGCTATAAGTATATTTTAGTTATTTGGCCTTTTACATTTATAAATGCACAGATCTGTTGGAGCATAGCTACAGATTGTATTAACTACAATAGTTTATCTAAAGAAGTTAAATAAAATGCTATAATAAGTATTTCTATTCTTGGCTAAATATCATGGTTAACAAGATATGCTTTTAGAATTTCTCTTTAGTAGCTTTTCTGTATGAGGGACTATTTAATTTACCATGAAATTTACTATGAAAAATAAACTAAATTATGGTCAAATGTATATAATCGGGAAACAAATTCTTTCCTTAATCCTTACAGACATGCCAGGCCTAAATTTAGTGTATATAAATTTGTTTTTTCTATCATAAAACAGGATGTTTGAAATAATTCATTGCCCTCCATGATTGTCTTTATATTTAAATGCTACAGAAGTAGCTAGTTTTGCTTTTTAGCATGTTGCTCAGGATTGCTTGTGAAATTTAGCTCATGTTCCTGAATTGGTGAGGAAAAAAAAAAAAAGTTGGTTTTCTTTATCAGGGAAAACAGATGTTTCTGGTAGTAGTGATAGTGAGCCAAATCCAGTTCTTAAATAGAGGAAGAAGTAACATAAAAATATCTGATGATGTTGTTGTTGTTAAGTGCCTTTGAGTCATTTCTGAATCATAGCGACCATGTATAGGAGTCTGAGGAACGGCTGCTGAGTTTGAACCACTGACTTTGCAGTTCAAACCGACCTTGAAATTGAGTGCTTATCCCATGGTACCACACCAGGACTAATATCTGAAGAGTACATATTAAAATAGTGTACAAAGAAAATTTGGTATTTAATTTATGAAAGAGGAAGAGAGATTCATGCATGTATCAAATATAAGATAGAAAAGCAAGTTATACAAAGCTAGCTTTTAACTTCTAGAGGATGGTGTCCAAAATATAATGACCTCTTAGTAAATGGGAACTATTGTTTTAAGCAGCAATAGGTGGTACTTTTAAACTTTTCAAAAATTAATTTGTATTTCTTACTTCAAGAAGTCTTGAGAATCTACCTTACGCTTTGAGAATGATCTAAACTTGATGTATTGCTTTTAGTGATGAATATGATGGATGGAAGGGATGGTGTGTGATTTCATACGCTATTGTTATTTTTCAGTGCTGTCAAATCATTTCTGACTCATGTTGTTGTTGTCAGGTGCCATCGAGTCAGAACCGACTCATAGCGACCCCATGCACAGCAGAACGAAACAATGTTCGATCCTGGGCCAACCTCACTACCGCTGCCACACTTGAGTCCATCAATGATGCCACCTGGCTGATCCATCTCGTTGGGGGTCTTCCTCTTTTTCTCTGACCCTCCATCCTACCCAGCATGACATCCTTCTCCAGCGATTGTTTCCTCCGGACAATATGTCCAAAGTAGGAGATACGAAGCTTAGCCATCCTGGCCTCCAAGGAGCACTCTGGCTGCACTTCTTCCAAAACGGATCTATTGGTTCTTTTGGCAGTCCATGGCACTTTCAGTATTCTCCTCCAACACCACAACTCAAAGGCATCAATTCTTCTACGATCCTCCTTATTTACTGTCCAGCTTTCACATCCATATGAGGCTATTGAAAACACAATGGCCTGGGTCAGGCGCACCCTAGTCCTCAAGCTGACATCTCTGCTCTTCAACACTTTAAAAAGTTCCTGTGCAGCAGATTTGCCCAGTGCAATACATCGTCTGATCTCTTGACTGCTACTTCCGCGAGTGTTGATAGTTGATCTAAGAAGAATGAAGTCCTTGACAACTTCAATCTTTTCTCCATTTATAAGAATGTTGTTTATTGGTCCAGTGGTGAGGATTTTTGTTTTCTTGACATTGAAATGTAATCCATATCGAAGGCTGTGCTCTTTAATCTTCATAAGTAAATGTTTCAAGTCCTCTTCACTTTCAGCGATCAAGGTTGTATCATCTGCATAACGCAGGTTGTTAATGAGTCTTCCTCCAATCCTGATGCCACGTTTTTCTTCATAGAACCCAGCTTCTCGTATTATTTGCTCAGCATACAGGTTGAATAAGTATGGTGAAAGAATACAACCCTGTCTCACACCTTTCCCAATTTTAAAACATTCAGTGTTCCCATGTTCTGTTCGAACAACTGCTTCTTGGTCTAGGTACAGATTTCTTAGAAGTACAATTAAGTGTTCTGGAATACTCATACTTCTCAATGTTGTCCATAGCTTGTCATGATCCACACAATCGAAAGCCTTTGCGTAGTCAATAAAGCACAGGTAAACATCCTTCTGATATTCTCTGCTTTCAGCCAAGATCCATTGGACATCTCGTTCCACGGCCTCTTCTGAATCCAGCTTGAACCTCTGGAAGTTCTCTGTCAATGTATGATTGTAGCCATTTCTGTATTACCTTGAGCAAAACTTTTGCTCGCTTGAGATATCAAAGAGATTGTCCGATGATTTCCGCATTCCGTTGGGTCACCTCTCTTTGGAATGGGCACAAACTGACTCATAGTGACCCTATATGTGTGTTAATTCACTGGACTACAAAGTCAGTTTGAACCACAGGTTGGCAGTTCAAGCTCACCAGTCTTTCTCAGGAACTCTATACAGAATCACTATGAGTCAGAAATGACTTGATGGTACTTAACAGCAACAACAACAAGAAGAGACAACTGGTGAATAAGAACCACAAACCATTAGTTATCCTACAATGACATACCAGGGCACATGAAAGGCACTATGACTTTCTTTGTGTTCTCCATCTTTAGATTGCTCACTCTGGGAGGTGTTACCTACCATATAATAAATAGCACAATGGAGAGGCCAACATACAGGGAACCAGCATTCCTGCAAATATCCAATGAGGAACAATGACCTCAGGTCAGCATTCACATGAGTGGCCACTGTTGAAAGTGGAAACTCCATCTGCAGTTCAATGTTCTACAAATGATTGTAGTCAAAGTTGACATGAAAAAAGCAAAAGATTTAAAAAAAAAAAAAACAAGAAAGAGAAGCCCAGATAGGTGTTAGAAGACTCTGAAACATGCTCTTGAAAAGTTTCTAAATCAAATGGAAGAAATGATGAAGTAAAGAGCTTAACAGAAAATGTGAAAGGATAATTTGAGAAGACAAGGTATTATAATGAAATGTCAAAGATCTGGAATCAGAAAACTGTAATGGTAGAACACACTCAACGTTTCTAAAGCTGAAAGAACTGAGGATAAAATTCAAGCCTGAAGTTGCAATATTGAAAGATTATTTGGGAGAGTGTGGTGGCTCTGTAGGATAAGCACTGGACTGCGAGCCACAAGGTCAGTGGTTTGATCAACCTGATGCTCCATTGTGCAAGATGTCTGTTTCCACAAAGATTTACAGTCTCAGAAACCTGTACAGGGTTGCTATGAGTCAGAACCAACTTGACAGCACTTAACACAACAATATGGACAAAATATTGAATGATGCAGGAAGCATCAAAAGAAGATGAAAAAAATACACAGTCACTATATCAAAAACAATTAGTTAACATGCAACCATTTCAAGAAGCAGCATATGATCAAGATAGATGTCCAAGTTGCACTGAAGGTGGTAAAAAAAGACAAACCTCCAAAACTTGACAGAATGTCAATTGAAATGCTTCAATAAATGGATGCAAAGTGAAAGTACTCACTAGTCTACACAAAGAAATGTGGAAGACAACTACCTGGCCAACTGATTGCAGTGATCTGAAAGAAAGATGACTCAACTTTATGTGAAAATTACCAAACAATATAATCAATATCACATGCAAGTACCATTTTGTTGGATGTGATTTAAAAATGGGTACAGGAGTACATCAACAGGGAGTTGCCAGAAATTCGAGCTGAATTCAGAATAGATGGATCTTGGCTGAACACAAAGAATAACCAAATGACATTTGTTATTGCTGTTGTTATTAAGTGCCATCAAGTTGGTTTCAACTCATAGCGACCCTGTATAGGGTTTCAGAGGAGCGGCTGGTGAGATTGAACTGCTGACACTGCAGTTCAAACCAACCTCAATTTCAAGTGCATATTCTATGATGCCACCCACTTGTGTTTTATTAACTGTGCAAAGACATTTGACTATGTGGGTCATAACAAACTATGGATAACATTCCAAAAATGGGAATTCCGTAACACTACATTGAGCTCATGTGGAACCTGTACATTACACAAAAAACAGTTGTTCAAATAGAACAAGGGGACACTGCATAATTTAAAAGGTGTGCATTAGCATTGTATGCTTTCACTATACTTATTCAACATTTATGCTGAGCAAATAATCCAATAAACTGTATTATGTGAAGAACACAGCATCAGAATTGGAGGAAGGTTCATTAGCAAACAACAAACAGCAGCTAACAGAAACGTATTTGCTGAAATTGAAGAGGACTTGAAGCACTTACTAATGATACAAGAGTACAAATTTCAGTATGGATTATACTTCAATATTAAAAAAAAACAACAAAAATAACAACTCCTCATAAATTGACCAATAAGTAACATCATGGTAAGTGGAGAAAAGACTGAAGTTTTCATAGATTTATTTCTACTTGGATCTACAATCAACACTCATGGAAGTGGTGGTGGTGGTGTGCTGTGGAGTCGGTTTCCAAGGATGTAAATCTTTATGGGAGCAGAAAGCTTCATCTTTTTCCCACGGAATCGCTGGTAGTTTCAAACTTCTAACCTTGAGGTCAGCAGCCCAACTTGTAACCACTACAATAACAGAACTCCTTACTCATGGAAGCAGCAGTCAAGAACTAAATTGAAATTGATTGGGCAAATGTGCAGCAAAAGACCTATTTAAATTGTTAAAGAGCAAAGATGTCAATTTGAAGAGTAAGGTGCACCTAGCTCCAACTGGGGTATTTTCAATTGCCTCATATGCATGCACAAACTTAACAACTCCCTTCTTCCTTAAGTGAAGTTTTGGGGGTTTTTTGGGGTTTTTTTATGTTTTTATTGTGAATTGAGGGATAGTTTATAGGGGAGAACTTTGGTTTTACATTCATCGTTTCATTGCAATGATTATAATCTCCTCCATGCATCATCATTCAATAGTATTTGCTTCTATTCCCTCTGTGGATTTTGTCTTTTTTTTCTTTGTTTTGCTTATTTTTGGGGTGATATACACAAAACCACTCAGAAATATATAATCATTTAAACAACCAAAGGACACATTCTGAAAACCTGCCTCCTCACAGCCAGCACACAGCCTTTCTCTTTTCATAACTCAGTCCTCAGCTTCTCTATCTCTCTATGTCCTCATCTCTGCCTCGCTGGTCTCGCTGCTTCTCTGGATAGGGTCCCATATTCCACTCATGCTCTTCTCTCCCTTGATGGTCATAGGGTCCTTTGTTTCTGGAATTTAAGATTAAGCACTGCCCCCTTTTTGTTATAAAACTTCTACCTTTACAGTTGTGATAGTTACAGTTAGTCATGAAAACAATTACTCACTATTGAATCATAAAAATCGTATCCCCATCTCCTTTCACCAGACTGGTGTAGACAAGATAAAAACTATTCAGTGAGGATTCTACCTTCACCTGCACACTCTAAAACTATACTCCCTCTTGAAAACTTATAAGCCAGTCACTTCTTGCCTTTATAGCACCTCTCTCCATTTTGGGTAGCCAATGTGTAAGTTGCCCAGCCCTATCAATCCTGTATACATCAAGAAGATTGATACTTGATATGAAGACTCCTTCCTTCTCAGTTGGTATTTTGAACTATTAGATCCATAAGTATAGGTCAAGTTCATCAAATTGTAGCAATTTATACTTGTTTCCTTTAGCAAAAATTATTTTTTTTATCTTCCTCAAGTCGAGTTCTGATCATCAAGCATTGAAGTTAGAGCAAATGGGTACTATCTACAAGTGTGGGCATTCCCTCGCTTCATATCAGCTGGACACTTCACTCTCAGCTTTAGCCCTCCATGGCTGTGTCCTTTTCCATGGGCTCAGAAGTTTTCAGGTCTCATCACACTTTGGACCACCAGACCTTCCTCTTCTCTCTCTCATCTCCAGGTCAATGGGAGTCTATGAAATGTGGTCGAACAGTCTGTATCTTCATTGCTGCTTTTCTCCCTATTCCACTCATCAGTAGACCAACATGGTCACCAGAAGTCTTACATGCCTGCTCATGTGTTCCCTTTGAGTTTCAGTCTTGGAGAGGGATTTGTCCTGAAGGGACTTGATTGCTTGCCTTGATGGTGATAAGAAAAGATTTGATATATTTGAATTATGGTGTTGGAAAAGAATATTGAAAGTACCATGGACTGCTGGAAGAGAAGCAATTGTATTTTGGAAGAATGCCTCTTAGTAGTGAGGATGACCAGACTTCACCTCATGTAATTTAGACATGTTATCAAGTGGGACCAGTCCAGAAAGAGAACACAATGCTTGGTAAAGTAAAGGGTCATTGAACAAGAGAAATAGGGATTGATACAGTGGCTGCAACAATGGGTTTAAACATAATAGCAATTGTGAGGATGGTGTAGAACCAGGCAGTGTTTAATTCCATTGTACATAAGATTATGATGAATTGGAACTGACTCAGAGGCACCTAGCAATAACAACTATTATAGCTTTGGGTAAAGAGTTTAAATGTGTATTTGTTTTTATTTTTCAGTGTTGGTTGGTTGGTTATGTGTCATTCTGACTCATAGTGACCCTGTATAGTGTTTCCAAGGCTATAAATCTATATGGAAGCAGAAAGGCTCATCTTTCTCCTACAGCTGGTAGTTTCGATCTGCTGACCTTGAGGTTAGCAGCCAAACTCATAACCATTACACTACCAGGGCTCCTATACTGACTTGTAAAACAATAATGGTGTAATAATCCACACAACCCTAAAAACAGGAACTCAGAATCCCCAGAATTTCAGACTGATCATATTCTTTAAGATACTGATGCCTGTAAAACTGGTCAAAATTGATCAATAAACATAGAACAAAAAAGCACACTTATTTTCTCTTAACAACTAGTAGAAGGATATGTTGTTGTTATTAAGTGCCGTTGAGTTGGTTCTGAACCACAGAGATCCTGTATAGGGTTTCCGAGAAGCAGCTGGTGAACTTTAACCCCTGACCTTGCAGTTCAAATGGCTTTGCAGTCTAGTGCATTAACCCACATTGCCACACCAGGAATAGGATATAGATGTATATAAAAACCTAGATTTTCATTAATGCACACAGAAGAACTGAGATTGCCAAATTGTCCATATTCTCTATGACTTCGTAAGGAATGAAAAACAGGAAAATAATTTTCTTTTCATGTCAGGGACCTGCCTCGACATAGGGGTTCGGTTCACGAGTGTTTGGTTCACGAGGAGGGGAGATCCAGCGGCGATAGGGATAGCAAAAGAATACACAGACAGAAGAAGGGAGACAATGAGGCACCCCAAAGCCAGGGTGGATACATCAATGGTGGGCAGGCTTGGGAGTACAGGCATCGTGGCCTCTGCAGGCAGCAACTCACTGCCCTACAATCTTTACTGCATGCCTTCCAACCAGTAATGCACCGCAATCTTTACTCCATGCCTTCCAACCAGTAATGCACACCTGGGGAGGCTAGGGCCTCTGCTTTATTCAGGGGAGGAGCTTCACACCAAGCTGGGAGGGACCAAGGCAAGGTACAGCTAACGTCAGTACTTTTCCAGACATTCAGGTAATTTTACATCATATTTCGCTGGTTTGAATCCCAGGCCAGCAACTTGGTTTCTCAGGCCCAATTAACATATCTATAGCCCCTGAGGTCAGTTGGGGGAAGGTGAGAGTTCTGCAGGAGACACCAGGTGAATGGGCTGCACCTGGAAAAGGGATTAGGGAGGATGGGTTCTTTGTCTATAGAACAAAGAACCGAGAAGTAGCTAAGATATTTTTAGTTAATCCTTTTGGAGAAAGGCTTGACCTTGCAACTTTTAGTCTTAGGCTTTAGGAAAATATGACATTTATCTGTGGATTATCAAAGGCTCAGTGTATTAAATTAATACATGTAACAATATTAAGATAAAAAACAATTTGCCATTAACTGCCAGTGGCCTCATTTGTTACACTTGGCCCTATAGGGCCTCGAACCTCTGACTAGTCTTACACAGTCTGCAACATTTTCACAAACAAATGAAAATAAAATGTCGTGACACGTAATAAAAATACATGTCACCAAATCCAAACTTTCACAGGAATTTCTCCAATAACATTTCTGACATATCATCATATGGTTTCTTGTTTCATAATTCCATTGATAGAAAATTAGTCTAATTTTTAAAATCATGCTCAAATTTAGAAACATTTAGAAACCCCGATTGTAATATTAGAGTCCCGTAGTGGCACTTAACAACACGACAATTGTTAGATTCTTCATATGTCAGAACTTCTTTTCTCTTAGATATACTCCTGCAATCTGGGGCCAAATGGAATAAGTCATGCAATTTTAATTAATACAATTGACATTTTAGAAAAATTAATAGGTCATCTTTTAATTTTAGCAGAGAAGCATGAAAATGATATTATTATGTTCTTTGCACACTGACTCCTAAGTACTTGTTGTTAAGTGCCATCAAGTTAGTTCCAACCCATAGCAACCTTGCACAGGGTTTCCAAAGAGCAGCGGGTGAGCTTGAACTGATGACCTTGTGGTTCAAACTCATTTTGCAGTCCAGCGCATTAATCCACAGTGCCAAACCAGGACTCATAAGTGGAAGAGCAGAATTTAAGAGCTACAAATGGGTGTAGATATGGGAAAAAGAAGGGAAGATCAAATTTCACGGCTTTAGAACATGATATCCTTTCTTTTGCTTCTGGCTCTCAGCCTAAATTACACATGAAAATCTAATTATTAAACTATCAAAAGAATCCATTGCCATATTCTACACACTTTTGCTTAAACCTCTAATATAATAGGTCAGACCAATAAAAGTGAGCAAGAGAAACACATTTTGACAGGGGAATAAGTTCTAATTGTTGTTGTTAAGTGCCATCAAGTTGCTTCCAACCAATAACAACCCTAGATAGGATTTTCGAGGAGCAGCTGGTGAGCTGAACCGCCAACCTTGCAGTTCAAACGATTTTGCAGTCTGGCACATTAACCTACAGCGCCACACCAGGACTCCTATCTACAACCTATCTACAACTTTCAGACATAATTATGGATAATTTATATTGTTCATTAATACTATATTTAATTTAAAATTATTGAATTATCCCTAATCATGTCATCAATAATTTTTTTGAGTTAACTCAAACAAAAAATAAAATGCTTAATAGAATGATTGTCCAGTGAGATACTTTGGAATTAAGATCATATTATTTCATTTAAAAAGGAACTATTCTAAAGAAAAGAAGGCAACTATCTACTTGACAAGCTTGATTAGTTCACAAAGAGCAAAGTCAGTACTAATTTTAGTAAAACCCAATTTTAATCAAGGAACATCATTTTCATTCATCATCTTTTAGTTCTAATCACTGAATTCACTTGAATGCTAAGCATAAATGATTGCTGAGTTTTGAAGGTTAATATAAAGATTTATTGTACTACATTTATTTCCATTGCTTTAAAACATCATAGATTCTTCAAAATGCTTAAATATGTTCCCTGGAATTATAACTGAACCTACTTAGGTATGTTTGTGTTTATAAAACTTCATCAGACAGACACATTCACACACTCACAGAATGATAAGTGAGAATATGAAATTAAAGGAGTGTGTATAATGCCTCATGTGATGAAAAAGAAACTATATAATGACAAGTAAACATACAATACCTCATCCTGATAAGGAGCAGTCACAGAAACTTCAGTGTCAATGAGTGATAACTAATAATCAGAAATATAAATTTCTGTCCCTTATATTCTGTCCCTCATAATACAGAAAAACTATTCCTTTACCACAAAGTCACGTTGGACTGTATGCAGCCACACATGTATATAAAGAATCTTTGACAATACTATATTTAACATGTGGTTACTCTTTGTAACAATGAATAACAGGTTTACTGTGTTTAACACTGTGTTTAATGATATGATTACTGCTTTTAATAAAATTATGGCATCACAAGAAAAAATATTTTCTATTGTGTGAAATACAGCCAGAATGCTCCTTGGATACCAGGATGGCAAAACTTCATCTCTCATACTTCAGACATATTGTCAGAAGGGACCAGTCTCTGGAGAAGGATATCATGTTTGGTAAAGTGGAGGATCAGAGAAAAAGAGACAGACTACCAATGGGATGGATTGGCACAGTGGCAACAGCAATGAGCTCAAACGTAGCAATGATTGTGAGGCTGAATCGGTACTGGGCAATTTTTTGTTCTATTGTGCATAGAGCCTCTATGAGTCAGTACTGACTCATGCCACCTAACAAGAGCATCAGCAAATTGTGTTATATTGAATTGAAACAATGAAAGAAATTGTATTTTGCTAAGTACATAAAACTCCAGCTGTATTTTCAAATTCTGTGCAAGATGCAATGCTAGTTCACACCATGCCCAGGAACACATAGTACATTTGTGTTGTATTATGGCCCTTTTTAAGGAGCTCTGGTAGCGAAGTGGTTATGGGTCAGGCTGCTAACTTCATGGTCAACAGTTTGAAACTACTAGCTGTTCTGTGGGAGAAAGATGAGGTTTTCTGCTCCTGTAAAGATTTACAGCCTTGGAAACCCTAGGGTGGCTGTGAGTGGGAACCGACTCCACGGCACACCACCACCACCACCACCATGGCCCATTTTAGAAAATTTCTCAATAATTAATATTAGTTTCATACATTATTATCTACGAGTAATTACCTTTATAGACGATTCTCATTCTCTACGTCGGCAATGTATCTTCTCTTCTTGAACCCCAATTAGGTTTAATTTTGCTTAAGATGTAAGCCCAGCATTATACTGGATACGTATGTGCTCTTGCTCTTGTTGTTATGTGCTCTCCAGTTGGTTAAGACCCATAGCGACCCTGTATAGGGTTTCAAAGGAGTGGCTGGTGAGCTTTAACCACTGGTCTTGTGGCTCAAACTGACTTTATAGTCCAGCACATTAACCCACAGTGCCACATTAAAAAGCGTGGGAATGAATATCTTTTCTTTAAAAATTATAATCCTGTTTCTTATATTCGGGTGACCTTTCTTTTTCTTTTAATACTTCCTGAGCTGAGTAAAACACTGTATGACCTCTCTTCTACTTTTTACTACTTCCTGAAATGGGTAAGAAGAATACGTGCCTTAGAAATTTGAATTAGCCAATCGGGTAAGGGAAAAGATTGTGCAGTCGAAGCCCTAGCCAATGGGTTGAGACACAGACTTCAGAATTGTGTCAGGAATAAAAACCTGAGCGGACTGCCGTCTTGGTAGGCTTGCTGGCCTGTTCCTGTACAGCTGTGCGCATGAACCCTTCTGCAGAAGTAAATTTTGCTTTGCAGAGGTAATTTAGTCTCACCGAGTGTCTTTTTGTGTGACATCGGGATTCATTTCTAATAAAATTAATATTCTTGGATTCAGAATGATAAGACAACATTCGTTATTTAATGCAATATCCCTGAAATTGTTTGTTGAATAAATGAATGAAGAATATACAAGATCTACTCTTAAAAGGAGCTCTGGTAGTGTAGTGGTTACGAATTGGGCTGCTAAACTCAAGGTTGGCAGTTCGAAACTTACAGCTGTTTGTGGGAGAAAGATGAGGCTTTCGGTTTCCATAAAGATTTGCAGCCTCAGAAACCCTGTGCAGGGTCACTATGAGTTAGAATCGATTCCACAGTGCTTAACAATAAGGTCTACTCTTTTCGTCTTACCTTGAGGTGCAACTTTTTTTTCTATCTTACTTCTAAAACATTATCCCTAGTGTTCAGAGGACACTTATAACCGGCTCCATTCTTTTTTGCTATTCCTTAGCTGCTGTTTTATTAACCTGAAGAATCACATAATCTTTCTGAGAATAACTCTTTGCCATTTTTCTTATAACCTCAAATCCATACAACCTCCCAGTTACAATTCATCGTCTAGGGTTTTATGTGATTGCCTTCCTGATTTTACACTGTGCAGAGACTTGCCTATTTACTTCTCATGATACACCATCTTGCTGGGTTAAGCTACTCAGGGTCCCACTGAACTAGGTTGATGTCTATGGATGATTTGTGACTTTCTGTAGTTATGCATGAAGCAGGTCCTTTCCACACTAGGTCTTACACTGCAGGTTCATTTCCTTGACTGTGGGACCTGTTTGTTTGTAATTTGCCCAGATAAAAAGACTA
The DNA here is from genome assembly GCF_000296735.1 of Chrysochloris asiatica. Classification (NCBI taxonomy): domain Eukaryota; kingdom Metazoa; phylum Chordata; class Mammalia; order Afrosoricida; family Chrysochloridae; genus Chrysochloris; species Chrysochloris asiatica. The sequence continues at coordinate 1,237,738 of NW_006408720.1, read as the reverse complement.
GATCCTGAGATAGTACTTTTCTGGTGAGTTCAAATAGCAAAACAAATGGAGTTGTCTTCATTGTATATATTTCAAAGTTAATAATGTGGATGATTGTTAAAAATTAACGTTATGGAAGGAGATACTATCATTGACACCAAAAAGGAAAGTTGATAAAATTAAAAAGAGTCTGTATAAAAACATTTTAATTTAAGAAAGCCAAATATATATATATATTAAATTTAGATGTAACATGGATATTATAAAGAACAAATCAGATAAAAAAATTATTTCTGAAAATGTTAAAATCAAAATTTGTTTTCACATACCATAAACATTTATTGTTTAGAAAGTTGTAAACTGAATTCTATTAGTGATGGTGGCATGTTGAATTGAAATGAAGCACCGAATCTCTCTAAAATTAATATTTGAGTCACCACATTTCTACAAAGTAAAATAATTACCCTTGGGTGCTGCAAACTGAATAAAAAAGTTAGAGCTATTAGTCTCTGGTTAAATAACAGAAAAAAAATTAATTTGATACCTTTTTCTAGAGTTTCAATGATCCATGTACATGCTGAATAGCTGCTATATACTAACTGTGATACATGTGTGTAAAGATACAATACAATAAGCATGCATCTTCTTTACAGTTTATTTTCCAGAAACTTCAGAAGTGATTTAAAAAGAGATTACCATAAAATCTTTACTTTATTACCGTGACGTAGCAAGTGAAAATACTTCATTGACACTTCTCTGAGTGTCAAAATAAATGTCCAATACAGGGATTCAACCTCCATGTCCCTTTTTTCCTTGACAAAATGGTTCATCTCATGCACTTCTGAAGGAAGCAGTCAAAGATAAAGGTGATAAAACTTTATAATGGATATATGTAGAAAAAGTCCTTTCAAGTTATACCCTGTTATCAGAACTAATTCTCCTTAATCTCTTAAATCCATGGGAATATACAATGAAAATGCTTTGATTTTGAGGCACCATAAGGTCTTAAATCAAAGACAAATACAGACTTTTAAAAAAGATTTTCAACATCAGTAGGTAAAAGGAAAAGTATTTCTACTTAAACTACTTTTACCACATCCACATTTACATCAGTATCTGCATTTCTTCTAAACAGTGGTACTGAGTTAAATAGATTTTGGTAGTCAAAAAACAAAACAAAACAGTTTTACTATAGTGTAAATAATGAGAATTATCCTCACTTTCTAACACTTTATCCTTGTTTCTCTTGCTACACTATAGCTTCAATTCCTCTCTTTAACACCTCTTTCTCTTTGCATGCAGTTGTTAGAGGTATTACAAACATTTTTTCCAAGGGATCCTTCTTTTATCTCTGTGAAATCACTATATTGTCACATGTAAATTGTAAAATTTTCCAAAAGTATACTCTATTACATTCAGCTACATTTCTGTTCTCTCCACACAAAAAGACTATGCGTGTAACTCCAATTCCCTGTATCACCAGCATTTGACATAGTACCAAATGAAATGCTTCAACAAGGTGATGCAGTCCTGGAGGCATCTACTCAACCACATAAAAAATTTGGAAGCCAACTTACTGGAAGAGATCCATATCTGTGCCATTTCAAAGAAAGAAAAAAAAAAAAGCCAAAAATATACAGAGATTATTGAACAATCATCATTAATATCACACACATAAATTTTTGCTAAAAATTATTTTTTAAACATTCCAGCAACACATAGACTGGAAGCTGACAGAAATTCAATCTGGATTCAGAAGAGGATGTGGAACAAGATGCTTACTGATGATATTGGACCGATGTTAGCTGAAAGCAGAAACTACCAGAAGTATTTTCCTGTGTTTACTTGACCATGCAAAGGTATTTTACTGTATGAACCATAGCAAATTATATAGATAATATTATGAAGAATGGGAATTCCAGATTTAATTGCTTATGAGGACTCTGTACACAGATCAAGAGGTAGTAGAATGAATACAACAAAGTGATACTATGCTGTTTAAAATCAGGAAAAGTGTGTATTAAGGTTGTATTCTTTCATCATACTTATTCAAGCTATATCCTAAGCAAATAATTCAAGAAGCAGGATTAAACAAAGAACATGGCATCAGGATTGGAGGAAAGCTCATCTATAATTTGTGATATGCAGATGATACAACCTTGCTTACTGAAAGTGAAAAGGACTTAAAGTCAAAGCATGAATAGATAAAAATCAAATAATACATCTTTAAGCATTATGCCTCAATATAAAGAAAACAAATCCTCATAACTATACCAATAAACATCATGGTACATGTAGAAAAGATAGAAGTCAAGGATTTCATTTTCATTTCATTTCACTTTAATTGACTCCACAATCAATGCTCATGGAAGTAGCAGTCAAGAAATCAAATGATGCATTGGCAAGTTTGCTATAAATGACCTCTTTAAAGTTTTAAAGAGCAAAGGTGTCACTTTGAGGGCTAAGGTACACCTAACCCAAGTCATGGCGTTTTCAATTGCCTACTATTGAAAGAGAAAACTGACAATGAATAAGGAAGATTAAAGAAGAATTGATGCCTCTGAATTATAGAATTAACGGAGAATATTGAATATACCATGGTCTTCCAGCAGGAGTACAGCGTGGCAAGACTTTGTCTCAAATACTTTGGAGATGTTATCAAAAGGAGCCAGTCCCTGGAAAAGGGCATCATGCTTGGTAAGGTAGAGGATCAGAGAAACAAGGAATAACCTTAATTAGATGGACTGATACAGTGGCTGAAACAATGGACTCAAACATAGGAAAAATTGTGAGAATGGCATAAGAATTAGTAGAGATTTTATTGTACATATGGTTACTATGAATCAGAACTTACTTAATGGCGCCTAAGGACACAACAAAATACAAGCAAAGACACATTTAAATTCTTGATCCAAAATTGCTTCTTGGTTATTTATTGGTGAATTACTCATGATTTTATTGGCTACATCAACATACATTTATTACCTCAAATCAATTCTGAAGGCCAGGGATTTGGGAGCAGTTTAGACAGATTGTTCTAATGCAAAGTCTCAGATAAAGTTGCAGCTTTCATGTGATTTCACTTTCATTATGCAATTATCAATGCCATTTCATCAAAGAAGTAGTGCACTTTACCATATTGTTTTGTTAAATGTCAGTTAAATTCATGAAAAGTCTGTTTCTGTCACTTTCCCAGGAGGATCTATATTGAATATTAAGAATTATGCCTTGTGTTCTGTCAAATGGCTCCAACAGAGATGGTGGTAGTGGTGGTTATGTGCTATTGAGTCAGTTCCATATCATATAGATCCTACATAAAATTTCTAAGGTTGTAGTTCCTTATAGGAGCAGAAAGCCTCATCTTTCTCCCTCAGAGTGGTTGGTAGATTTGAACTGCTGACCTTGTGGTTAACAGTCCAACTTATAACCCATTACGCTTCCAGAGATCCTTCAAACAGAAATACCTTTCATTAATTTATATATTGTCTCTCTGCAGGGCAGCAAAACCAGAGATCTAAAATGGCTGTTCTCAATATTTTTTATTCTATAGTTCCTATAAAAGGTACTGTATATACAACTAATTTTTCCAAGGTATTTTTCTCTTCCATACCCAGCTTCTAAGTTGATGAGGAAAATGGTAAATTATATCAGAAACCCTTATAAGAAAGATAGTTGGACCACTGGAAGGCTTTAGAAACATAAAGGAAATATTCACAATGTTAATAGAACTTTTGCTAATTTTTAAAATAAAAATGTATACACAGATGAGGAAACATACACACATCAAGATTCTATAGTTTATGGCATATAAGATGAAAAATAAACATTTAAATTTATTTTGAAAATCAATTTAATACACACATTTGATCATAATTTAGAATATAAACATTAAAATGATGGAACATAAAGACATAGAAATTATGATGAAGCTCGTTAATTGTAACTTATTAAAACACAGAAGGAGCACAGAAAAGAAACAATGGCGCATAAGAAATATCTAATAAAATATTAGATGAGACGACAAAAGACATTATTTCAAGAATGCGATATATATTTTTATTTTGTTGTTGTTAAGTGCTGTTGAGCCAGTTCCGACACATAGCGTTGGGTTTCCAAAGAGTGACTGGTGAGCTGGAACTGCCAACCTTGTGGTTCAAATTGACTGTGGGTTGGAGAAAAACAGGAAGACCCCCAACAAAATGGATTGGTACAGTGACAGCAGCGATGGGCTCAAACATAGCAACGATTGTGAGATTGGCACAGGACTGAGTAGTGTTTCCTTCTGTTGTGCCTAGTGTTACTATGAGTTGGCACCAACACCATGGCACCTAACAACAACAGAAGTTCTTGTGGTTGTTAGGGGACAACAGAATAAAACAGTGCCCAGAACTATGCCATCCTCACAATTGTTGCTAAGTTTTAGCAAAGTGCTGCTGTCACTAGTTGAATCCATGTTGTAAATATAATGATGTGATTTAATCAGTCTTATTGTAGTGTGCAAGGAGCTCTGGTAGCATAGTGGTTACAAATCGGGCTGCGAACCTTAAGGTCAGCGGTTCGGAACTACCAGCTGCTCCACGGGAGAAAGATCAGGCTTTCTACTCCCGTAAAGATTTACAGCCTCGGAAACCCTGTACAGGGTCGCTATGGGTCGGAACCGACTCGACGGCACTTAACAACAACAACAACA
>NW_006408720.1:1220453-1232413 GCF_000296735.1 Chrysochloris asiatica | reverse complement strand
ATGGTATTTTCAATAAACTCATATGAGTGTGAAAGCTAGACAGTGAATAAGGAAGACTGTAGAAGAATTGATGCTTTTGAGTTATGGTGTTGGAGGAGAATATTGACAGTGCCATGTACAGCCATAAGAACCAACAGATCTGTGTTGGAAGAAGTGCAGCCAGATTGATCCCTTGGAGGGCAGGATAGCCAAACTTCGTCTCTCTTACTTCAGACATATTGTCAGGAAGGACCAGTCACTGAAGAAGGGTATCAAGTTTGGTAAGGTGGGGGGGGTCAGAGAAAAAGAGGAAGACCCCCAGCAAGATGGATTGGCAAAGTGGCAGCATCAATAGGCTCAAGCGTGGCAACAACTGTGAGGTTGGCCCAACACTGGGCAGTGTTTCATTCTGTTGTACATAGGGTTGCTATGAGTCAGTATCAACTTGATGGCACCTAACAACAACAACAACAATGACCGTTAGATGATCAGTTCAAACCCACCAGCCACTCCTTTGAAGCTCTATACAGGCTTCCTCTGAATCAGAACTGACTTGATGCCACTTCTTGTTGTGTTTAAGTGCCATTGAGTCGGTTCTTACTCATAATGATCCTGTATAGGGTTTCTGAGGAGCAACTGGTAAGCGTAAACTGCAAACCTTGTGGGTTAAATCAAATTTGTAGTCCAACACATCAACCTAAGTGCCACACCACGACTCATTAGGAAAGACAAAAACAAGGAGTTTAGGACTGTGTCTCAAGACAAAATTAATTTCTTAAAAAGCTATGCAGTATTGCAAACATTATAAAGGTAATTGGAAGAAAAGCCTACAAAAAACTAGGTTCTCAGGTAAATACCACAAATAAATACATTTTGCCTACACTGTACAATGAGTTACGATACTAAGAGCATAAAGATAAGTAGGTTATAATCATTCCTTCCAAGGAATTTTAGTTTAATCTACATTATTTCTAACTTTTCTAGTGTATCTGATTATAAAATTTTTTGGTAACTCACTTTCTTTGTTTTAATACTGTTAAATTTTACCCTCATGATGTCATATTTCATTTAATTTGTTAGATATAAATTTCCAAGTCTAGGATCTCTGATTCTCTGAAAGGCTTCATTCTTTAGTGCTGATGTGATTTCAACAATATTACTGTACAGCACTTTGGCATATGTCTTTACCTTGGAGCAGACTCCAAATATACCAAAAGTTAATTTCGCCCAAACTATGAGACAAACTGTGAGACAAACTATGAGACAAACTGTCCCAATTTAATAAAAAGGGAATAAGATAATAAATAAATATATAAAGTAACAGGGTTAACCCCAAGTGGGTAAAGTAGCCTTTACAGATACAGACTTTGGAGGAGCGGCAGTGCTTTGTGGGAGTTCTCAAATAGTCATTAAAAGCACTGATCAAAAATTGCTTCTTTCTGCTCTTAAATTATCCCTTCAAAGTGTAGCTCAGTGCTTTGTGCTAGGCCTACAAACAATAGCATAAAAGTTATAATTTCAGGCATGGAAATTATCACTAAAACTAAAAGGGTAGAATAATTTAAAAACATGTAGTCGGAAAAAAAATTAAAATATTAATCTATTGCCTTTTCTAGAAAAATCTGAAAAACTAATTTAAAAGCAATGAATAGTTAATTGATTCATGTTACATATTTTAAGGTATCAAGTAATTTTTAAATCCTTGATTTTTCTATAGATCTGAAGCCATTATCCTTTCTTTAAAATTATAAACAAATAAAGACAAAAATAGACTTCAATGTTGTTGTTCCTACTGTTGCTTTTAGTTCTAAGTCAGTTTCAACTCACATGGACCCCACAAGTATGTACAACAGAATGAGACATTAGCTGATCCTATGCCAGCCTAACAATCATTACTTTGTTCAAGCCCAGAGTTACCTATTATAAGCCCTAAGGAGCCCTATTGTAGAAGTAGTTAATCACTTCACTTCACTGCTCATTAAGAAGTCAATGGTTTGAACCCACCAATTACTTTGTAGGTGACAAGATGTAGCATTCTTCTTCTGTAAAGATTACAGCTGTGGAAAGACTATAGTGCAATCCTTCTCTGACTTACAAAGTTGCTGTGAGTCAGAATTCATTTGACAGCAATGGGTTTATTATAAGTTACAGAGAGCCTTGGTGGGGCAGGGATGCTAGCCAAAATGTTGGTGATGATAACTAATCAGCTGCTAAGTGAAAGAAAACATCTGGTTGTCTTTTCTTGTAAAGTTCTGGCAATCTTTTCTTATAAAGCCTAAAGTCTAGAAAACCATAATGGTTAACTATGCTTTGTCACTTCCTGTAGGGTCACTATGAATTTAAATTGACTTGAAGACCTACGATAACATTAATACAGGCTCTAAGGAGCTCCATTGGTGGTGTTGTCAAGTGACATTGAGTCGGTTCAGACCCATAGCAACCCTATATAGAGTTTCCAAGGAGGGGCTAGTGAGCTTGAACTGCCAAACTTGTGGGTCAAACTGACATTGCAATTCAGCGCATTAACCCACAGCACCACATCAACAGCTCTGGTCTTGGCTGTTAACCTGAAGCCCTTGTGTGCACTGTGGGATAAGCATTGGGTCTCAAGGTCAATTTGAACTGCAAGGTCAGCAGTTCAAACTCACGAATCACTCCTCAGCAATCCTATAAAGGGTTGCTTAGTTGGAACCAATTTGAAGGCATTTAGCAACAAAAAGACTGTTAAACTATTCAAATGAGAAAAAACCAAAACAAAACCTGTAAACATCTATTAATAATCAGAATGTGAAATATATGAAATATGAACCTAGGAAAATTGGACATCATAAAAAATGAAATGGAACTCATAAATATAGATATCCTTGGCATTTGGTATAGTTGTTAATGTGCTTCTGAGTCAATTCTAACTCATAGTGACACCATGCACAACAGGATGAAATAACTGCGTAGTCCAATGCCATCCCCTCAACTACTCCACACTTGATCCCACAGCTGCTGCCACCATGCAAATCCATATTTTTGGATGATCTTTCATGTTACTAAGGACAATGTAGTAATAATATCATTAATATCACATGGAAGTAAAATTTTGCTGAAGATAATTCAGTAATAATTTCAGCATTACAGCCACAGGGAGCTGCAAGAAATTCAAGCCAGATTCAGAAGAGGACATGGAGCTCATTGCTGATGTCAAATGGATTTTGGCTGAAAGGAAAAAATATATATATCAGATAGCTATTTACTTGTAATTTATTGACTATGCAAAGGCTTTTGACTGCGTGTATTGAAACAAACTGTGGGTAACATTGCGACAAATGAATTTTTCAGAACACTGAATTGTAAGCATGAGGAATAGATCAAGATCAAGAGGCAGCCATTCAAACAGCACAAAGAGGTACTAGATGGTTTAAAATCATAAAAGGTGTGCAGCATGGTTGTATCTCGTCATCATTCTTATTCCATCTGTATACTGAGCAAAGAATTTCTCATCAGGACTGAAGGAAGACTCATTAACAGCCTGAGATATTTAGATAATAAAACTTTGCTTGCTGAAAGTGAAAAGGGCTTAAAATACTTAATGATGAAGATCAAAGGAAATAGTAAGTATGTATTACACATCAATGTAAAGAAAATGTAAATCCTCACTACTGGACTAGTAAATCACAGCATGACACATAGAGAAAAGTTTAAAGTTGCCAAAGACTCCATTTGCTTTGGTCCACAATAAACATTCTTCGAAGCAGCAGTCAAGATAACAAATTACATATTGCATGAGGCAAATTGCTTCAAAAGATCTCTTTAAAGTGTTAAACCCTGTACATAGACCAAAAGGCAACTGTTAAAAATGAACAAGGGGACACTGAATGTTTTAAATTCAGGAAAGGTGTGCTCAAGGGTTGTATTCTTTTACCATTTTTATTCAATCAGTGTGTCGAGCAAGTAATATGAAAAGCTGGACAATATGAAAAAGAATGTGCTATCAGGAATGGAAGAAGACTCATTAATGAGTGATATGCAGATGATTCAACTTTTTTTTGCTGAAAACGAAGAGGACTTATACTACTTATTGATGAAGATAGAAGATAACAGCCATCAGTATGGATTGCACCTCAATGTAAAGAAAACAAAAATCCTCACCACAGGGCCAATAAATAGCATCAGGAAAAATGGAGAAAACATCCAAGTTGTCAGACTTAATTTTCCTGGTAACCACTATCAACAACATGGTAGCATCAGTCAAGAAATCAAACAATGTATTGCACTAGGCAAATCTGCTGTATGAGACCTCTCTATAGTATTAAAGTGCAAAGATGTCAGTCTGAGGACTAAGGTGTACTTGACCCAAGTCATGATATTCTCAATTGGCCTAAATGCATATGAAAGTTAGACAATAAATAAGGAAGACTGTAGAAAAAGAGATGAATTTGAGATACGGTGTTGGGAAAGAATATTAAAAGTACCATGGACTGCCAGAAGAACAAACAAATCTGTGTTGAAGGAAGTATAGTCAGAATGCTCCATAGAAACCAGGATGGCAAGACTTCATCCCTCATAATGTGGACATATTTTCAGGAGGAACCAATCCCTGGAGAAGGACATCACACTTGCTAAAGTGGAGGGTCAACAAAAACTAGAAGACCCCAACAAGATGGAGTGTCACAGTGGCAGCAGCAATGGGCTCAAGTGTAACAACAATTGTGAGGTTGCACAGAACTGGGCAGTGTTTCATTCTGTTGGGCACAGATTCACTAAGAGTTGGAACTGACTTGATGGGACCTAACAACAACAAAGTGTTAAAGAGCAAGGTATCATTTTGAAGACTAAGGTTCATCTGATCCAAGCCAAGGTATTTTTAATCTCCTTATGTGCATGTGACAGTTAGACAATGAATACAGAAGACTTGAGAATAATCAGTATATTTGAATTATGCTTTTGGTAAAGTATATTAAAAGTACCATTGACTGCCAGAAGAACTAATAAGTTTGTCTTGGAAGAAGTGAAGCCAGAATGCTCCTTAGAAATTAGGATGGTGAGACTTTGTCTTTCATACTTCAGGCATATTATCATCAGGGACCAGTCCCTGGAGAAGGACACCACTTTCTGAAGAAGATCAAAGAATAAAAACTTCAATATGAATTGTAGTTCAATGTAAAGAGAACAATAGTCTTCATAACTGGACCAATAGGCAAAGATAAATGTAGAAAAAAGATGGAAGTTGTTAAGTATTTTGTTGTATTTTTATCCATAATCAATGCTCATGGAAGCAGCCAAGAAACCAAAGGATGTATATGTCATAGTGACATACAAACAGCATCTATGTCACTATGAAAACTAAGAAGCATCTGACACCATGGTATTTTCAAAACTCACATGCATATGAAAGCTGGACAATGAATAAGGAAGATCAGAGAAAAATTAATACATTTGAATTATGGTGTTGATGAAGAATATTGAAAGTACTTTTGACTGCAAGAAGAACAAATAAAACTGTCTTGGAAGAAGAACTGCCAGAATGCCCCTTAGAAATGAAGGTGATAGAATTTTGTCTTATATACTTAGGTTGTATTTTCAGGAAGGGCCAGTCCCTGGAAAAGGGCATCATACTTGCTATAGCAGAGAGTTTGTGAAAATGAGGAAGACTCCCAAGTAAATGGATTGACACAGTGAATGCAAAAATAGGTCCAAGCAAAATTGAATCAGTAATTGTGAGGGTGTTCAGGACAATGTTCAGTTCTGTTGTACATGGAATCGCATTGAGCTGGAGATGAATCAATGGAACATATCAACAGGCGAGAAAAGGGATCCAGGAGAAAAACGTGACCTGGTCCCATAAAAATCATAGCCTTAGAAAAGCTTTGGAACAATTTTATTCTGTCATATGGGTCACTGTAATTGAGAATTACCTGAAGAGCGCACAGCAATAGTAGTATAAACTCTAAGTAGAAATTCATATGGAAGCAATTAATTGAAGACCACACAGAAACTGATCATTTCCTTTTATCCCAAGATTCCATAACCTTTTCTTGAAAGATATTCCCTTTGAATGAATAAATTTGAGTTTAATTGAAAAGCAAATTCAGAAAACATAACACTGGGGAATCCCCTCATCTCTACAGGAGTGGTTATATAAATATTAGAAGAGAGACTCTTCAGAGGAAAAAAATTATAATAAATCCAATAAAAAAACTGAATCAACAATTGGTTAGTCTTATTCGCACTGACATTTTATAGATTTTTGCATTCCAGAAGGTTTAACTTCATAAATGAGAAATCTCTTTAATCCTCCCATTTAAGCACTATCTGCATGGCTTCACAAAGAAACAAGAGTTCTCCATAACAGTGCATCCCTTGACATCATTACAGCCTGATCACTAATGCAGTGAATTTATTTTTATTTATGCCTTTAATCCTTCTTCAGGGAGTAAATATGAGTATAAATATCACCTAAAATGTAATGAGTCAAATAAATAAATAAAATTCTAATTATACATTTTATGGCTGTGAAAGCTATACATACGAAAGGTATTTTATAGTAGCAACACTATGTTTAAATCTAGAAAACAATGCTACCTTATTATAGTGCAATAAAGGAGCTCTGGTAGCGTAGTGGTTACGAATCGGGCTGCGAACCTCAGGGTCAGCAGTTCGAAACTGCCAGCTGTTCCGCTGGAGAAAGATGAGGCGTTCTGTTCCCGTAAAGATTTACAGCCTCGGAAACCCTGTATAGGGTCGCTATGAGTCGGAATCGACTCCACGGCACATAACAACAACAACAACAACAACAAGGGTTAATGTCTTTAATAAAATGATTTGTATTTAAAGACAAATAAAATAAAACCAAATCCTGCAAAAATTGCTACTTTTGTGTGTGCAAATTACTTTTTATTAGTATCAAATCTTCTTTTTAATTAACTTATTATGGATGAAAACTCTTATATAAAATGCCTTATATATTCCCATGATTTCTTAGGAAAATAGAGAATGTACTTGACTTTTGCTTTATTACTTACAGACTTTGATAAGATCTTATTCCTGTTCTGCCAGAATTAGGGTTTCAGGGGTTAATGCTACTTGAACTTTTCATTTTTATATGAGAAGACTGAAGTCTACACTTGGTTTTTAGCTAATGCTTTGTTGATTATAGGGTTTGGATTTTTTTGGGTTTTTTGCTCAGCTTCCTTATGACCTGCGTTTCACCTATTTCTCACTCTTTAATATATGTAACTAAAGTTTTTCCCGTCATCCCCCATAATGTGTGGTCAAAGGTATACTTTCTGTATAACCAAGAACACCAAGTTCTATTTTAAATGAATATCAAATAACAGTGAATAGACTCTGATAGAGGGAAAAGGTGGTTATGTCATGATCACAGTACATTAACTTCATTTCAAGTACTCTGGAGTGTCAATTTTTTTTGTATATTTTCACTAGTTCCTGCCAATATAACAAAACATTACTGCATTTAAATATATATATTTCAATATTTACCAGTAGTCCTAGTTTAATTTTTTTTAATGATCAGATTTTCAGTATTTGAGAACTTTTTTAAAATCTCAATTGTCAAAAAAGGTGCATTTCAATAATGTGTTTTCGTTTTACCTTAGTTAGGCAGACTTTGAATTCTTTGGTCACCCTGCTGGATTACAAAGTGTTCACATTTCTTTGTCAGGGAGCAATAAATTATGAGTAATTCAAATATTTTTTGAGCATGAATAGGTATTTTAACAAATTTGAAAATGTATTATTCTTACAGACACCTTAGTTATGTATTTAAATCATGAACTCATTAACATTTCCAGTGATAAATCTGACATTTTAAGGAGGCACTGATGTTAAAAGAGATTCATGCTTAAAATCATGAATCTTCACAGAAATAAAAATATCTGTGGGTAAGAAATAGTCTTCTATTTTTTTTACCTCCTTAAAAACTTGACCAAACTCTCATCAGTCATGAGATTGGTATGTTGCTTTCCTCCAATTTTCTCAGTGAGGATTTTCAAGTTCTTTTTCAGCTTACAAATTATTTAACACTACCTTAGCATATGGATAGTAAAAAAAAAAATCGTTAGAATAGTTACCAGTCTCCAGTATGTAAACTGTTGTTTTCATTGTTTAGTGCTATTGACCCTGTTACAACTCATAGTGACTTTTAAGGATTGGGTGGTGACTTTAAACTGCCGACTTTATGGTTCAACCTGATCTTGTGATTAAATATTTATCCTTAGTTTGAATATACTTTGTTTTAACTTTGAAAGCATTTTAGCCTTTTTAAGTGCTGGTAACCACATTGGTCTACCGATAAGGGGGAAAAACAGCAATAAAATTGTTAGCTAAGTAAGACCACATTCAATAGACTCCTGTCAACCTAGGTTGAGACCTTGTTGGCCAGCAGTATGGCAAGACCTGGGGATTCCTGGGCCCAGTGACAGGGACAGGGACATGGCCACTAAGGACAAGAGTGGAGAGTGAAGTGTCCAGCTGTTATGAAGTGAGGGGAGATACAAAGAACACCCATACTTGCAGATAGTACCCACTTGACTTATACTTGTGGATGTAGTAGCTCAAAAGAGGGAACAAATCTTTACAGCGAGGATCATTCCCACACCTTCAGTACACAGGGTTGACAGGATGGGCAACTTAGGCATTGTCTACTGAAAATGGGGGGCTACAAAGGCAAGAAGTGACTGGCTAAAAGGCTTTCAGGAGAAAGCCTAGTTCCAGAGGGTGCGGGAGAAGGTAGACTCTCCACTGAGTGGTTTCCAACCTGTCTGGATGGGCTGATGAAAGGAGGTGGAGATAAGACTCTTGTGGCTCAATAGTGAATAATTGCTATCAGGACTGACTGTGAGTGTTGGAAATGTAAAAGTAGATGTTTTATAACAAAAGGAGGGGAGTGGTTGACTTTGCAGTCCAGGAGCAGAGGTCCCTGAAACCTTCAAGGAAGAAGAGAAGCAGTGACACCAGAGATGGAGAGATGGAGTGGCTGAGGTCTCTGGACTCAGGGAGAGAGAGGGTCTGTTTGCTGATGGCTGGGGGGCAGGCTTGCAGGTTATACCTTTTGGTTGTTTGATGATTCATGGAGGGGATTGTAATCATTGCAATGAAATGAAATACGATAGGATGAATGTAAAGTTGATGTTCTCCCATGTAGACTATCACTTAATTCATAATAAAAACTTTAAAAAAATAAAAAGAAAAAAACCTTCCACAACATATACCGATATCTGGCTATATCTCCAGATCAGTTCTAATATGCATTTTAACTCATTATGTTGCTTTATTGACACTTTGCTTTCACCTCACTCCTTTTCCATCCATAAAACTGATTATCGCCAATACCTGCTTTATCCTTTTCATTGTCTATTCCTAATTCCTTAAGAATTAAATGTCCTTAAGCCATCCTCATTATTGTTTCCAAATATCACTAACAAGAAATAGTTTTTGCTATAGCAGAATTTCAGTCTTTATTCTTCAGACAAGGGTAAGTCAAAAAGTATTTCTACTAGGGCTCCATTCATGCATGCACATGTTTAGCCCAAATAAAACATACTTTAACAGTAGTTGAAAAATATGACCCTGTTGATAAAAATAATGCTGTAGATTATATGATAGAATTTCATAACATTGATGAGTTATCCATTGCAAATACCATTTTAAAGTAACAAAGACTAATATACTCATGGGCCACAACAAGCATCATGCACAAAAATTAAATTGACTATATCTGTGAGAAGAGATGATGGAATAGCTCCACGTCTTCAGCCAAAACAAAGCCAGGGGCAGATTGTAGAACACACCGTCAACTGCTCATGTGCAAGTTCAGGCTGATGTTGAAGAATATTAAAGCATGTCCACCAGAGTCAAAATTTGACCTTGGACATATCCCATCTGAATTTAGAGATCATCTCAAAAATAGATTTGATGCATTAGACAATAATGACCAAAGACCAGAAGAGTTGTGGGATGACATTAACAGCATTATAGAATAAGAAAGCAAAAGGTCATTAAGAAAAAAAGAAAGAAAAAAAAGAAGATCATGGATGTCAGAAGAGACTCCGAAACTGTCTTTTCAACATAGAAAGGCTAAAGCAAATGGAAGAAACGAGGAGATAAGAGCTAAATAGTAAATTTCAAAGGACAGCTCTAAAAGACAAAGTCAAGCAGTATAATGAAATGTGAAAAGCTAGAAAATCAAAAGGTAAGCACATGCTCAGCATTTCTCAAGCAGAAAGACATGAAAAAAATTCAAGCTTCCACATGTAATATTGAAGAATGCTGTGGAGTCCTGGTGTGGCACTGTGTGAAAGGTACTATAATTTTCTTAGTTTCATTTTTATGTGTCTACCAGCAACCTGGTATAGGGATTTGGGACTCACAGTGACCCTGTATTGGGTTTTTACAGAGGTGCTGGTGGATTTGAATTACTGACTTTTCATTTAGCAGTGCTAATCCTACAGGGTCGCTATTAGTCAGAACCTACTCCACAGCACATAACCACCACCACCATCCTGGTGTGACGCTGTGGGTTAATGCGCCAGACTGCAAAGCAGTTTGAACTGAAAGGTCGGTGGTTCAAGCTCACCAGCCACTCCTTGGAAATTGTTTAGAAACCCTATACAGGGTAGCTATGGGTCAGAACCTATTTGATGGCACTTAACAACAACTACATCAGCCTACAAAACCTGTTGTTGTTGTTAACTGCCATTGAGTCAATTCCAACCCATAGTGGCCCTGTATAGGGTTTCCAAGGAGCAGCTAGTGAGTTTGAACTGCTGACCGTACAGTTCAAATGACTTTGTCCACAGTACCACACCAGGACTCCTCTCTCATTAGGTACCTTAAAAACCAAGACCAATTAAAAAAGTGACTACTGAAGGAATCTGTTTGAGTAGTTAAATTCAAGGGAAAGAGGTCAGCCCAAGAAGGTACTGCACACTACTTTTTGTAATTCCAAAGTGTAAACTTGATACATTTCTCAAAGACACAGGACAACACAGGTGTTTTATTATGAAGAAGTTACAAGAAAATGGAAAGCTACATTGGTGTGAAAAAGGCCAGGAAAGTTGTGCTAAGGTTATTTATTTATTTATTTTTACCATTATTATTTAATCTGTGTGCTGAGCAAATACTCCATGACTAGTTCTGATGTGGTGCTATAGGATGAGCACTGGACCACAAGGCCATCTGAAGTGCTAGATAGGAAGGTCAGTCTCATAATATGTTCCTCAGAAAACCTATAAAGATTTGCTATGAGTTAAAACCAACTCGAAGATACTTAAAAACTACAATGGAGTACTTGTGTGGTGCTGTAAGATAGGCACTGGATCACAAGCTTCAAGGACAGTAGATCAAATCCACCAGCTGTCCTTGGGAAACCTGGATCACTATGAGTCAGTACCAACTTGATGCTCCTTGCAACATGTAACTGATTGGTGGTTCTCATAGGACTGTCTTTTAGGTAACTACATAAACTTAGTCTTAAAACATTTCCTCTGGAGAAATTATTTTTTTGGTTTACTGTCTTCTGTCTTCCTTTTCCAAGTGGTGACAGTTTTCTTCAAGGAATACTAAATCTCTCAGTAATACATTTCTAAAATGTGTGAGCATGAGTGCTAAGCATCCCGTCATTTGAAGGAACAAAGAAGCTCTTTTTTTTTTTTTTTTTACAATCTTCGTATCTCTTTTTTTTGGTTGTTTTTTTAAAATGTTTTATTGTGAATTATATGATAGTTTACATGGGAGAACATTAGTTTTACATTCATTCTATCATATATTGTTTCATTGCCAAGGTTACAATCCCCTCCATGCATAATCAGCCAACCAAAGGGTGTACCCCGCAAGCCTGCCCCCTACACTTTCCCACCCCCCACCGCCCTCACCCCCTGTCTTCAGCACACAGTCGCTCTCCCTCTCTGGATCTAAAGTCCCCAGCTGCTCCATCACTCCAAGTCATCATCTCTGCCTCCATCTCAGGCATC
>NW_006408720.1:1193614-1217297 GCF_000296735.1 Chrysochloris asiatica | reverse complement strand
AATCTTCCAATGAGGTCTAGTAGCTTTTTTACTGAGTCTTTGGGTTTTCTATGTATAGGATCATATCGTCTGCAAATAGGGAGAGCTTTATTTCCTCTTTGCCAATTTGGATGCTTTTAATTTCCCTGTCTTGACATATAACTCTTGCTAAGACTTCCAGCACAATATTGAATAGGAGTGGTGACAAAGGGCATCCTTTTCTGGTTCCTGTTCGAAGAGGGAAGGCTTTCAGTTTCTTTCCATTGAGAGTAATGTAGGCTGTTGGTTTTGTATATATGTTCTTTATTATGTTGAGGAATTTCCCTTCAATTCCTATTTTGTTGAGAGTTTTTATCAGGAATGGATGTTAGATTTTGTCAAATGCCTTTTCTGCTCAATCGATATGATCATGTGGTTCTTTTCTTTTTTCTTATTTATATGGTGGATAACGTTGATAGTTTTTCTGATATGAATCCCACTTGATCATGATGTATTATCTTTTTGATGTGTTGCTGGATTCTGTTAGCTAGGATTTTGTTGAGAATTTTTGCATCTATGTTCATGAGGGATATTGTTCTATAGTTTTCTTTCTTAGTGACGTCCTTCCCTGGTTTTGGTATGAAGATTTTATGCTTGCTTCATAAAATGTATTAGGAAGTTTTCCATCCTCCTCTATATTTTGGAATAACTTGAGTATAATTGGTGACAGCTCTTCCCTGAATGTTTGGTAGAATCAAGGAAGCTCTTTGATAGAGGAAAATAATCAAGTAACATGAACATATACTATAAAGGATTTTCAAGTTGTACATGTGTTAAGTCTATTGGCATAGCTGGTTGTCTTAGTGATATTTGAAAGAGAAATTGAGAACACCTGAAAGGGAGATTGGTATAAGGACTCCTGGTGTGGTAGTGTAGGATTAGCATTGGACTGTGAACCATATATTTGAAGTTCAAGCCCACCAGATGCTTTCTGGAAATTCTATAAAGGTTCTCTATGAGTCAGAACTGACTCAAAGGCACTAAACAAGAACAACTACAACAGCAAGGAGTGCTTAATGCATTATGGAACATACACATTTATGAGAGTCCATGCATTTAACATACAGCTATACACTGTAATGATTATGCAATGCTATCTTCAAAATAGGACTACTGGTGTGACATTGTAAGATCAGCAAACCACTAGGTCATCAATTCAAATGCACCAGATGCTCCTCAGAAACTCTATACAGGTTTACTATGAATTGGAATTGACTGGATGGCACTTAAAAACAATACTCAGAATAAGAAAGAGGAAGAAAGGAAAAAAAAAAAAAAAAAAAGGCATAGGGAGAGGGAGACAGAGGGGAGACAGAAAAAGAAAGCAAGAGAAAAATTAATTAAAATTTGTTTTTCTAAGCCTCTTATCCATAAAGATAATTTTCATTCTTAACAACTTAGAGTATTTCCTTAACTGTTCTTCCTTATGCTTTTAAAGACTGATTTCATATTGCAGGGGGCTTCAAAAACCTAGTGGAAAAGTTTATGATCATTTAATTCCATTGTTTCTACAAACTCTTTGAAGCCTCCTTTCATAAATACACAAGCATGAATAAACTTACTTTTTCTTTTTTTTACAAAAATAGAATTATGCTACATATATAACATACATATATAGACACATCAGAGTTTTATTTTTAAACTTGTACTTGGAAGCCCTATAAAGTGTCTCTAGGAGCCAGAATCAGCTTGGCAGCACTTAAAAACACCAATTATTATTTGAACAGAATTATATGAAGAGGGGAAATAAAAAAAATAATTAGATTTAGATGGCTTTGTAGATCATGGCCTAGAGAGCCCCATATCATCCCCACCAGGCCACTATGCATTAAGATGCTTTGCTTCCATATAGGTATGAACTGCAACCTGTGCTTCTTCTACAAGGAAATGTTTACAAAGTTTCTACATATTCACCATGGCTATGCCCTAAATCCAAAGACTTTAAATGACATATACTTGATGACTCCACAATTTTTCCTAGTTTTATTTTTGTGTTAGCTGAGTTTAGAAATAGTCTAGATCAGTTAATTTAGGAATAGAGAACAGCTTGGAATTATTGTATTCAATCATTTCCATAGTCAAAATCTCTCTTTTCCTTAGGATCACCACCCCTCCTCAATTGGCTATAAGGACTTTACAAACCAGTGCTTACTGTTTCAGTCTTGTTAATTCAAGTAGGCATAATGTGTGGGAAACTCAAAACTAATTTCCAAAGAAAGGATGTGTGATTGTTCAGGCTGCCAGCAGTCTGGGACAAGAGGCTCCATGCACAGAAATCCAGGCACACATGGCAGGAGTGACACAGTTACCTTGTATATGCTTGCATTTACACGTTTCTCTGCCTTGGCAGAGATAGAAATATATCAATATTTGCTGTAGACAGAATTATGTTCTACCTAAATAAGGGTTGAAATCCTAACATTTCTACAACTGTTAGTTTGCCATACTGTGCTGGCTTCCATGTTGTCGTGATATTGGAAGCAGAGAATACCAGAAAGATGTTTACTTGTGTTTTACTGACTATGCAATGATATTTCACTGGAATTCCAGCACACACGAGCTCATGTAGAACCTGTACATAGTCCAAGAGGTCGATCAAACGCAACAATGGGATATTGCATAATTTAAAAGGTAGGCATTACAGTTGTATCCTTTCACCATACTTACTAAATCTGTATGCTGAAAATGAAATCTGAGAATCTGGACTACATGGACACAACTCATTAACAACCTGTGGTATGCAGTTGATACAACCTTGCTTGCTGAAAGAGAAGAGGACTTGAAGCACTTATTTATGAAGATCATTGAATATACCCTTCAATATGTCTTGTAACTCAGTGTAAAGAAAATAAAAACCCTCACAATTAGACCAATAAACAACATCATGACAGGTGGAGAAAAGATCAGTGTTGTCAAGAATTTCATTTTACTTGGACCCACAATCAATGCTTATAGAAGCAGCAATCAGGAAATAATATGCACAAGATTTCTTTAAACTGCTTAAGAGCAAAGATGTCACTTTGACACTAAGGCATGCCTGAATCAATCCAAGATGGTTTCAAATACTTCATTTACATGTGAAAACTGGACAGTGAATAAGGAAAAACAGAAGAACTAATGCATTTGTATTGTAGTGTTGGCAAAGACTATTGAAAGTGCCATGGAATTCCTGAAAAGTAAAAAAAAATCTGTTTTGGAAGAAGTACATCTCCTTAGAAGCAAAGATGATGAGGCATCATCTCATGCACTTCAGATGTGCTATCAGAAAGGACTTATCTCTGGAAAAGGACAATATGTTTGTTAAAGTGGAGTTGCATTGAAAAAGAAGACCCCCAACAAGATACACTAACTCCAATAATGGGCTCAAATATAATAACAATCATACGGATGATGCAGGATCAAGAAGTGCTTGGTTCTATTGTTCACTGAGTCCCTATGAATCAAAATCCATTGAGTGGTACCTAATATCAACAATAAAATATTGATTGAAATAGTGGTTACGAATCGGGCTGCGAACCTTAAGGTCAGTGGTTCGAAACTACCAGCTGCTCCGCGGGAGAAAGATGAGGCTTTCTACTCCCGTAAAGATTTACACCCTCGGAAACCCTATACAGGGTCGCTATGGGTCGGAACCGACTCAACGGCACTTAACAACAACAACAACAAATACCTGTGGATAGAGTCCTGGTGTAGTGCTGTGGGTTAATGTGCTAGACTGCAATGTCAGTTTGAACTGCAAGGTTGGCAGTTCAAGCTCACCAGTCGCTCCTTGAAAACGCTATACAGGGTTGCTATGGGTTGGAATCAATTCAACAGCACTTAACAACAACAATACCTGTGGATATGATGGATTGACACAAAAGCCACAACAGCTTATTCAAATATGGTAATTATTATGGACTCCTGGTATAGCACTGTAGGATCAAACCTGAACTTTGAAACACAAGGTCAGCAGTTCTAACCCACCTGCTTCTCAGAAACACTATACAGGATCATTATGAGTTGGAACGGACTGGATGGCACTTAACAATGATTATGGAAGACAGTATGTTACAAGGTGATGTTTTGTTCAATTATACATAGGGTCCCCATGAGTTGACATCCATTCAACAGCAATTAACAGCAACAATAGCATGTGAAATATTAGATATTGGTGTAGACATGCTTGGAAATGATAATTCACCACATCATACTAACATATGGTACACTTAGCAAACACAGAAAATTGTTAGTAAGCAATATTTCATTTTTGAGATCCGACACTGACGTGATATTCTTATAGCTACACAAAGGTCATGACCTATAAAAAATTAACAAATGATCTATACTGTGATTATGGCTTGACTCCTGATGTGATGCTGTAGGATCAACACTGGACTGCGAACCACGAGGTCTACGGCCCCACCCACTAGCTGTATACCGGGTCACTATGAGTTGGAACCAACTCAATGACACTTAACATACATGGTGGTGGTGGTTATGTGCTGTGGAGTCGGTTCTGACTCATAGAGACCCTGAACAGTGTTTCCGAGGCTGTAAATCTTTACAAGAGCAGAAAACCTCATCTTTCTCCTGCAGAACAGCTGGTAGCTTCGAACTGCTGAGCCTGAGGTTAGCAGCCTGATTCGTAACCACTATGCTACCAGAGTTCCTTTAACATACATGTTGTTGTTGTTGTCAGGTGCCATCAAGTCGGAACTGACTCATAGCGACGACCCATGCACAGTAGAATGAAACAATGTCCAATCCTCGGCCAACCTTACTACTGCTGCCACACTTGACGCATCAATGATGCCACCTGGCCGATCCATCTCATTGGGGGTCTTCCTCTTTTTCTCTGACCTTCATCTTACCCAGCATGACATCCTTCTCCAGTGACTGTTCCTTCCTGACAATATGTCCAAAGTATGAGAGACAAAGTTTATCCATCGTGGCCTCCAAGGAGCACTCTGGCTGCACTTCTTCCAAAACAGATCTATTGGTTCTTTTGGCAGCCCATGGCACTTTTAGTATTCTCTTCCAACACCACAATTCAAAGGCATACTATGGTTGAAATACTGTTCTATATATAAAACTGTGCATAATACTTTTTTTTTTTTCCATAATTGCATGGTGGTTATATAGTAACTAATATCACAGGCCCAGTATTGCAGTTTCGTGAGCTATTTTTTAAAATTCTTTTATTAATTGTGACCTGAGGCAAGTCACTTGTCATCTGGGAGGTTCAGCAATTTCATTAAATAAGATAATCAAAATATATGCACATTTCCAAGGCATATTATGAGAGTAAATGTCTCAGAAGGGCTGCATTCTGATTTCAATGGTGATGGTTGATTGTTGATGCAAAATTGTATTCATAAAAATGAATTTCTGTGCACCTCTCAATTTTCATTCGATGGTAACAAATGCTAAAATAAACTTTAAGCATCTTCTGAAGCACAGCCCAAATTTCTATATGCAAAATAATTAATTTAAATGTCAAGAGGGAAACAAACAGAACAAGAATAGATCAAGTTTTTCAAAGCAAATCTGTAATTGTCCAATGCTTAGCACTAACCAGGTAAATTCTGAAAATTTTCTAAGCATAAAGTGGAAATTTTACCAGTGGGTTCTCATTTTTAAAGCAATAATTTTTTATTACATGATATTTCTTTCTTCCTATGAGCAGGATTAAAAATCAATAAAGATCACAATAGACTATTTTTTTTATATGTAAGGGAATTTTAAATTCCATACTATATTCATTCAAGTATGTAACAAAACAAAATCTCATATTCTAATGAGGTATTTTATAATTTTACAAGGCTAGTCCAGTTACCAAGTGTTGATATTTTGTCCAGAAATTATTTTTATGAGATTAATGAATGAGCAAGCAAGTTGTAACCTTAATAGTTCCAAACTCAGGATTTATCCTTTTAATTAAAGTTAGAAAGTTTTTCCTCTCATTATTTACTACTAACAGTATTAATCACAACCAAATAAAAATCTATAATCTTTTTTTTATCTCGTTTTGGCAGTCTCAAGTATGTGTGTTACTAACAGTAATCATGTTCTGTATTCCATGATTATGATGTTCTTTCATATTTTATAAGGAACTCTGAAATAATTTATAAGATATGGGGGCTTTTGGAGGACAATCTAACATTACCTGAATTTTAAGTGTTTTACTTAGGAGGAAAGATAATGGATTCATCAAACTTTTGAGTAAAATTTCCCATATTGATAACACCATAGAATTTTATGTCATCTTTCTTTAAAGAAACTCAAAATGCTTTCAATGAGATGATCTCAATTCCCACCCCCCCTCAAATTCCATAAAGTCAATGCTAACTCATGGTGACCACAGGTGCACATTGTTAATACATTCAGGTGCTAATTGAAAGGTTAGAGGCGCTAATCTAATCGGAAGCCACTCTGAAGAAAGGCCTAGTGCTCTAGTTCTGAAAAATCAGCCATTGAAGATCTACTGAGCATAGTTTTGCTTTGACATCCATGGGATCACTATGAGTCAGGGTCGACTTGATGGCAAATGAATTTCATTTTACCCTATCATGATCATTGGCTAGAAGATTTAGAGTGCAACCTTCATTTAACATAGGAGACATGCGAGGCACAGAGAATTTATGACTTGATGGGAATGGATCATAATATAATGGGAAGACTATGTCATCAGACAGATTTATGTTCCAGTGTGGATTCTGCCATTTTCTATTTTGACAAGTAGTCTAAGCTCCAGAAGCTTTGGCTGCAAAAGAAACTTTAACATACCTGCATACTAATTAATATTCTTGTGAAACTTAAGGTGGGAAAATTAATGTTAAGAACATGCACTACCTAGTAGCCAAAGTAGGATTCAATTAATGAATTATCCTTTGTGTCAGGTGAACTAGGTATCTCTGTATGTGGCTCCACTCTATCTCTAGGAACCTAAGTTGCACTCAATAAATACTTGCTGAATACATTAGTAAGTATATGGGAAGTAGGTGAAAACATACCAAATTCAGTGTAATTTGCTTTCAGGCCTATTTTCTGTTTCATAGCTTTTCAAAATAATAACTATATAGTCTTCCTGAAAGAAACTATACTAAAAACCAATTCATAATTATAATTAAGATATTAAATATTTCAAATAAATTGAAGATAAACTACAAGTTATATTTATTACATACACAAAAAATAGCTAATTGTAGTTCTTGGGAGTTGAGAAACCAAGAATGCATAATGTTTATGTTATGCCAAACAGCTAATGCAAAGTTTGTAAGGTAAAGCTCTTAAATAAAATCTTAAATTATAGTATACATTTGGACGAATGACAGAGATGTTCCTTATTAAAGGGCAAAATACGTTTTCACTTAATGAATCACACAGAAAATTGTACTTTAAAAACATTCTCAAAAATTTATAGTTGATTTATGTGACAACAAATGGCAAGTATATAGGGTATTATAACCTTTTTTGTATTTCAAAAGAGTTCATTCTGAGCATTTGATTCTGAACAGTTTGTTGTGCTTTTTTAAAATCATTTAACGTACTTTAGTTGAAAATATAAAGAATATTTTCAAAAAATTCAGAATATAAACTATTATTAATATAGCACTGAAAATATATGGTACTAGAATCAGGAACCACCACTTCTCTGTCAGTTTGTGGTACAGTGGTGGCTTGTGTGTTGCTGTGATGTTGGAAGCTATGACACTGGTATTTTAAATACAAGCAAGATCACAGTTATGGATGACAGGTTTCAGCAGAACTTCAAGACTAAAGCACATTAGGAAGAAGGAGAGGCAGAACACTTCTGAATTACTAGCTAATGAAAACTTCAGAACAGCAGAAAAATATTGTTGGCTATAGTACTGAAAGATGATCCTCTCAGATTGCAAGTCACTCAAAATATAACTGAGGAAGAGGTGCCTCATCAAAGTAGAATTGACATTAAAGACTTGGATGGAGCAAAGCTTGAGAGACCCTTAAAAGCTCATTTGGCATTAAACTAAAAAATGGGAAGAAACAGCTATGTTGTTGTTGTTAAGTACTGTGGAGTCGGTTCCGACTCACAGTGACCCTGCACAAGGTTTCCAAGACTATAAATCTTTACAGGAGCAGAATGCCTCATCTTTCTCCCATGGAACTGCTGGTAGTTTATAACTGCTGACTTTGAAGTTGGCAGCCCGACTCGTAATCACTACACTACCAGAGCTCCTTAGAAACAGCTATAGACATCTATGAATAATGGGTGTGTGGAGTGTACAAAGTATGAATCAAGGAAAATTGTAAGTCATCAAAATGAAAGACAATGCATAAAGATTTATAGTCTAGGCATTAAGTGAGCTGAAATTGACTGGTATTGGTCATTTTTAATCTGGCAATCATATGAATTGTTTTGCAGAGATAGACTAATGAGGAGAGATTGCATTACATTAGTCATCCAAAAATATCATTTCAAGAGTTATCTTGATGTACAATTCTGTTTGTGATGAGATAATATGCATAAGTCTACAAGGGAGACCAGCAGTCATGATGCGGTGCTATAGAATAAGCACAGGACTGCTAATTGCATTGTTGGTGGCTCAAACACACCATCCGCTTCTTGGAAACCCTACACAGGATTAATTCAATGGCACAAAACAACAGCAACAATAAGGAAGATCAGTTAAAACCAATATTATTCAAAATTAGGCAACAACCACTAAATCTAGTGAGGATGAAATAGAAAAATTCTACCAACTTTTCAGTTTAAAAGAGATCACACATGTGATCAAGAAAAAAAATGATAATTATTGGAAATTGGAATGTGAAAATCGAAAACAAGGGAATGGATCAGTAGCTGGAAAATCTGGGCTTTGTAATAGAAATGATGCTTGAGATTGCATTATACAATTTTGCAAGATGAATGATTTCTTCATTGCAAATACCTCTTTTCAACAACATAAACATGGGCTATACATGTGGACTTCACAAAACTGAATACACAGGAATAAAATCAACTACTTCTGTGGAAAGAGATTTTGGAGAAGCTCAGTATCATCAGCCAAAACAAGGTCACACTGTAAAACTGACCATCAATGTCTCATATGCAAATTGTAGCTGAAGCTGAAAAAAAAACCAAAAAAAACAAAAAAACAAAAAAACAAGTCCACAAGAGCCAAACTATGACCTAGAACATATCCTACCTGAATTTATAGATTATCACAGAACAAGATTTGATGCATTAGACACTAGTGACAAAAGGCAGGAAGAGTTGTGGGATGGCATTAAGAACATCATGCATGAAGAGAGCAAAGGAGGAAAAAAAGACACAAGCGGATTTCAGAACAGACACTAAAACTTGCTTTTGAGACAAGAGAAACTAAAGTAACTGGAAGAAACTAAGAAATAAAAGAGTTGAAAAGGAAATTCCAAAGGAAACCTCAAGTAAAATATAATGAAATGTGCAAAGATCTAGAGCTAGAGATTCAAAAGGGAAGAACATGCTAAGCATTTCTCAAGCTGAAAGACTGATGAAAAAATTCAAGACTCAAGAGATTGAAGTATTCTATGAGCAAAATTTTGAATGATGCAGAAAGCATCAAAAGAAAATAGAAGGAATACAGTGTCACTATACCTAAAATAAAGGAGCTCTGGTAGCATAGTGGTTACAAATCGGGCTGTGAACCGCAAGGTCAGTAGTTCGAAACTACCAGCTGTTCTGTGGGAGACAGGTGAGGCTTTCTGCTCCAGTAAAGATTTACAGCCTCGGAAACCCTGTACAGGGTCAGAATCGACTCGACGGCACTTTACAACAACAACAACATACCTAACATAACTGGTTGATACTTAACCATATCAAGATACGCCATATGATCAAGAACTGCTGATACTGAATGAAGAAGCCCAAGTTGCACTGAAGGCACTGGCAAAAACAAGACTTCAGGAATTGATGGAAAACAAGTTGAAATGTATCAACAAACTGATGTTAAATTGTAGGTCCTCACTCATCTAAGCCAAGAAATTTGGAAGACAGCTACCTGACCAACTGATGAGAAGAGATCTATATTTGTGCCCATTGCAAATAAAAGTGACCCAATGGAATGCAGAAATCATCAAACAATATCATTAATATCACAAGTAAAATTTTTGCTGAAGGTAACTTGAAAACTGTAGCAGCAATATATAGATAAGAATCTGCCAGTAAAAGAAGGATTCAGTAGAGGACTTAGAACTAGGGATATTATTACTGATGTCAAATGGATTGTGACTGAAAGCAGAGAATACAAGCAAGATGTTTATTTGTGTTATATTGACTATGCAAGGGAATTCAATTTTGTGGACAATAACAAATAAGGATAACTTTGTTAAGAATAGGTATTCTGGAACACTTAATTGTATTCATGAGGGACCTATACATAGACCAATAGGTAGTTGTTAAAACAGAACAAGGAAATACTGAATGGTTTAAAATCAAGAATAGTTTGTCCCAGAGTTGTATTCTTTCATCATATGTATTTAATCTGTATACTGAGCAAATAATCTGAGAAACTGGATTATATGCAGAAGAATTTGCTATCAGGATGGGTGGAACATGCATTAACAACAACATAAAAAGGAAACAACTTTGCTTGTTGAAAGTAAAGAGGATTTGGAACACTGATAAAGATCAAAGACTATAGTCTTCAATTTTGATTGCACCTCAACATAAAGAAAATAAAAATCCTAACAACTAGACCAAAAAGTAACATGGAGAAAACATTGAAGTAGTAAATGACTTCATTTTATTTAAATCTACAATCAACAGTAGTCAAGATACCAAATGACATATTGCATTATACAAAAATGCTACAAAATACCTCTTTGAAGTGTTCAAGACAAAAATGTTAGTTTAAGGACTAAGGTGAACCTGTCCTAAGCCATGTTATGCATGTGAAAGTTGGACAATTACAGTGTTGTTGTTGTTGTTAAGTGCCTTCGAGTCGGTTCCGACCCATAGCGACCCTGTACAGGGTTTCCGAGGGTGTAAATCCTTACGGGAGTAGAAAGCCTCATCTTTCTCCCACGGAGCAGCTGGTAGTTTCGAACTGCTGACCTTAAGTTTCGCAGCCCGATTCGTAACCACTACGCTACCAGAGCTTGTAGTTGAAGAATATTAAAAGTGTCATGAGCTACCAGAACAAATAAATCTATGTTGGAGGAAGTACATCCAATATTCTCCTTAGAAGCAGGATTGGAAGTCTTCATCTTTCATACTTCAAACATGTTATCAGGAGGAACCAGTCTCTGGAGAAAGATATCATACTTGGTATAGTGGAGGCTCAGTGACAAAAAAAAGCAGACCCACAACAAAATGGACTGACACAGTGGCAACAACAATGGGCTCTAGTAAACCAACAATTGTGAAGATGACGCAGGACTGAGCACTGTTTTGTTCTGTTGTGCACAGGGTTTCCATGAGTTGGAACCAACTCAATAATAGCTACAATAACCACTTGTATTCTAAATGCACAAATGAAGAGAAATTGTGCAGCAGACTATAATTTGGAATTGAATCTCATTTATGATGTGATGGTGTGAAAATGTTTTGCAGTTGGCAAAGACATACTTTTTGGGTACCCAGTGGGTGGAATGTTATACATTGATTGAGTCATGTATTCACCCCCCAAAAATAAATGTCAACTTTGATGCATCATTATTTTCATTCATTTGGTAATTATGTAATGACAGCAAAATTACTGTCATTATAAAAAGGTGTAATATGATGTAATAAATCAGTCCATTTCAGACAGTTATGGTGGGATGCAATACCCATAATCCTGTTACAGTCCTAATCCAATGTTAAGGGATTCTCCTTGGGGTGTGGTGCCTGCATCACCTTTTATCTTATAGAGATCAAAAGAGAGAGAGACAAGCAAGCAGAGAATTAGTTATCAGACTACTACCAGAAAAAAAAAGAGCTGGAGGTTGAGCACATTCTATGAACCTGGGGTCCCTATGCTGAGAGAACCTGTTAGACTCAGCAACGATTGATGCCAAGACATAAGTATATCTCCAAGGAATGACACATTCACAGATGCAGAATGTAAACTGTGAGCTGACCAAGAGAAAACCTAGCTTCCTGGATTTCTAGCCTCCTGTGGTATTTTCAATAACCTCATATGCATGCGAAAGCTGGACAGTGAATAAGGAAGACCATAGAGGAATTGATGCCTTTGAGTTATGGTGTTGGAGAAGAATATTGAAAGTGCCACGGGCTGCCAAAAGAACCAATCAGCATCAGCAAGAATCTGTTTTGAAAGATGTACAGCCAGAGTGCCCCTTAGAGCCCAAGATGGCCAAACTTAGTCTCTCATACTTCAGACATATTGTCTGGAGGCACCAGTCGCTGAAGAAGGATATCATGTTTGATAAGGTGGAGGGTCAGAGAAAAACAGGAAGACCCCCAATGAAATGGATTGGCCAAGTGGCAGCATAGATGGACTCAAGCGTGGCAACAGTAGTGAGGTTGGCCCAGGATCGTGCAGTGTTACATTCTGCTGTGCATAAGGTCGCTATGGGTCAGTACTGACTAGATGGCACCTAACCAACAACAACAAAATCCATAAACAAAAGTCCAGTCCATCAAATTGTAGCAGCTGATGCTTGCTCAGAGTATTAAACATCTTCATATTCATCTGGTCAGGTTCTAGTCAACTCAACAACCCTAGCCATCCAAGCTAGGTCAAATGAGTACCAGATGCAAGCTTGGGAGTTCACACATACCTCCCTGAACTTCAAAACAATCAGCTTTTCCTCTTATTTCATCTCAAGATCAGTGGTGCATCAGCAAGAATGTTGCTGGCTGGTTCCCTTCAACTTTCGGTCCTAGAAAGGTGCTTTCTTTGATGGGACAACTTTCCTTGCCTAGAAGCCTCTGAAACTCAAAAAGCCAAACTGTCTTTTTTTTTTTTTTTTTTTTTTAACTCACAAATCTTCAACAGTTCTGGGTGGACATGCATATCCTTTCAAATGCAAATGTCTCAACTTAGGTTCTGGCTCAAGATACCACCTTAAAGTTCTAATGAATCCTATCAAATATAGGCCAAAGGACAATTTACAAACTTTCTGTAATCATAATTCTCAATATTCCTATTACACATTTTGTAATATTTTATGTTACAATAATCAGCAGGAGAAGCCAATACCCATAAGGTAATCAAACACATTAACCTTTTAAAACACTTAAATTCCCTCCACCCTGGACTAATCCCATTCACATGCATATGGCCTTGGGCCTCAGACCAGGTGGATTCCAGTAAGCACTAGCCTTAGAAGCTGCTCTCCTTTCAGCTGAAACATTTTATCCCATTCCCCTTTGTTCTTTCTCCCACATAACCTTACACTTTTTTTTTTTTTTTAGGTCTGAATCTCACAGTGCCAAATCCTGACATCCTCCAAATTTGCACTAGTCTTCAAACTCAGGGCATGACAGAACACCTAATATCTGTTTAAATTCCAACTACTAATATGAGAAAAGTGAAGATTGAGGCAGCTATATTTTTCCACTTTCTAATCCATTCTTCTAAACAGTTAGTTAATTCTAGCATTTTTAGTCCATTCATTAGCTATGGTTCTTAAATCTGCCAGGACCTTTGTGATAGTTCCATCAGGAGCTGTGTTGTTAGGGATACCACACTTAGCTCCTAATATTACACATACACCTTCCTTTTTGGCTAGCATCATGTCTAGTGCCCTTCTGTTTTCCCAAGCCATCTGGCTAGTGGCATAACTGGCTAGCTACCCTTTGTAGGGCATCTCTGGTGTTACTTATGAACCTATGGATAAAGAGATCCAGGAAGAGATCTCTGGCCTCAAGATTTCTCATGTTGCTTAGGTTTCTTGCAGAATGCTAAGGTAAAGGGAATGTGCACTTCCCAGTCCGATAGAACTACAGCAAATCTCTGACTTTCCCTTTTCCACAATACTCTGAGGGCCAAACAGAACACTCTTAGGTTCACCAGTGACATTTTAGACATGGGTGTAAGTTGTCAATTCTCCTACAGGCACTGTGAATTCTGCTCCCTGCCTTTTAAGACAAGAAGAGTGGTTCATCATCCCTATAGAGAATGAAGGAATTGTCTTTGACAAGCCCTTATGAGTTTAATTTCCCCAAATGCCCTTGTCTTGGTACAGTGCCAACCTTCAGTACATGTCCAAAGCCTTACTAAGGGAAGAGGGAATTACCTGCACCTGTTGTTTATCAGCTGGACAAACATGGCAATGACTTTTATTGAGAGCTTGCAGTGAATATTTCACCCATTCAACCCAAGTGTGCACACGCCTATATTCTGTTTCTACTTCTAATGTTTGTCTTAGGTTTTTTACCTCAATCACTTCTACTCTTTCAGGGTCATTCTTAGAGATTTCCTTAGGGGGAGTAATAGGAAAAAGGTCTGGGTTTGGTGCTAAAGTCAGGGAAGTGATGAATTGGAATACAAATCTACTCACAGAGTTCCATCTAGGGATGTGGGCACCCATTCCATAGACCCAGATTACCACTCTTGAGATAAGCACAGGGCCCTCCAATTTCCCACAGGATAAAACTTGGCAAACACCTAATTTGATGGTTTGAGGGAAAGATGCCATCGTTACAGCTACTGTCAACATTATTGGCTGGTCTTAGGCAAAAGCCTTTGCACTTCCCCCATGTTTATGATACATTTTAGCCATATTAGCTTCCAAACCCACCCCATCTTGTCAGGGACAGGTTAGAACTCCTGGGCCCTCTTACTCTGGTTTCATATCCACCCCTTTACCCTGAATCCCTTCCTACTAAACAGGGATTAAGGAAGAAGGAAAGACATCTCTAGTCCAACAAGAATAGTAACACTGAAAAGAACAGCCTGGAGACAAACACAAAACTATAAAGACCTGAAACCCTAATAGAAGCAGTTGGTCACAGGCACACAACCCATGAAGCAGCCACTCCATTTCCAATAAGCCTGTGCCCATTTATTAAAAAATGATAAATAGTCAATATGCCACTCCTCCTAATTAATATGTATTAGCCTACTCATAGAGGAAGATACCCTATACCTTTATAAGCCCCAGTGCACCCCAATGCCAAAGTTCGTCTCCATTTGGGAGACAGACCTGCTTGTCTCTTTGAAGTGTACTCTCGATTTGACTTAATCTATGCCCTCAATACCACCAGGTCTACTGAGAAGTGGCTACTTGGTGGGACTAATTCTTTAGACCCTGAGAGTGAGAGGGACCAGGGAAACCTTGACAGTCTGGCAGCAGTACAGCAGGGCAGTCTCAGTATCTTGTCAAGGTCACTTTGAGCAAGAGCTCCCTGGGCAAGGGATCTGCTTCCCACCAGTAACTACTTTTCCCTTAGGGAGCATCCTGTCCCTCTTCACCTTCACTGATCCCTTTAGTTGAAAATGAGTCCACTCCTTTTCCACGGTCTCAACAGCTGTCTCATTGGTCAACCACACCTGGTAAGGGCCCTCCCATTCCGTCTGCAGTCTGTTCTCTTTTCAGGTCTAGATCATCACCAAGTCTCCCGGTCAAAAGTGATGAACTATGAATTCGAAGGAATGGGTTTGGATCAAGAGTCCTTTTAACCTGAAGGCTAGCAAAGCAGAAAGGGCCAGCACATAGTTTCTCAGGAATCCCAGGTAGGAGAGCCTATGGCATGGCGCCCCTTTAGCACTGAACGCCATTCAACCCTTCAGTTTCAAAAACTGAGAAGATTAACAAAATATTCAGGGCTAACATATTCTACTACACTCTGTCCGTTTCCTCAAACTAAAAGAAACATAATTGGCTCTATCATCATAATGCATGAATACAGTACTTCACTTAAAAGCTTCTTAAACAGGAATGTCAGTTAAACATACTTTAACAATATAACCTTGCCAAATAAACTGAAACTATCAATACTCACATCCACAGCACAACATCCTTTTCCTCCTCTTAACAAGATGAAATGCATATATACAGGCTGTCCCGAATTTTACCAAAAAAAAAAAAAAAAAGTTTTCTACTCAGAAAGAGTATTGGTGCACCAAATATCTTTTAAAACAGTATTATGTTCTCAGATATGAAACATTAACACAAATAAAAAATAAACACATAGATAAAACCTTGAGCAATGTACAATTTTGAAAATTACTATTATATCAGCCAAAAAAAATCCTTAACCACCTTTTAAATGGATTAATTTATACCATTTTACTGCTAAAAGAATATCAAAGATATTAAAACAGAACAAAACAACTTTTCAATGCCCAATTTCACATTTATGTTTCACCTTGAATGTACAAACTCAGAATTTTGCATTATAAACTCAAATAGTCTGTGTAAGAATTATATTTGAAAACTACAATACCAAACAAAAAAAATAATCACTAGACCCTTTATTACTGGCTGCAGACCCTTTCTCCCTTCTATGGGGATAGGGTATTGTCTTCTATGGACCACCTCCCCCAGTTTTCTTTTTAGTTCCACTCCCATGAATGGAATTTCCAGCTGTCCCCTATTGCCTTCTTTAAATCATATCCGTGAGTCAATCTTTCCTTTCTCCTCTTCAGTCAGAAGTCTGATATTTACCTTTATCTACCCCTTGCCCTGGTAGTGTAGTGGTTACGAATCGTGCTGTGAACCTTAAGGTCAGCGGTTCGAAACTACCAGCTGCTCCGCAGGAGAAAGATCAGGCTTTCTACTCCCGTAAAGATTTGCACCCTCGGAAGCCCTGTACAGGGTCGCTATGCGTCAGAACTGACTCAATGGCACTTAACAACAACCCCTTGCCCTCTCTAATCCTACCCAATTTTACAATTGTTGTTATTGTTAAGTGCCATCAAGTCAGTTCCGACTAATAGCGACCCTGAACAGGGTTTCCGAGGCTGTAGATCTTTATGGGAACATAACGCCTCATCTTTCTCCTGTGGAGCAGCTGGTAGTTTCAAACTGCTGACCTTGTGGTTCGCAGCCAGATTCGCAACCACTACACTACAATTAGGTACCATTAAAAAAAATTCAAAAGTTAATTTCTAGTTTCATGAGGGGAATCATTTTTCCTTCTCTTTATCTCTGGACATTCTCTTCTGAAATGGTCTGCCTTCCCACAACATTCATCTGTTGGTGGGCTTGGGGACCTGGTCCAGTCCTCTCCTCCCTTTCCTCTGAAGAGGCCTAACAATGTAATCACTGTTCCACTTCCCTCAAGAAGGTGGTCTTGTTCTAGCCTCTTATTTACTATTTCATTCACAGTAGATACCAGGATTCTGACTTTCTGCCTCTTTTTTCCTCCTCTCTCCTTATAAAAACTTTCTGAGCTTCTCTTAACAGTTCACCTCAATCTTTTTGTCTTGGTCTCCGTCCTTTAAGGGAGACCATCTTCGGAACTGATTCCGCTCCCCCTACTGACCAACAAAGAACATAGGCTATCTCCTTCTGAGAAGGCCAAGTTCTATCGTTTACATGAAGGACTAGGGCCTGGCAGACCCAGTCGTCATTGGAACCAAATTGAGGCCAGAACACAGATGGTGAATGGATTAGTTCTTTTTGGCCAAATAAAGCAACAATATTTTTATCTTTTTCCTGGGCTGGGGGATTGTCCCCTCAAGCCCTCAGCATTCTCCCCAAAAGACTGACAGGAAGAATGCCTGTGGGAGTCTCTACGGCTCCCTTCTTCCCTAGGCTTAGAATTCCATTCCCCATTTTCTTTTGGTCTTGGTGTCTGAGTTCCCTTGTATACTCAAACCTTCCAAAATTTCCCCATGTTTGGGTACTCATGGAGATTTCTTGTATATAAACTCGCGATTTCACTTTATCCTTCTCTGACTGGATTGGGACTCGGCACTCGCTTCGCATCCAAGATCCATCTCATACACACAATGACCCCCTAAAATGCCTGACCACCAGGGTAATACTTACAGTCCAATTGTCCTGCCCTGTCCTGTGCACAGATTGCCTGATCACCACGGTTACTCTCTTCTCAGTCCTCCACGTCTCTCTCGCTAATTCTGATCACCTTTGAACTGTCTCGGGTCTTTTTCTGGCTCTCGCTGGTAGGCAATCAACCCTGTGGAGTAGGCTGCCAAAACCAAGGTGGGACGCATTTCCTTTTCCACCAGGGCTGTGGCTCCAAGTAGGCAGAAAATCCCAGACAAACCCCCAAATTTGTGAGAAACGTTGTCTATACTGACAAATGCTCAAGTAATCCAATCTGTACTCATTTTAGTGAGAGTGAGGTTTTCTTTATTCAATTTTGCAAAATCGGGCACCCATCCCTGTAGATAATGGTAGACATGCCGTGTGGCCATTTTACAAAGAGTTTTATTAACCTAACTTTTTTTTTTTTTTTTTTGGTAGAGATGGCAGATCAGGTAGACATGCAGTGAGGAACTCCATCACCAACAACACAGAACACAGAATACTGGACCAAGTAGGTTCAGGGGATTGTGCTAGAACTCTGAACCACATATAAAGGAATATTTAGAAGATTGGAAGGCTTACAGCATGGGGAATTTGTAGTAGAATCAAGAAATCCATTGTTCTCTAGTTCAAGATGCTAAGCTACTCCTGGAGCCACCATCTTGGGAGAGACTAAGAGGAGGAAGGATCAAAACAGCCATGAACACCTGACAGAACTGTGGAGATACAATTGTGGACATTCTTTTCTTGGTATCTGTTCATTGGTCTCTCGTGGTTTGCACACCTCCATTATGGTGACTAGAGGGGATGCTTGAACGAATAGACACCCCATCCCCACCCCTGGAGGGTTCTACTATGCATGCACACAGATCTCTTTGAAATTTAAAGTGACAGTTTCCACTTAAAACCAAATGGCCAGCACACATCTGTCAGCTTGTCTAACTGTGGTGGCTATGAGTTTCTGTGATTCTGAAAGCTATGCCACCAGTATTTTAAATACCAGCAGGGTCACCCATGGTGGACAGATTTCAGATACGATTTCCAGACAAAGACAGACTAGGGAGAAGCAGTGATGAACTACTTAGGAACATTTAGTCAATGAAAACTATGAATAGCAGCGGAGCACTGTCAGATATAGTGCCGGAAAACGAGCCTCTCAAGTAGGAAGGCATTCAAAATGTGACTGGGAAGAGCTGTCATCTCAAAGTAGAGTTGACTGTGATAACACGATGAAGTAAAGCTTGTGGGACAAAAGCCGTGGGGCCTTCATTTGCTGATGGGGCACAACTCAAAATGAAGATAAACAGCTGTAAACATCCATTGAAAATCATAACATGGAATGTGTGAAGTATGACTCTGGGAAAATCGGAAGTTGTCAAAAATGAAATGGAACTCATAAACATGGATATCTTAGGAAGTAGTGAGCTGAAATGGACTGGTGTTGACCATCTTGAATCTGACAACCATATGGTTTACTATGCTGGGAATGACAATTTGAAGAGGAATGGTGTTATATTCATTGTCAAAAGGAACATATCCAGATCAGTCACGAGGTACAATGCTGTCTGTGATAGGATAATAACCATGTGCCTACAGGGAAGTCCAGTTAATACCACTATTATTCAAATTTATGCACCAACCACTAAAGCCAGTGAAGATGAAATAGAAGAATTCTACCAACTTCTTCAACCTGAAATTGATCAAACATGCAATCAAGATGTATTGATCATTACTGGTGATTGGAATGGAAAGGTTGGGAGCAAAGAGGAAGGATCCGTAGTTGGAAAACATGGCCTTGGTGATAGAAATTATGCTGGAGAACGTATAGTAGAATTTCAGAAAAACCAATGATTTGTTCATTTCAAATACCATCTTTTCAACAACATAAGAGACGACTATACACATATACCTCACCAGATGGAATACATAGAAATCAAATTATGACATCTGGGGAAAGAGAAGATGGAAAAGCTCCATATCATCAAGTCCAGTGGCATACTGTGGAACAGACCATTAATTATGCATATGGAAATTCAAACTGAAACTGAAGAAAATGAAAACAAGTCCACAGGAGCCAAAATATGACCTTGAATATATACCACCTGAATTTAGAGATCATCTGAAGAACAGATTTGATACATTAAACATTAAAGACCGAAGACCAGAAGAATTGTGGGAAGATATCAAGAACATCATACATGAAGAAAGCAAAAATCATTGAGAAGACAAAAAAGAAGGAAAAGATCAAAATGGATTTCAGAAGAGACACTGAAACTTGCTCTCCATTGTAGAGTAGAGATGCTAAAGCAAATGGAAGAAATGAGAAGGCCCAAGAGCGAAACAGAAAATTTAAAACATCAGCTTGAGAAGATAAAGCCAAATATTACAAAAAATGCACAAAGATCTGGAATCAGAAAACCAAAAAGGAAGAACATGCTCAGCATTTCTCAAGCTGGGGGAACTGAAGAAAAAATTCAAGGCTCAGCTTTCACTATTGAAACATTCTCTGGGCAAATTATTGAGTGATGAAAAAATACATCAAGAGAAGGTAGAAGGAATACACAGAGTCACTGTACCAAAAGGAAATGGTTAATGTTCAACCTTTTCAAGAGGTAGCATATGATCAAGAGCCAATGATACTAAAGGAGGAAGTCCAAGGTGTGTTGAAGGAATTGGCAAAGAACAAAGCACCAGGAATTGATGGAATAAAAATTGAAATCTTTCAAGAAAGTGAGGCAGCACAGGAGGCACTCACTCATCTCTGCCAAGAAATTTGGAAAACTATCTTGCCAACTGACTGGAAGAGATCCATATCTTTGTCCATTCCAAAGATAGGTGACCCAATGGATGTGGAAATCATCAGACTATCTCTTCCATATCCCATGTGAGTAAAGTTTTGCTAAAGGTAATACAGAAACAGCTACAAATCATACATTGACAAAGAACTTCCAGAGGTTCAAGCCAGATTCAGAAGAGGCCATGGAACATGGTATATCATTGCTAATGTCTAATGGATCTTGGCTGAAAGCAGAGAATATCAGAAAGATGTTTACCTGTGTTTTTTTGACTTCTCAAAGGCTTTCAATTGTGTGGATCATGACAAACTATGGACAGCATTGAGAATTATGAGTATTCCAGAACACTTAATTGTACTCATGAGGAATCTGTATATGGACCAAGAGACAGTTGTTCATATAGAACATGGGAACACTAAGTGGTTTAAAATTAAGAAAGGTGTGTGACAAGGTTGTATTCTTTCACCATACTTACTCAACCTGTATGCTGAGCAAATAATTCGAGAAGCTGGGTTCTATGAAGAAAAACGTGGCAGCAGGATTGGAGGAAGACTCATTAACAACCTGTGATATGCAGATGATACAACCTTGCTTGCTGAGAGTGAAGAGGACTTGAAACATTTGCTGATAAAGATCAAAGAGCACAGCCTTAGTTATGGAATACATCTCAATGTAAAGAAAACAAAAGTCCTCACCACTGGACCAATAAACAACATTCTTATTAATGGAGCAAAGATTGAAATTGTTAAGGAGTTCATACTTCTTGGATCAACTATCAACACACATGGAAACAGCAGTCAAAAAATCAAAGGACGTATTACATTAGGCAAATCTGCTGCATAAGAATTTTTTAAAGTGTTGAAGAGCAAAGATGTCAGCTTGAGGACTAAGGTGTGCCTGACCCAAGCCATGGTATTTTCAATAACCTCATATGTGTGCGAAAGCTGGACAGTGAATAAGGAAGACTGCAGAAGAATTGATGCCTTTGAGTTATGGTGTTGGAGAATAATATTGAAATTGTCATGTGTTGCCAAAAGAACCAATAGATCCATTTTCAAAGATGTGCAGCCAGAGTGCTCCTTAGAGGCCAAGATGGTCAAACTTAGTCTCTCATACTTTGGATATATTGTCAGGATGGATTAGTCACTGGAAAAGGATATCATGTTTGGTAAAGTAAAGGGTCAGAGATAAAGAGGAAGACCCCCAATGAGATGGATTGGCCAAGTGGCAGCATCGATGGACTCAAGCATGGCAACAGCAGTGAGGTTGGCCCAGGATCCGGCAGTGATTTGTTCTGCTGTGCATAAGGTAACTATGGGTTGGTACAGAGTTTATGGCATATAACAACAACAACAACAACAACTTGGAAAAAGCCCCTTCTCCATTTCCCCTTTATTGGGTACTTTGGAGTTTATAATCTTTCCTAAATGTTGCTTACTAACACCTACAGGGAGCATTCTCATTTAAAGTTAGTTTCATCCCCTCCCCATAAACTTCCTGTACTTCTTTGATGTGTGTATTCTTATTGTAAAAGAGTCTAGCAGGTCAAACCATTCCCTTCCTCTTCTCAGAGTTCCCTTTTGTTATGCCAGCTTTCTGCACTGAAGATTTCCTCAATTCTGAAGATGGATCACCAAAAGCTATTTCTCACAGAAATGAACTCAATCCATTGGAGTCATTTCAGTCAAATAATTGACAAGTATATAAGGGAAATATGTCCAAAATATATTTCCCTTAAATTTCAGACATATTTCCCTGCTATACTTGATATTGTCAGGAGGGACCAGTCACTGGAGAAGGACATCATGTTTGGTAAGGTGGAGGGTCAGAGAAAAAGGGGAAGACCTCCAATGAGATGGATTGGCCAAGTGGCAGCATCATTGGACTCAAGTGTGGCAACAGTAGTGAGGTTGGCCCAGGATCAGGCAGTGTTTCATTCTGCTGTTCATAAGGTCACTATGGGTCGGTACCAACTCAATGGCACCCAACAACAACAATATAAGGGAAACAAAAATAGTGCAGAAATACAAGCTATGGACAACATTGTGAAGTATGAGTATTCCTTAGAATAAGTATGAGTATTCCTTAGAATAATTTACCATTTGAGAACAAAACAGCAGCATTTGCCCCAGGATAACATTAGGAGGGGTTAGCAATGAAGGAGGAATAGAAACAGTAAACAACAAGAAAGTATAATACTTGTTATTACATTATGGGATTGCAATCAATAATATGAAACAAGTGTGTGTGAATTATTGAAAAGAAAATTCATCTGCTCTGTAAACCTTCACCAAATTCACAATAAAAAGTAAAAAACAACAGGCTAGTATATTGGAAGGCGCCCTGGTAGCATAATGGATTATGAGCTGTTCTGCTAACTTCAAATATGTGAGTGACTCCACAAGAGAAAGATGAAGTTTTCTGATTCTTTGTAGATTTATAGTCTCAAAAGCTGTCTACAGGGTCACTATGTGTCAGAGCCAAGTGATTGGCACACAACTACCAACAGTGTTACTGGAGAGAATGATTTATAAAGACAATAGTAAAAATAGAGAAAAAAGATCCATTACAGAGAATCCTAAACCTAAGAAAATATAAGTTAAACTTAATTTATAGGTGTTTGGGGAATCCCTTGAAAATTTACTAGCAAGAAAGGATAGAGCAGAATTCATTTGGAAAAGTTTTCCTCACATTGTATATTAAGTGCCGTTGAATCAGTTCCAACACATAGTGACCCTGTATATTTCTGAGGAGAGGCTGGTGAGCTTGAACTGCTGATCTTGGAATTTAAACTGACCTTGCAGTCTAGTGCATTATTCCACAGAGCCACACCACAATATTGTATAAGCACTGATTAAGGAAAGACCAAGAGATAGGAAAAATAGTAAAAGCATACTAAGAAATACCTAGGCAATTAGAAACTGACGTTGGGCACAGACAGCATGGGTCAAAGAAAAAAAAAAAAAAAAAAGATAGGT
>NW_006408720.1:1184110-1193514 GCF_000296735.1 Chrysochloris asiatica | reverse complement strand
CAGCAATTCATCTCGTATGCCGTCTTCTGCTAAAAAAAAAAAAAAAAAAGATAGGTGTTCATAGATTTGATGTGGGAGTCAGGGAAAAGAGTAAACTAAATGATGGTAATTTGGAGACTCAATGTAGATTCCACTGCCAGAAACAGAAAACTCAGAAGAGGTCACAGAGGGAAGAGTTGACTATAAAAGCAATAATTTTTTAATACCTCCAGGCACAACTCTAAGCATTTATGTATGTAATGCCATTTAACCCTCACAATAGATGGCAAAACCCAAGACTATTAACCTTTTAACACAAATTGCCCAAGAGCACATCATGAATGGTCTACCTAGGGAAGATACAAGTTTATTTCATATCATGGTGACTTATATGCACAGTAAAAGCCATTAAATTAGTCAGTGGTAAAAACTTAAGTATTAAAAGGAAGAGGGAAGAGAGCAAAGACTAGGGAAGGCAAATATTTTTAAGAAAAATTATCTGAATGAGCTGCTTACAAAGTTTCTTTTTATTGTTTTATTTTCTAATCAGATTTTAACTTTTTCCTCAGAAAGCCAAATTAGAAAAGGTTTTTAATTTGGAAAATGTGAGTGAAAAACCCTGAAATTCCATGTTATAAGTGAAATAGTCTCAGTATTGATTTTAATCTCATTATATAAACTGGGAAATAAATACTAAGGAAAAACGATAATTTAAAATTTAATATTTCTTCATAAAACAACAGACATATATTATACGATTAAGTGATGTGGCATCTTAAAGAATTTACTTATCACCCAAGAATCATACCAAGTTGATAAAAAAATGAAACAATAGATGATTTAATATGATGAAAATTGGAATTTGTTTTCTATGTACTTAATAATCAATAGACAAAATAAGTTGCTGTGCACTGGTTAAGCACTCATCTGCTCACCAAAAGATGGGTGGTTCAAATCTACAAGCTGTTCAGCTGGCAGTCTATTTTCACCAAGATTGTTGCTGTTAAGTGCTGTCGAGTAGGTTGCAATTCACAGAGACCTTATATAAGATTTTAGAGAAGCATCCGATAGATTTGAACTGCAGACCTTGTGGTTGACTGTGTAGTGCTGATCCTACAGTGCTACACCAGCAGTACTTCATAAAAATAAAGTTTGTTATTGTTAAGTGCCATCCAGTCAATTCCAACACATAGCAAACCTGTAAAGGGTTTCCCAGATGCCACTGGTGAGCCGTCAATTGTTATGTGCAGTGGTATTTGTTCCAACTAGTAGCGACCCTGTACAGGGTTTCTGAGGCTGTAAATCTTTACAGGAGCAGAAAGCCTCATCTTTCTCCTGTAGAATAGCTGGCCCTGAGGATAGCAGCCGAATTCATAACCACTATTGCTACCAGGGCTCCTGGAGGCATCAATTACTCATATGCAATTCACTCATGTGAAAATTCAGACTGAAGCTGATGAAAATTAAAACAAGTCCATGAGAGGCAAAATATGACCTTGAAATTATTTCATCTGAATTTAGAGATTATCTGAGAAAATTTTATACATTAGACACTAAAGACTGAACACCAGAAGAGGCGTGGGATGACATCAAGAACATCATAAAGAATGGAAGTAAAAAGTCATTAAGAAGACAAGAAAGAAGGAAAAGATTAAAATGGATGTCAGAAGAGACTCTGAAACATGCTCTCCAGCAGAGAGATGCTAAAGAAAAATGAAGAAATGAGGAGGTACAAGAGTTGAAAGGAAATTTTCAAAGGTCATCTCAAGAAGACAAAATCAAATATTCTAATGAAAAATGTAAAGATCTGGAGTCAGAAAATAAAAGGGAAGAACATGTTCAGAATTCCTCAAGTTGGAGGAACTGAAGAAAAAATTTGAGTCTCAACTTTCATTATTAAAGGATTCACTGGACAAATTATTGAATGATGCAGAAAGCATCAAGAGAAGATGGAAGGAATACACAGAGTCACTGTACCAAAAGGAAATGGTTGATGTTCAATCATTTCAAGAGGTAGCATGTAATCAAGAGACAATGATACTGAAGGAAGAAGTCCAAGGTGCATTGAAGGAATTGACAAAGAATAAGGCACTGGGAAGTGATGGAATAAAAAATGAAATCTTTCAAGAAAGTGAGGCAGCACAGGAGGCACTCACTCACTCATCTCTGCCAAGAAATTTGGAAAACGACTCTCTGGCCAACTGATTGGAAGAGATTCATATTTGTGCCCATTTCAAAGAGAGGTGACCCAATAGAATGCAGAAATAATCGGAATGTATCTTTGATACCCCATGGGAGTAAAGTTTTACTAACGGTATTACAGAAATGGCTGCAACCATACATTGACAGAGAATTTCCAGAGGTTCAAGCTGCTTTCAGAAGAGAACGTGGAACAAGGGATATCATTGCTGATGTCTGATGGATCTTGGCTGAAAGCAGAGAATACCAGAAAGATGATTACTTGTGCTTTATTGTCTATGCAAAGGCCTTCGATTGGGCAGATCATGGCAAATTATGGACAACATTAAGAAGCATGAGTATTCTGGAACACTTAATTGTGCTCATGAGAAATCTGTACATGGACCAAGAGGCAGTTGTTCGAACAGAACATGGGAACACTGAATGGTTTTAAATTAAGAAAGGTGTGCAACAGGGTTGTATTCTTTCACCATACTTATTTAACCTGTAGGCTGAGCAAATAATCCGAGAAGCTGGGTTATATGAAGAAAAACATGGCCAGAGGATTGGAGAAAGACTCATGAACAATGTGCGATATGTAGATGATACAACCTTGCTTGATGAAAGTGAAGAGGACTTAAACTACTTACTAATGAAGATCAAAGGCCATAGCCTTCGGCATGGATTGCATTTCAATGTAAAAAAAGAAAAATCCTTACCAGTGAACCAATAAACAACATTCTTATCAATGTAAAAAAGATTGAAGTTGTCAATGATT
This sequence comes from Chrysochloris asiatica, assembly GCF_000296735.1. Taxonomy (NCBI): domain Eukaryota; kingdom Metazoa; phylum Chordata; class Mammalia; order Afrosoricida; family Chrysochloridae; genus Chrysochloris; species Chrysochloris asiatica. The sequence goes on along the minus strand of NW_006408720.1, from coordinate 1,190,579 downwards.
TTATTCTTCTTCCATCAACCATCAACACTCATGGAAGCAGCAGTAAAGAAATCAAACAACATTTTGTATTAGGTACATCTGCTGCACAAGACCTTTTTAAAGTGTTGAAGAACAAAGATGTCAGCTTGAAGACTAAGGTGAGCCTGACCCAAACCATGGTATTTTCAATAGTCTTGTATGCATGTGAAGGTTGGATAGCAAATAAGGAGGATTATAGAACAATTGATTCATTTGAGTTATGGTGTTGGAAGAGAATACTGAAAGTACCATGGGCTTCCAAGAGAACAAACATATCTGTGTTTGTTGAAGAAGTGCAGCCAGAGTGCTCCTTGGAGGCCAGGATGGCCAGACTTGGTCTCTCATACTTTGCACATATTGTCAGGAGGGTCCAATCACTGGGGAGGGATAGCATGTTTGGTAAGGTGGAGGGTCAAAGAAAAAGAGGAAGACCTCCAAGTCGATGGATTGGCAAAGTGACAGCACCAATGGGCTCAAGCTTGCCAACAATTGTGAGGTTAGCCCAGGACAGTGCAGTGTTTCATTCTGTTGTGCATAGGGTCAATATGAGTCAGTACTGTCTCAGTGGCACCTAACAACAGCAACACTGGTGAGCTTGAACCACTGACCTTACAGTTCAAACTGACTTTTCAGTCCAGTGCATATAGCCTTGGAAATCATATGGGAAGTTCTACAGAATCACTGTGAGTTATAATCAACTCTGACAACAGGTTTCTATTTTGTTTTGTTTTAATATCCAGGGGTCCTGGTGTTGTGCTTTAGGATAAGTACTGCACTGCTAACCAAAAGTTAAGTTAAAGTTAAGTGTCATTTAAAGGTCAGCAGTTATAACCCATTAGTTGTTCCTTGGAAACTCTATACTATGAGTTAGAACCATCTCAATGGCACTTAACAACAACAGCATTGTCTGTCAACAACGAAAGCAATTTAAATCTTTAAAATGATTGAAATCTGGAGAAACAGGTGATAAAATAGTTTAACAAAATTGAGCAGAACAAGGAAAAGAAGGAAAATATTGACGTGAAATGGAGTAGAGGAAGAATCAATCAAGCACTTCTCTTACATCAACCAAGAGTATTCTATTTCAAGGTGTGTATAGGTTTGTTTTTTTTTTTTAATTAAGCTAAATAATTTTTCTCTAATTATTGTTTACTTGTTCTAAGATGCTGGATTGCAGACTCATTTGAACTGCAAGGTATGTGGTTCAAGCTTACCAGCTGATCCTTGGAAACTGTATATAGGGTCGTTATGGGTCAGAACTGATTCAATGACACTTAACAACAAGATATATATATATATATATATCTCACTGTGGGTTAATGCACCAGACTGCAAAGTGGTTTGAACTTCAAGGTTGGTGGTTCAAGTTCACCAGCTGTTCCTTGGAAACCCTATACAGGGTTGCTATGGATCGGAATTGACTCGACAGCACTTGACAACAACATATATATAAATAACTCTGTGAACCCTGTGAAGGGTTGCTATGAGTTGGAACAGACTAGATGGCAGTTAACAACTACTACAATATAAGTCCAACAACGCGCTAGTCATTTTACAAGATTAAATATTTAGCATAAGCTTTTCTCTGTATTATTCATTTGTGATACGTGTTTACCCACCCAAGTGCATTTGAATTGCTCTTGGAAGTATATGCCATTTTTCTCATAGTTCCAAGGCATAATACCATTTCAAATAAAGAACATATAATCAAATTCAAACCCAAGACCCAATACTTGCTTCCTTTTTATGAGATGATAAATAGAGTAAAATTACAGTGTAAACAATGAGGCTGAGATAATTTGAGGATGCGTATGTGTAATGGAATACAATATTTGCTCTGGCAACCTTTCTTCCTTGGTTCTTCTCCTAGACAAAGCCTTAAATTCCTGATGCCAAATTTTAGTCTGGAGGTCAAAAAGAAATTCACATAAAACCAGTGATCAAGTGAATTCAATAAATTGGTATTTTAAAGAGAGTGTAAACCAATGTAGTCTTGAGTTCTATGTGCAAGGAAGCTGGTAAAGAAAAATAGCTTTATGGACTATTGACAAAACAAAACTTTTTCATGGTTTTCTCCTTTATAATTCTCAAATATCCTGACAAATTCAGAATGTGCCATAAGTGGAACCACACTGCTTGCCTTACTACTTCATCAAGCAGAATTTGTTAAACAGTGATGCAACATGTTATAATTGTAAGCTTCTTGTTGTTGTATACCTTGTAGTAGATAGAAATCCTCTAGGACAGTTGTCTACACTTTATGGAAGTAGATCTTTATGGTACTAGATCTATAGAACTAATGATAGGTTTGAACTGAGGACATTACAATTACCAACCAAGTGCTTAACCAATGTGCTTAACCTTAGCTATATGCATAATGGGATGCAAAGCTGTTTAAAATCAAAACAGTGAATTTTAAAGCTGACAAATAATAAATTGATAGGCACATAACAGCAACAACAACATATGTTAAGAAAGTCTAAGGAAGGAATGCAAATAATTATATAAATTCCCCAAAATATATCATAAAACATCAATGGGTTTTCTTTCTAATGGTTTTATTTGATTGTATAAGTAATCAATAATTTCTTTCTACTATAAAAATCATTGCAAATTAACTGGAAGAAAAACGGGAAAATCGATGAAATTATTTTCAAATGTAATTAGCAAACTTTGAATGGATTAGAAACATATGTTATCTTCCTATATATGATATAAGGAGCTCTGGTAGCTTAGTGGTTACGAATCAGGTTGCGAACCACAAGGTCAGCAGTTCGAAACTACCAGCTATTCCACGGGAGAAAGATGAGTCTTTCTGCTCCCGTAAAGAATTACAGCCTTGGAAACCCTGTATAGGGTTGCTATGGGTCAGAACCGACTCCACAGCACATAACAACAACAACAAATATGTGATACAGGCGTCCTGGTGTGGCACTGTGGGATTTTGCACTGAACTGCAAAGTCAGTTTGAACCACAAGGTTGGTGGTTCAAGCTCACAAGCTGTTCCTCAGAAATCCTATACAGGGTCACTATGGGTCAGAACCTACCTACTCGACAACACCTACAACAACAGCAACAATATATAATACAAAAACCTTAAAGGAAATGATTGCCATGACAAGTTAAACTGTAGAATAAACATGGCAGTTTATTTTATAACAAAACATTATTTATATGAAGACATAAACAATGAATTATTTCTAGACCTTCTGTATACAGGACCACTGAATACATGAAGGATTTCCCCCCTTCTGCATCAAATTGAAGGAAAAGATGGAAGAGATTTTTTAAAAAATAAAGAAAAACAGCCCCCTTCCAATACTGAGACACAATGGGACTACACGAGAATACACCTGCTCTGACTGGTGACCACATTGGTCACTGATAAGGGGAAGTGAGGGAAAAACAGTAATGAAGCTGCAAGCTAAGTCCAACCACATTCAATACACTCCTGTGAACGCAGGTGGAGACCTGGTTGGCTAGCAGTATAGCAAGACCTGGGGACTTCTGGGCCCAGAGTCAGTGACATAGCCACAAAGGACTAGAGTGGACAATGAAGTGTCCAGCTGATAAGAAGAGAGGGCATATGCACAAGAACAACCACACTTACAGATAATATCCACTTGACCTGGCTTCAATGGTGATGATCACAGCTCAACTAGAAGAAGAAAGAAAAGGGGGAAAAAAAAGTAATCTGATACAATTTGATGAACTTGACATACACCTATGGATGCAGTAGCTCAAAAGAGGGAACAAATCTCTTTAGTGAGGATCATCTCCACCCCCTCGGTACACAGGTTAGACAGGGATGGGCAACTTGGACATTGGCTAGCCAAAATGGGGGCCGGAGGTCTACAAGGGCAAGAACTGACTGGCTTACAAGCTTTCAAGAGTGAGCCTAGATCCAAAGGGCAGAGAGGAAGGTAGAATCTCCACTGAGTAGTATCCAATCTTTCTGATCAGTACTGATGAAAGGAGATGTGGATAGCACTCATGTGGTATAATAGTGAATAATTACTATCAGGACTGACTGTGAGGGTTGGAAATGTATAGACGTTTTGTAGCAAAAGGAGGGGAGTGATTGACTTTGCAGTCCAGAAGCAGAGGTCCCTGGGACCATCAAGGGAGAAGAGCAGAGTGTGGGACCCTACTGAGCGAAACAGTGGCACTAGAGATGGAGGCAGAGATGATGACATGGAGAGATGGAGTGGCTGGGGATTCTAGACCCAGATAGGGAGAGGGACTGTGTGCTGACAACCAGGGGGCAGGCTTGTGGGGTGTACCATTTGGCTTGATGATGCAGGGAGGGGATTGTAACCATGGCAATGTAATGATATACAATAGGATGAATATAAAGCTAATGTTCCCCATGTAAAGTATCACATAATTCACAATAAAACATTTAAAAAAGAAAAAAAAATACATATGTTTCAAAATAATTTAATAAAAGAGAAAGTAAAACACACCAAAAGGAACCCCAAAGAAAAGCATCACAAGCTGCTAGCAGAGAATCTCAGATTCCCCAGGAAGCACTGGGAAGCTCCTCAGCCTGTACATGGAGCCTCATTCTGGAGGCAGCTCACTCTTTATAGTAGTGTCTGATGACCAGCACTGATGATCAGCATGTGCATCAGTACTGACACGAGTCTCAGTGCATGAAATCATGCATCAAAGCTTATGTCATTTGTGAAGGCAAAGGCCAATGCCATGAAAAAACAACACATTCTGCACATAAAAAAAATCAATGTAATATGATCAATTCAATCAATATACATCACTTATTTAAACAAGCATTATAATAAATACATTATATCCTTAGAGAAAGAAATAATATTGCCTATGAAATAAAAATAAAAAGATAATGCAACAACAATCTGAGGGTAATAAAAATATTAGAATATAACTGTTATAATACAAACTCAGGGAATGTGCCAAACACTGACAACTAAGTAAGAAATCCAATTATTTGGAAAATTAAATGGAGAAAATTGTGCCAGAATGAAATACAAAGTGATAACAACAACAACAACAACAACAAAGTAGAAGGAAAGATAGAAAACTTATTTAGGAGACATGGAATGTAGATGCAGAAATCCCAAAACACATGTCTTGAAAGTACCAGAAGAGAAAAATGAGAAAATAAAAGTGAGAATGTAAGTTAAACACTACTTGAAGAAATAAGAATTGAGACTTTCCAAAGTGTAAGGGGAGAAAGAGGTGGTGGAGAGTATGAGGACCCTATGGGGGAGGGCAGGTTCTCCAAATGAAAGAACTCAATGTATAATGAGAAGAATTTAAAAGTAGGGACATAATGATAAGAGTCCTGGTGTGACACTGTAGGATAAGCACTGGACTGCTAATCACAAGGTCAGTGGTTCAAACCCACCAGATGGTACTTAGAAATGGTTCTGTTATGAGTCAGAGCAGACTCAATGGCATTTAACAGCAATCATAGGGTCAGAATGACACTTGAAAATAATGAGGATGAGAAAAACCTTCTAATACCATTCAAATAGAAATTACATATTTAAAAAAATACCCTTTATAATGTTTTGATTTATAAAAACAAATAAAAGATGATTGCAGAATATCTTGCAAACGCTATAAGGGAAATATTTTATATCCAGAAAAATCTCTACCTTTTCAAATTTTATTTAAGAGTGGTGAGTTTTTTTCCAAGATATATAACAACAACAACCAAATAAAAGTAAAAGGAAGGTGGACTCAATAAAAACTCTTTCAGACATCTGAGTAGTTGGAAAGTGAAGCATCACAGAAAAATTTTGAGAAGAAACTATGTTCCATGAAGAAGAAAATAATTCTCAAGAGAAATACAAGATACAAAAATGCCACCATAAACTTATAGTAAAATTTGTTGCAATATATATCAATTCCAAAAAGTATTTTAAAATAATAGTGTGTTTGAGGGAGGAAATACTGATATAAGCTAGACTTTTTAGAAAAATATAAAATGAGTTTTGTTAAAAATTTAGGCAACTTCTGAATATTTATTCTAAAGAAATGAAAGCTTAAAGTCACAGAAAATGTGTATAACAATGATTATATGCATTTATTGCTATTTGTCAAAACCAAAATGGAAACAATCCACATGTCATTCAAGAGGTGAAAGAAAATGCAAACTCCAGCATATCCAAACAATGTATAAGTATTCAGCATTAAAAAGAAACAAACTATTGAAATTCACAAAACTTGGAAGGCTATCAAGGTTATTATATGCTCAAAAGGTAATATACTTTATGATTTCATTACATGTAATATTCTTAAAACAAGACAATCATAGAGATGAAGAGCATATCAGTGGTTGCCAGGGGTGAGGTGGGAGGTGATGCTATTATAAAAGGATATATTATGTGAATTATTTTGTTGATAAAACAATGCAATGCTGATTATACAAATGTGTTTATATGATTAATTCCATGCTATACATAT
>NW_006408720.1:1181197-1183015 GCF_000296735.1 Chrysochloris asiatica | reverse complement strand
GGTATTTTTAATATTCTTCACCAACACCATAATGCAAATGTATCAACTATTTTAACTGTCATCCTTATTCATTTTCTAGCTTTCACATACATATGAGGCTACTGAAAATACCATGGCTTGTGTCAATTGCATCTTTGTCCTTAAACTGAGTATCTTTGCTCATAAACAATTTAAAGAGGTGTTTTGCAGCAGATTTGCCTAGGGTAATGTATCGTTTGATTTCTTGACTGTTGCTTTCATCAGTGTCAATAGTGGATTCATGCAAAATGAAGTCTTTGACAAGCTTTAATCTTTTCTCCATTTATTATTATGTTATTTATTGGTGCAACTGCGGTGATTTTGTTTTCTTTACATTGAAACAGAATCCATACTCAAGGATGTAGTCTTTGATCTTCATCAGTATTTAAAGTCTTCTTCACTTTCAGCAAGCAAGGTTGTATCATCTACATCTGACAAGTTGTTAATGAGTCAGATTGAGTAAGTATGGCAAAAGGATACAACTGGGAACACACATTTCCTGATTGTAAGAGATCCAGTGTCTCCTTGTTCTAACAGCTACCTCTTGTTCTATGTACAGATTCCTCATGAGCACAATTAAGTGTTATAGAATATCCATTCTTTGCAATGTTATCTATAATTTTCATGATCTACATAGTTGAAAGCATTAGCATACTCAGTGACACAAATAAACATTTTTCTGGTACTCACTGATTATAGCCAAGATCTATCTGAAGTCAGCAATATCCCTAGTTCCACAGTCTCTTCTGAACCTGGACTGAATGTCTTGCATTTTCCCTGTTGATGTACTTCTAGAACTGCTTTTCAAATATCTTCAGCTAAATTTTAGTTGTATGTGATATTATTCAATGATTTATGTATGCCACTGAATCTCTTCTCTTTGGAATGGGCACAAATATGGATCTCTTCCAATTGGTTGGCCAGCTAGCAGTCTTCCAAATTTCTTGACCTAGATGAGTGAGTGCCTCCAGTGTTGCATGTTTGTTGAAAGATTTCAAATTATATCCCATCAATTCTTGGAGCCTTGTTTTCACCAACAATTTCAGTTCAGCTTGGACTTCTTCAAGTACCAAAAGTTCTTGATCATATGCTACCTCTTGGAATGGTAGAAAATTTACTATTTCTTTTTTGTTCTGTGACTAGGTGGATTCTTTCCATCTTCTTTTGGTGTTTTGTGCATCATTCAAAATTTGCTCATTAAATGTTGTTGTTGTTAAGTGCAGGCAAGTTGGTTCTGACTCATAGTGACACTCATAGGGTTTCTGAGGAGTGCATTGTGGCTTTGAACCATCAACCTTCTGTTAGCAGTCTGGTGCTTATCCTACAGTGCTACACCCGTATTCTATTTTGTCAATAGAATCCTTCAATAGTGCCAGTCAACACTGGAGTTTTTTTTTCCCCAGTTCTCTCAGCTTGAAAAATGTTAAGCATGTTCTTTCCTTTTAGTTTTTAACTCCAGGTCTTTGCACATTTCATCATTAATAGTTTGTCTTCTCGAACTGCCTTTTGAAGTTTTCTATTCATCTCTTTTACTTCATTTCTTCCATTAACTTTAGCTTTTCTACATTCAAGAGCAAGTTTAAGTCTCTTCTGAGACTTGGGTTTTTCTTTTTTTCTTGTCTTTTTAATGACCTTTTACTTTTTTCCTGTATGATGCCCTTGATGTCATCCCTTAACTTTTTAGGTCTTGTAATTAGTCTCTAGTCCATCAAAACTGTTATTGATATGGTTTCTGTACTCAAGGATATATGAGGTCATATTTTGGTTCTCATGGAATTCTTCTTTCTTCAGCTTCAGCCT
>NW_006408720.1:1171596-1180777 GCF_000296735.1 Chrysochloris asiatica | reverse complement strand
AAACCCTGTACAGGGTTGCTATGGGTCGGAACCGACTCGACGGCACTTAACAACAACAACATTTGCAATTAATATGTCATTGGTCTTGCAAAATTCTATCGTAAGATCTCTACCATCATTTCTATTACCAAGACCATATTTTCAAATTACTGATCCTTCATCTGTGTTTCCAACTTTCGCATTCCAGACACCTGTAATTATCAATGCACCTTAATTGCATACTTGATTAATTTCAGGCTGAAGAAGTTTTTTGTTGCTTTTAAGTATTGTCAAGTCAGTTCCAAACCATAATGACCCTGGATAGGATTTCCGAGGAGCAGCTTGGGAACTTACATCACTAACCTTGCAGTTCAAACAGTGTTGTAGTCTGGCACTTTAACCCACAGCACCACATAAAATTCTTCAATTTCATCGTTATTGGCTTTAATGGTTGGTGTATAAATATGAATAATAGTTGTATTAACTGTTCTTTCTTGTAGGTGATAGTTTCCTATCACAGACAGCACTGTACTTCAAGATAGCTCTTGAAATATTCTTTTTGACATTGAATGTGACACCATTCATCTTGAATTTATCATTTCCAGCATAGTGAACCATATAATTGTCTGATTAAAAAAGGTTAATACCTTTCCATTTCAGCTCACTAATGCCTAAGATATCAAATTTATGTATTCCATTTAATTTTTGACAACTTTAAATTTTCCTAGATTTGTACTTCATACATTCCATGTTCTGATTAATGGATGTTTGCAGCAGTTTCTTCTTATTTTGAGTGTTGTCCCATTAGCAAATGAAGCTCCAGAAAGTTTTACTCCATTCACATCATTATTCTCAACTCTACTTTGAGAAGACAGCTTGTTCCCAGTCATTTTTTGAGTACCTTCCACCCCAAAGGACTCATTTTCTTGTCCTATATCTATTCCAATGCTATTGATAAGATTTTCAGTGACCAATCATTCAAAAGTAGTCTGTGTCTCTTTCTTCTTAGCCTGTCTTAGTTTGGAAGCTCCGCTTAAAATTGTCCACCATGTGTAACTCGGTGGGTATGTAAAATACTAGTGGCATAGCTTCCAATCTCACAGCAACACACAAGTCACCACAGTGCAATAAACTGACAAACAAGTGGTAGGACTGTTGATGTTGTTAGGTGCCATTGTGTCAGTAACAACTCATAGCGACCTTCCACACAACAGGACAAAACACTGCCCGGTCCTGGGCCAACCTCACAATTATTCCTATGTTTGAGCCCATCGATGCTGCCACTGTGCCATTCCATATCATTGGGGGTCTTCATCTTTTTGCCTGACTCTCCAATTTACCAAACATGATAATCTTCTCTAGTGGCTGTTCCCTCCTGACAATATGTCTAAAGTATGAGAGACGAAGTCTGGCCATTCTGGCTTCCAAAGAGCACTCTGGCTGTATTTTTTTCCAACACAGATCTATTTGTTCTTTTGCAAGTCCATGGCATTTTCACTATTCTCTTCCAACACCATAACTCAAATGCATCAATTCTTCTACAGTTTTCCTTATTCACAGTCCAACTTTTGCATGCATGTGAGGTTATTGAAAATATCATGGCTTGTGTCAGGCATACCTTAGTCCTCAAACTGACATCTTTTCTCTTCAACACTTTAAAGAGTTCTCGTGTAGCAGATTTTCTGTTTGATTTCTTGACTGAGTGTTGATGGTTGATCCGAGCAAAATAAAGTATTTGACAATTTCAATCTTTTCTCCATTTATATGGATGTTACATATTGGTCTAGTGGTAAGGATTTTTGTTATATTTACAATGAGGTGCAACCCATACCAAAAGCTGTGATCTTTGATCTTCATCAATAAGTATTTTAAGCCCTCTTGGATTTCAGCAAGCAAGGTTGTATAATTTGCATATCGCAGGCTGATTGGCATATGGGACCTATAAATGTTGAAACACTAACTGATACTGTCAAAAATTGATTAATGCTATTTGTCACAAATCTTGTGAAAAATAATTTGATAGCACATGTCAAGAATCAAAGATTTCAATAATCATTTTAATGGCCATCGAAGTTTATCCTTCTGAAGTAGTAAAAAAGAATAAAAGATAATAAACTGCCCATTATATAATATGCACAAAATTGGAACACAACTATCAATCAGTAAATGAATTCTTATTTTAAATGTAAAAATGTGACACCCTTGAACTTTTTGCATGTAACTACCTAATTTCCATGTAAAAGTGAAAACTCAAAAAGAAAAGCCAAAAAAGAACTGTCATCTAGTAGACTCATGTGAACATATGTAGGGTTTCTGAAGCTATAAATCTTTGACAGCTCGGAAAGTCTCATCTTTCTCCTGTGGAGATGCTGGTGGGTTTTAACTGCTGACCTTGCAGTGAACAGTTCAGTGTTTATCCTACAGTGACAATAAGCCTCCTTCACATAGAAGTAAAGGACAACCTATTCAGAAATTAAAGGTTACCTCCTCCACCCCTATCTCTAAGTAGATCTATTCATGTGTTTATACTTCTAATTTTATTTTAATATTTTAAAAAGTATTATGTAATTAGTTTCTTTTCTCTTAATGACACAATCAATTTTGTAGCTGTGTTTCCTTTTGGTGTGACCTTTAGAACTATTTAGTGCTAAATTTGAATCTCAACCATATGAAAAATATTAGAATGCTTTATGATAAATAATCAGTTCCATTTCATATTCTTCTTTTATTTTTCTAATTAATTTTATATTTTAACAGGCTAACCTTTATTGTGACCTAACAATTTCATCTTACTCTAACAAATATTTTTGGAAAAATATGAAACAACAATTTGCATATTATAAAATATAAAACATATTACCTATGAACATACACTGTGTAACAACTGCAATAAAGTTAATTGCACATACTGACAGTTTCTGAAGGAATATATAGAAACTATTTCATTTAACATATTTCTGAAGGAACATATAGAAAAATATTTCATTTAACATATTTCTTAAAGAATATATCGAATATTGTTAATTTCCCCAGGTTGTTATTGTGTTTTGAAGTGCAGTTGAGTTAATGCCAACTCATAATGACCCTGCATAGGGTTTCAAGGAACGTCTGGTGGGTTTGAAGAGTCAATATTATAGACACCAATTTTGTAATGCTAAGTGCCATCCAGTTGGCTCTGACTCATATCTGAGGAGTGACTGGTGAGTTTGAACCAATGACCTTTACTGTTCAAACTGACCTTGCAGTCCAGTGCTTATCCTACAATTCCACATCAGGACTCCTATTTCATAAGGTAGCAATCTGATATTCTTTTAACATCTATATTGCTATTCTTTAAATAATAAAAATGAAAACCAAAGTGAAAGCCAGAGTAGAGCTAGAGTGAGCAAGGAGAATTTTCTGTCTATTTTTAAAGAAAAAAAAAAAAAAAAAAAAAACCCAACAACACAAAAAAGCAGCTCAGCTTGGTCTTACAGAAAAACACATCATCTCATCTCAGCAGGATTATGAGGTTGGAGTTTTGGTTTCTGCTTCATACTTAATTAGGACTGTGACACACACATCCTAATTTAGAACTTTAATGAACTTCAGTGGTAGGGATTGTATGTAATATTACTTTAGGATCTTAGGTTTGTTTGTTTTTTTCCCCCTCACAAAAAAGCAGTTCTTAATACGAGATTCTACAATGTGTGAAGAATTACTATATCAAAGAAGTTCATGGTGTGATCATTTTATTCAGTTATTGTATAACACATATTCATTTCTGGTGTCAAATACAGTACAGCCTTTTGTAAGTACACATTCAAAGAAAACCTGCATTTGTTTATTTGCTTTTGCTTACTTTAGTACCTCTGTTTTGATTATAGAAATCCAGGTGGCATGGTGGCTAAAGTGCTTGGCTGATATCACAGGTAAAATTGGCAATTCAAATTCATCAACCATAAATATATACAGTCTTGTGAACCCTACTGGGGAGCTCACTGACCTACTGGGTCACTGTGAATAATAATTAACTTCATGGCAAAGGGTTGATTTGATTGTTATAGTGAATTACATCTTTAGTGTCTAAGTCTTTGGTTAATAATAAAAATTATGACACTTCAGAATTATAGTGGCAAATAGTGACCTTTGGAACCTGAGCTCACTGTTTAAGTACTAACATAAATGAGATTATAAATAAAAGTCTGCCCATCATTTATGTCAAGATGGTGAATTTTTTTAAAGAACACAAACCAAATATGCCCCTCCTATATGTTAAGCACCATGTTTACAATATCTACAGATGAGGCCTACATATTTTCCAGCAAAGAGTTAGCAATAAATGATTGTGGTGGTGGTGTGCTGTAGTGTCAGTTCTGACTCATAGCAACCCTGAATAGGACTTTCGAGGCTGTAAATCTGTACAGGAGCAGAAAGCCTCATTTTTCTCCCACTAAACAGCTCTGGTAGCGTAGTGGTTATGAATCGGGCTGCGAACCTTAAGGTCAGCGGTTCGAAACTACCAGCTGCTCCGCTATGGGTCGGAACCGACTGGATGGCACTTAACAACAACAACAACAACAAACAGCTGGTAGTTTCAAACTACTGACCTTGAGACTGGCAAGCCAACTCATAACCACTACGCTACCAGACTTCCTTTAGTAATAAACAGCAAATGGGTATTATATGGATTTCACTGAGCCTAGTCTTCCAATGTCAAGAGGCTGTTCACAATCCTTGACTTCATACTATCCCTGTACATCACCTTTCCATCAGCATGGGTTGCTCTGTAATGATTAATTCAAATGCATTGCTACATAAATATCGGGCAGATCACAGCAGTTCAGCAAGATTCATTATTAAGCTTTTTGTTTTCTTTGGGAATTGTGAATATATTTAACTCTTGATGATACCTAACAACAAACAAAAATGAATGTATATATACACACTTTGTATATGACCTATGGAATAGGTGTTTTCTGACATCAACATCTAAACTCAAGTTTAAGACTACTAGTTTTTGGAGATAAGATAAGTCAGTATCAGTTCCCTTTCTATAATTTGTATATTATCCATCCATCATTTTCATAGGTGAGTGCCACAGGGGAAAAGAAAAAAAAACAAAAACAAAATTGTTACATCAGTGGTACTCAATTCTAGCTGTTGTCAACACCAGAAATGATTTAATTGATATCGACTGGGGACTGAGCACTGATTTTTTTTTATTTTAAATATTTTCAGGTGATTTTAATGTATAACCAAAAGTGAGAAACATTGACAATGCTGAAGCTATTATGCAAAGAATGGAGTCCAGGTGTGGCACTGTGGGTTAATGCACTGGACTGAAACATCATTTGAAAGACTTGGTGGCACTTAATAACAACAATGCAATGGAAAGTTATTTTCTTCTTGATATTAGAATAATTAATATTGTTTTTTCTCTTTTAACTTAGGATCTTCAGCTATCAAACATCAGTTTCTATGTTCACAGGTGTTATAAACACACACATCATTGTTAATACCCCACTTCATGCTATTGTTGCTCACAAAACTCCAGGCATTTTAACCTTATAAAACCTCCAGAAATGAGACTACTGGGCTCAGTAAATTACTTTCTTTTGAAGTAGTATTCAACCAAATAAGAAGGTATGAAATAAATCTGTCAGTGATGTGTCCTTTGAGACTACTTAAACTTCATAGAAATTGTAGATCATTTTTCACTTCAGCAAAAGGTAAATTAACTATCTCTTTTAACTTTTTTTTCAAGTAAGGGTTTTACATGGTGTGCTTATTTACCATGAGTTCTCCTACATGTTTTTTTTTTTTTTTTTTACCAAACAAGCATGACACACAGCTGAGGTAAGCAAATCCAGTTGAATAATTTTACTACCTATATTTTCCTTTATTCTACTGGTTTACTGAAATAAACACTTGCAACTTTGTATTTACACTGACAGAAATAACAATTTTATTGAGTCTACAGTGTGTAACTTTATTTAACAGTATTAATGGGACCAAATGGGGAGTGTGATTGCTCTGTAGGATAAGTTCTGGACAACAACCCATCAGGTCAGCAGTATGCTCCCACCAGCTACTCCACAGGAGAAAAATGAGACTTTCATTCCTGCTATGATTTACAGTCTCATAAACCCTATACAGAATCACTATAAGTCAGAACCAACTCAACAGCACTTAACAACCACTACATAGGACTAAATGGAATTTATCATAGATTCAGTACCAAGAGTGCACAAAAGTTCTTTTTGGTATCTGTGGAAAAGTCAGGGCAGGGATAGGGGAGACAAAAAGATTAACACATTTACCATTAAAAAGCCTAGAAATACACCAGTGACATAAAAGTGTGAATAAATACCAATGAGATAACAGATTGCTTTCTAATTTGAAGTCATTAAATAAATTTGTAAACATGTACCAGGTAATATGAAAAACACTTAATTTTCATTAATAGTTTTATACTGATGAGGAAACTGAAGCATGGAGAATTAGTACATGTCAGAGTTGAAATATAAGACCCTCAATCACCATTTTACAAATTTTACCATTGTGACAGTCAGAATTGTTATTAAATCCAGTTTTACTGCAGAGAATTGTTTCTAACTGTGATTTGTTATTATTTCATTTGTATTCCCTGAACTGGTAATTGTTGTTAAATGCCGTTGAGTCAGTTTTGACTCATAGTGACTCTGTATAGTGTTTCCAAGGAACAGCTAGTGGGTTTGAACCATCAACTGTGTGGTTAGCAGTCCACTGCTGATCCTACAGTGCCACAACAGAACTCCAAAGTGTTGATTAATACTCTACTGTTTTGTATGTAACTAAACAGAATATCTCACCATGCTTCTTTAGGAAATCTTATATCTCAGTGTTATCACAAAGGATGGATTTCGTACTATGTTTTAATTTGAACAGTTATTCAGACTTTGAAAAAAATTAAGATAAATATATATTAGTCAAGTTAATTGACTAAGTCAGTAACTGAGATTCTTCAAAATAGTGGAACAGAGAGCTATCATCTATTTCAAAGTCAACTAAATTGCTCTAAAATAGTATAGATAAAAATATTTCCAAGGAATTTATAAAGTGTTTATAACAATCCTGGGAATACCTCCCTTGGATTCTTACTTGAAACAATTCTGCTAATTTGAAATATATGTTTCATTCATAGTAGTTAAGAATTGTATCGAGTAAAAGTATTCATGTGGTATTTATCAAAAATGAATACTGTATATATTTGTGCTTTTAAAAAAAAAAACTTTCAGAGATACATTTTTATGGAATCATGTCTTTACTTTATGTTTATAAGCCATCAACTATATGTAATTACTATATATCTCAATTTTTTTGCTTGCGTGGCCTACAGATCTCTCTGAGTGTTGTGGCATGCTGAAATATTCTTATTCATTTAAGACATCTTTTCCCTCCATCACCTTCTGACATTTTTTAATTCCTAAGCCTCACATGTCTGTCAATTTGTTGTACTGTATTGGTTTGTGTGTGGTTGTGATGCTGGAAGCTATGCTACTACTTTTTCAAATACTAGCAGGGTTAACCATGGTGGACAAATTTCAGAAGAGTTTGTGGATTAAAAACAGACTATAAAGAAGAAATAAATGGTTCACTTCTGAATAATTCGCCCCTGAACATCTTATGAACAGCAACAAGACATTGCCTAATATAATGCCAGAAAATGATCCCCACATGTTGAAACACACACAAAATAGGACTGTATTCTCATGGTAGAGTAGACATTAATGATATGGATGGAGCAAAACTTTCAGGATCTTTATTTGATGTTGGAGAAAACAAAATGAAAAGAAAGAGCTGTAAACATCCAATAATTAGGAACATGGAATATATGAGCCTAGGAAAATTATGTGTTTAAGTGACATCAAGTTGGTTCCAACTCACAGTGAGCCTGTATAGATTTCAAAATTGTGGTTGGTGGGTTTGAAAAAGCAACCTTGCAGTTATCATCCAGTGTGCCAAATTAGGACTCCCTAAGAAAATAAGAATGAACTGAACAAGAAAATCAAGCTTCAACTTGCAGTATGGAAGGATTCTATTGGTAAAATATTGAATGATGCAAGAAGCATCAAAGGGAGAGGGAATTGTTTGGTACAGAATCGCTGTACCAAAAAAAATTAGTTGATGTTCAACCATCTCAGGGGATAGCATGTGGTCACGAATCAATGGTATGGAAGGAAGAAGTCCAAGCTGTACTGAGAGCATTAACAAAAATAAACACTACACAAATTGGCTGACTACCAAATGAAATGTTTCAAAAAACTGATTCATCCCTGGAAGCAATTACTAGCATATGCCAAAAAATTTAGAAGATAGTTACCTGGTACCTACTAGAAGAGACCCATATTTGTGGACCTTCCAAATAAAGGTGACTCACCAAAATGCAGAGAAATTATGGAACTATGTCATTAATATTGCATGCAAATAAAATTTTAAGATAATTCACCAACAGTTGCAGCAGTACATTGACAGGAACTACCAGCAATTCAAGTGGGATTCTTTTTCTTTTTCTTTCTTTCTTTCTTACTCTCTTTGGATGGCAGAGCCACAAAGAGTTGTTTTATTATTTTTATG
Source organism: Chrysochloris asiatica (assembly GCF_000296735.1). NCBI lineage: Eukaryota > Metazoa > Chordata > Mammalia > Afrosoricida > Chrysochloridae > Chrysochloris > Chrysochloris asiatica. The sequence goes on along the minus strand of NW_006408720.1, from coordinate 1,172,200 downwards.
CACAGACCCCTAGTTGAAAATTTTCTCTTGTTAAAACATTCTCTGAGTTATTCATGATTTTATTAGTATCCCTTTTACTTTAGATTTTTGACTCTCCTACATTTTAGTATATTTTCATTAAAAGTTAGAAGCCACACATTAGCTACATTTTATTCTACTAATCTTAGGTAGTTTTAATATTTACATTAACAATATTCTTAAGACTGCTAGGAGACAGGATTTGTCAATTGAATTACTGTAAGCTTAGGTTTAGTGATTGTAAACACTCTTCCTTGTAGCCTTAGTTTAAGGCAATAAAGAATCCTAAACTTGAAAAGCCATAAATAAGGGCTGTGTGTACAATAATTTCTAAAAACAATTAGATAAAGGGTATGGTATATACAAATACTAAATAAAAAGTCTGACTTAGATGTTCTTAAATTAATGATCAGTAAATTAGAGAAGTTTTTCATAACCTCAGTTTCCCTGATAAGTGTTTTTGTAGGCTATAAACAGATAGAGTATGGAAGAAGTTAATGGAGAGTTAATTGCACCTAACAACTAAAATTAACAAGATTTAACAGACAAAGGTTAAGAAATTGTGAAGGTTAACTTGTTTCCCATA
>NW_006408720.1:1155166-1171186 GCF_000296735.1 Chrysochloris asiatica | reverse complement strand
GAAAGGAAACAGAAGATATGAGCAGGAGAGCAGGGGAGTAAAGAATGAGCGGGACAGTAAAGAATGAGAGAAGTAGAGTATTAGAGTAGCCATAGAAATAATAATAATAAAGCATGTAATGAGAAGATTTTGAATTTATTATGGCCTATGACTCTGTAATCTGCCGACGCCGCATATACGCTTTCGGAAAAACCCTGGAATAAATTTGCTGGGGCTGGCTCCCGGCACTCATGTACTTTAGAAATGCTATTAGAAGGAGCAATCCATAGAGAAGGATATGGTGTTTGGTGAAGCAGAGAGCTGACACAGTGACTACAAGAATGACTCAAACATAACAATTGTGAGTATGGCGCAGGACTGGGCAGTGTTTTCTTCTGTTGTGCAAAGGATTGCTATGAGTTGGAGTTGACTGAGGAGGATAAAGCACTGGAAGACAAGGTTGGTTTGAACTACAAAATTGGCAGTTCAAACCCACCAGCCACTCCTTGGAAACCCTATACAGGGTCGCTATGCATCGGAACTGACTTGAGATCAGTTCCAACAACAACAACAAACCAAGACAAACTTGTCACATATTCAGGGCTTTGAACTTGTGACACCCATGCCTAGACTATTTTCCCCAAACAAATTACTAAATATTTATCATAACTCAACTTCAATGGCACTTATTCAGGACAGCCTTCCTTACCTGCCCTCCCTCTGCAACTAAATTAGGAACCACTGTATGTACTTACCATACCTTAGAAGGAGCTCTGGTAGCGTAGTGGTTACGAATCGAGCTGTGAACTGCAAGGTCAGCAGTTCGAAACTACTATCTGCTCCGTGGGAGAAAGATGAGTCGTTCTGCTCCCGTAAAGATTAACAGCCTTGGAAACCCTGTGCAGGGTCGCTATGAGTCGGAACTAACTCCACGGCACATGACAACAACAAGAAGTACATTTATAACTTCAACTAATTGGGAGAATTAATTGTTTAACATTTGTCTTTGCTGGGAGACAATTATTTCCATGAAGGTTTTGGCCATGGCTATTTTGTTCACTCCTGTGCACATATAGTCACTTAACTTCTAGAAAGATAAATGGTGAACTAAATGAAGGAGCAAGTAAAGCTGTGGATGTTGCCTCACTTTTAGTGTGCTAAAAAAGACTATAGATGTCAGTCACACAGACCCTCATGAGAGACGTAAATCTAGCCCAGATGTGTCTTCTCCTGGAATATAGCTGTTATAAATCTCTTCTTCTCATTTGGCTTCAGATTCCATATTAGAAAATTTGATCAATAGCACCCATTGTCTTCTGTAACTTAAATTTTCCAGAAGAATCAAGTGATAATTCACTTGACTCTTCCTAATAACAACAGCATCATAAATAACACATCATAGTAGATATGGTAATTATTACATTATAAATAATTATATTTCCAATTTTAAAACATCAATTGCAATTATCTTAAATATACACATTATTTAGGAAATTTCTCAGGACAAATAACTATCCATATATTTCCTCTAAGGTTCTAATCCACATGGTTTTTTAGAATCGGATTCATTAATTCCATGCATAATTCTAACCTAACTCTGTGACTTCCAATATTTTTTTTAATATGAAAACTCAATATTCATTTTCATAACTCAAAAATAGAAATAGGATTGATTTTTTTTTTTTTTTTTTGTGGGTGTCCATTCCAGTAGGGACCTTGATTAAAAACATTGGGATTATATACACGGAAGGGATTTCAAATGGTGTTTGTGATGGTTCTGTGCTGTGGAGTCGATCTGACTCATAATGGCCCTATACAGGTTTTATGAGGCTATATATCTTTATGGGAACAGAAAGCCTCATCTTTATCCCATGGAACAGGTGGTAGTTTTAAACTGCTCATCTTGAGGTAAGCACCCCAATTCATACTTCAAATAGTTCATAGAAAAAATGGAATTATAAGATAATGAGCAATATAGCAAAGATAAAAAGAGTAGAAGACAATAAATGCTGGCAAGGATGCTGAGAGACTGGGATATTCCTGCATTGCTGGTGGGATTGCAAAATAGTCCTTCCACTATGAAGGCATTTTGTCAGAAAGTTGGAAATAGAGATACCTTATGATCTAGCAATTCCTGTACTTAGCATTTACCCACAAGAAATATGAGCAATAACATAGTAGATGTATGCACACCAATGTTCACAGCAGCACTATTTACAATAGCAAAATGATGGAGACAGCCTAAGTGCTCATCAATGGAAGAATGGATAAATAAACTGTGGTACATACACACAATGGAATGTTATGCTACCTTGAAGAACAACAAGGAAGCTCTAAGCCACCACATAACTTGGATGAACCTTGAGGACATTATGTTGAGTGAAACTAGTCAGTTACAAAAGGAGAAATACTACATAGGACCACTATTGTAAAAGACTAAGAAAAATAACCCATACTAAAAGGGGAGGGGGGGAGATTTGCTGGTTACCAGGATGTGGGCGTTGGGTGAGGGGAGGGAGGGGAAGGTGGAGCACAGGGTGGGGAATATACACAGGATAGTTTGGGTCCTAGGAAGGAGGGGCAATACACAAGAACGGGGAGGGGAATGGAAGAACAAGAAGGATGGGAGAGCAGTTAGGCAGATTTTCATGGGCTAAGTGGGACAGAGGTAAATAAAGATGTATGCACAACCTTAGAACAATAGGGCTCTGGGATACAGAGATTGCGGCATGGTTTGAATGGGTAAAAGAGGGGAAATAATGTTAAGATGCCTGGCTGTTTTTTGAATCTTGCTTTCTCTTCTATACCATTGTAAAGTAGACACTTGAGAGGGAAAGAAAGGAATAGCCAGAAATATCACCATACAAAGCTTGTAAGTCCATCTACTGCCTATAACTGATTGGAATACCTAAAATGGGGCTAAAACTTGTCCAGTGAAGGAGACTTGCTGCAGAGCCTCTGCATTACATAAGACCATAGGTGAAATCAGGAACCCCATCCATAATCTTCTGAGGTGGGAAATCTCCACTTGAAAGAACAAGCAGACCAGCCTGGAGCAGCTAGAAAAACAAAAGATACTTCTTGAAAGAAAGACTGACAGGAAAAATACAAAAAAACAATGGCAGTCCGACTGACTACTACAAGAACAAGCAAGTTGCTCGCCCAGGAGACATCAAGGCAAGTGGTCGGGCCCACTCAGGGCAAACCCCATTCCAAGACTAAGATTCAAGTGGAATACACGAGCACGTTCAATAGACGCCTGTGAACCTGGGTGTAGACCTGGCTGGTCAGCAGTATGGAAAGTCCTGGGGACTCCTGGGCCCAGAGTCAGTGACGTAGCCACAGAGGACTAGAGTAGAGAGTCACATGTTCCCCTGATAAGAAGAGAGGGCATATCCACAAGAACACCCACACTTGAAGATAATACCCACTTGACCTGGCTTCAATGGCTGGATAATCAGAACTCAACTAGAAGAAGAAAGAAGAGGAAAAAAAGAGTAATCTGATGAACTTGAACTACACCTATGGGTGCAGTAGCTCAAAGGAGGGAACAGATCTTTACAGTGAGGCTCATTCTCACCCCCCCCACCCCCCCACCCCCACCCCCTAGTACATAGGGTAGATAGGAATGGGCAACTTGGACATTGGCTACCCAAAATTGGGATCTATAAAGGCAAGAATTGACTGACTTACAAGCTTCAAGAGGGAACCTAGATCCAGAAGGCATGGAGGAAGGTAGAATCTCCACTGTTTAGTATCTAATCTGTCTAGGTGGGGCTGATGAAAGGAGATGGGGATAGGACTCTTGTGGTACAATAGTGAATAATTGCTATCAGAACTGCTTGTGAGGGTTGGAAATGTAAAGGTGAATGTTTTGTAGCAAAAGGAGGTGAATTGCTGACTTTGTAGTCCAAGAGTGGAGGTCCCTGGAACCATCAAGGGAGAAGAGTGGAGTGTGGGACCCTACCTAGAGAAACAGTGATGCCAGAGATGGAGGCAGAGATGATGACATGGAGAGATGGAGTATCTGGGAACTCTAGATCCAGAGAGGAAGAGGGGCTGTGTGCTAATGACAGAGGGGCAAGCTTGTGGGGTATAAATTTTGGCTGTTTGATGATTCGTGGAGATGATCATGGCAATGAAATGATATATGATAGGATGAATATAAAGCTAATGTTCTCTCATGTAAACTATCACATAATTCACAATAAAACATAATAATAATAATAGTAATAATAAAAAGATGATGAGATTGTCTATGAACTTTTGAAGCACTCTCTTACAAGCTGACTGGTCCTTCCTGACAATATGTCCAAAGTATGAGAGATGACGCTTGGTCAGTCACTTTAGAAGGATGTCATGGGGACCAGTCTGTGATTTGAACCCACCCAGCAACTCAGTGGGGGTAAAACACCTGGCAATGTGCTTCTATAATTGTGCTGCTCTGAGAAAGATATCATGTTTGGTAAGGTGGAGGGACAGAGAAAAAGAGGAAGACCCCCAGCGAGATGGATTGGCAAAGTGTCAGCATCAATGGGCTCAAGCATGTCAACAATTGTGAGGTTGACCCAGGACTGGGCAGTGTTTTGTTCTGTTGTGCATAGTGTCACTATGAGTCAGTACTGACTCGATGACACCTAAAAATAACAACATACAAGCTGAAGTCAATTTTCAATTTAAAAAATTAATAATTTATTCTAGCCTCAAACTTTTAAATTATAGTCTAAGAAAATAATATAAATAAAAGCAACCTTTAATAGAATCAGTCACTCAAATAAAGAAATGACCTTTTATTCTGCCTGTTATCTTAGCAAGATGGCATTCAGGTGCTAATTCAAATAAGCATTTAAGAAATATTCTTTAATAGCAATGGTTTTTAACACTAAATAAGCTGCCAATGGTTAGTGTTTTTACAGAGAGAGGAATGAAATGATATGTATGTCACAGTCCAATATTCATGGAGTTTATGACCCTGGTATAGCACAAAATTTATACACAATTGTTGCTGTTAGGTGCTATCGAGTCAGGACTAAGATAAAATTTGAGAGATGGAAATATCTAGAGTGATGAGATACTTTTATTAGATGAGAAGAAAATAGGACATGTTTGAGACCCTGAATACATAAATGTTGTATCAGATATTATGGTTACTTCAAAATGATTCTCAAAGATTTCGGACTCCTAATTTCCATGTTCTGTGCAATTCCTTCCCAGGGAGTGTGGGTTGCACCTAGAGTTTTGTTTTTGCCAGACAGACTATAATAAAAGTAATGAAACATCATCTGCAGATTATCGGTATGTCTCACAGGGGTGGTTTTTGTTTTGTTGTGATGCTAAAAATTATGCCACCAGTATTTTGAATGACTGCAGGTTCACCCATGGTGGAGAGATTTCAGTTGAGCTTCTAAACTAAGACTCAAATGCAGGAGAGGTAGGCTACTCTCTAATATTTAGCCACTGGAAACATTATGAAAAGCAGTAAAACACTGCCAGAGAACACCAGAAAAATGAATATTGAAATATGATGAGTAGCAGAAGAATATTGTTAGATATAGTACCAGAAGATGAGCCCCCAGCTTGGAAGGCATTCAAAATATGAGTGGGGAAGAACTGCCTCCTCAAAGTAAAGCTGATTGTGATGGTAAGAATAGAGCAAAGCTTTCAGGATGTATGTTTGGTGATGGGGCACAATTCAAACTGAGGAAGAAGAGTTGTAAACATCCATTAATCATTGAAACATGGAATGTACAAAGAATGAATATAAGAAAATTGGAAGTTGTCAAAAATAAATTGGAATTCATAAACATCGATAACCTTATCATTAGTGAGCTGAAATGGACTGGTATTGGCCATTTTGAGCCTGAAAATCACATGATTTACTATGCCAGGAATAATACATTGAAAAGGAATTTCATCACATTTATCATCAAAAAGAACTTTTCAAGTTCTATCTTGAAGTATAATGCTGTCTGTAATAGTATAATATTCATACCTGTACACTATAGGGTAAGTACTGGACTAAAAGATAGGTTTGAACCATAAGGTCAGTGGTTCAGACTCAGCAGTCACTCCTCAGAAACACTATAGAGGATAGCTATGAGTCAGAAGCAACTTGATGGCACTTAACAACAAGAACACAAGGAAGACAAGTTAATAACCATATTATTCAAATTTATGCACCAACCTCTAAAATCAGTGATGATGAAACTGAAGAATTCTACTAAATTCTTGAGTCTGAAATTGATCAAACATGCAATCAAGATGTATTGATAATTACTGGCAATTGTTATGTAAAAGTTAGAAACAAAGAAGAAGGACCAGTAGTTGGAAAATACTGCCTTGATAATAAAAATGATGCTGGCGATCACAAGATCAAATTTTGCTAGACCAATGACTTCATTGAAAATACCTGTTTAAACTACATAAAAGAAGATAATACATATGTACCTCACCATATCATCATCATCAAACAAAACAATGCCAGGGGTAGACTGTGGGACACCATCAATTGCTCATATGTAATTTCAGGTAAAGAAAATTAAATTAAATTTCAGGTAAAGAGCCAAAATATGACCTTGTACATATTCCACCTGAATTTAGTGACCATCTCTAGAACAGATTTGATGCATCAGACACTAACTATCACAAAACAGAAGTGTTGTGGGATGACATCAAGAACATCCTAGAGGAAGAAAGCAAAAGGTTGTTAAGAAGACAAGGAAGAAAGAAAGACCAGAATAAATGTCAAAAGAGACTATGAAACTGTTCTCCAGTTTTTATAAAACTGTTTTCCAGTTGCTAAAGCAAATGATCATTCCAGAACACTTACTTGTATTCACGGGGAACCTGTACATAGACCAAGAGGAAGTTGTTAGAAGAGAAAAGGGGACACTGAATGGTTTAAAATAAAAAAATGTCTGTGTCAAAGTTGTATTATTTCACCATATTTTTTCCATTTGTATGCTGAGCAAATAATCTGAGAAGTTGTATTATAAAGAAGAATGTGGCATCAGGATTGGAGGAAGACTCATTAATAATCCATGATATGCAGATGGTACAACTTTGCTTGCTGAAAGTGAGAGGACTTAAAAAAATACTTCCTGATGAAGATAAAAGATCAAAATCTTCAGTACGTGTTATTCTTCAATGTAAAGATAACAAAAATCCTCACCACAAGATCGATAAATAACATCATGTTAAATGGCTTAAAGATTGAAGTTGCTTGCCAAAGACTTCATTATTCTCAAATCCACCATCAACATTCATGGATGCAGCAGTCAAGAATCAAACGATGTAATACATTAGGCAAATCCGCTACACAAGACCTCATTAAAATGTTCAAGTGCAAACATATCAGTTTGAAGACTAATGTGCACCTAACAGAAGACATGGTATTTTCAGTAGCTTCCTATGCATGTGATAGTTTCACAGTGAAGAAGGAAGACCATTGAAGAACTGATCTAGTATTTGAGTATGGTGTTGGAAAAAAACACTAAAGGTATCATGGATTGCCAGAAGAACAAACAAATCTGTGCCTCACAAAGTACAACCAGAATGTTCCTTAGAAGCCATGAGGGCCAGACTTTGTCACTCATATTTTGGACATATTATCAGGAGGGAACCACGCCTTGGAGAAAGACATCATGCTTGGTAAAGTGGAGAGTCCGAAAAAAAAGATGGAAATTCACACCGAGATGGATTAGAACATTGGCAGCAGCAATGGGTTCAACTTTACCATCAATTAAAATGATGGCACAGGACTAGGTGGTGTTTCATTTTTTGTGCATGAAGTTGCTATGGGTTGGAACTGAACCAATGGCACCTAACAAGAACAACAGCAATTAAACATCGCTTCAGAGATTATTCTACAATGCACTGTGATTTCTGTCTTATATTCATTCTCTCTCTTTAAATTGCTTGGAGGGTCACTTGAAGAAAGTATGCCCTTCTTTTGTGAGCTGCCTGGTGGTGGGCGTGTGCCATGGAGTCAGTTCCAACTCTTAGAGCCCCTGTACAGTGTTTCCAAGCCTGTATATCTTTACAGAAGCAGAAACCTCATCTTTCTCCCATGGAACAGCTGGTAGTTTCAAACTGCTGATCTTGCGGTTCGCAGTCCAATTCGTAACCACTACGCTACCAGAGTGCCTTGTGAGCTGCCTAGTAGGACAATATGTTGGTCAGTGGGTAACATGCAGTAAGGAACTGAACTCCTCTACAACAACCTAGGAGGATCCAAACTCTGCTGATGCCAACATGCATGAACTTAGGAGAGGATGCATTCAGAAGTTTTAAAGTGACTGTAGCAACAGTCACAACTTGAGTCACACTGGAAGTAAGAAAAAGGGGACAAGGTAAAGTCATGCTTTGTACGAAGTATAAAATTAGTTTTGATATGAGGCCAATTTAGTTTGCCACAAATTCAATGCACGTGTGAACCAGAAAAAAAAAAAAAAAAATTAACTGTAAAGAGAACAAGTAAGTAAATTTGCCTATGGACTCACCTCTGAGTAGAGAGGAAAAATCTCCCACTGAAGTTTGCAACCAGAATAGTAGTCAAATGGGTTTAAATCAGAACTCATACTATGTATTGTTAAATCTACAAATTTGAATACTGAGAATTTAATTTAAAGTGGCTTCAGGTTGCCAATTGTCCACAGTACCTGGTCTAAAGAACAAACACAACTCAAAACAATCTCCAAGAAATACATTAGTATATGTTTCAAAGCACAAATAGAAAATTTATTTGGATATGTGATTCAGACCTGAGAAGTCTTCAAATAATCAAAATATAAACATATATTATAAAATACATAATATATATTTTAAAAATAAAATCATGTAATCAACAAACAAAACTGAAAGTTTTAGCAAACAATAAGAGAATTGTGTTGGATTGTCAGTTGGACTATTTCTTTCTTCCTCAGCATTTCTTTTCTTTTCAAAATCCGTAAGTCCTTTGCCGTCATTTATCTACAGGCTGTTTGTCTGTCACTTTGTTGTACTGTGGCTGCCGGAGTATTTCTGTGACACTGGAAGCTATACCACCAGGAGTTTAAATAAGAGTAGGGTCACCCTTGATGGACAGGTTTCAGCTAAACTAGATTAATAAGACAAACTAGGAAGAAGGAAAGTCGGACTACTTCTGCATGGTTAGCCACTGAAAACCTTATGAAGGTCATCCGAACATTATATTGCCAGAAGATGAAAATATGAGTAGCACCGGAATATTGCCAGATACAGTACAGAAAGATGAGCCTTTCAGGTTGAAATTCAATCAAAATAAAACTGGGAAAGAGTTGTCTCCTCAAAGTGTAGTTGACCACAATGAAGCAAATGGAGTAAAGCTTTTAGGACCTTCATTTGTGATGAAGTATAACTAAAAATGAGGAGAAATATTAGAAAATGGAATATGACGTTTATGAAGTATTGATATTGTGAGTATTGAGTTGATTCAGACTTAAAGCAAACCTGTACAGGGATTCTGAGGAATAGTTGGTGGGTTTTACCTACTGACATTGTGGTCTTCAGTCCAGTGCTTATTCTAGACCACCACACCAGGCTTGGTCAAGTGGATGATTAGTGAAAAAAAGAAACACACTTAATGAGATTGGTTGACACAGTGGCATCGACAGTTGGCGCAAGGGTAACAACAGTTATGAGGATGGCACAGGATCAGGCAGTGTTTTGTTCTGTTGTGAACAGGGTCGCTATAAGTAGAGCCAACTCCATGTTCCCTAACAACAACATCATTGAATTGTTCCACATCAGCTATATCATTTTCAATTTAGCATTCTTGCCTTATTGACAAATTTTCCATAGATCTATGTTACCACATTATCTTAATCAAAAGCTTGCCATATATTCACATGGCTTAGCAATTTTTTATGTATGCAATTTCCCATAACCTCCTCCCAGCAAGATGCACTATTCAAGATGTACTGGTGGTCAAAAGTGTGGTTCATCACATTTCAAATACACTGTAAATCAAGAACAACATGTAGAGCAAAATATTAACTCATACTAGTGGGATATTCTTCAACATGTTACCAAACATGAAGATAGGATAGGACAAGTCATCCTCTTTTGAAGTTATGGTGTGGCACTGTAGGATAAACACTGGACTGAAAGGTCAATTTGAATTGCGAGGTTGGCAGTTCAAACTCCCCAAATGCTCCTTGAAATCCCTATACAGAGTTGCTATGAGTCAGAATTATTCAACAGTACTTAACAACAACAATGACAACAATGGTCGCCAGGAGTCCGGGCTAACTGGGCAGCAAATAACAACAATATCAACAATAGCAGGATAATGTAAATGTTTTATTTATGTTTCAAATTTTGTATGTTGTTGTTGTCAAGTGCTGTGGAGTCAGTTCGGACCCATAGCAACCCTCTAGAAGGTTTCCAAGGAGTGACTGGTGAGCTTGAACCACCAACCTTGCAGTTCAAACTGACTTTGCAGTCTAGCACATTAACCCACAGCACCACACCAGGACTCCAAGTTTTGTAGAGTAGGCTTGTATTGATTTTAAATTCAGAGAAAGATACAAGTTAATGATTTTTTTCCTCTTAATTCCTTCTAAGGAACCACTATCTATATGAAGACTTAAAATTCAGTTATTTAGATATAAGTTAGAATATGGACTCATAAGAAAGCAAATAAACTTTCCACATGCACCAAATCTTAAACAGGGATGTTATTATAACTAACTACAATAAAATATCTTCAGAAAGGGAGATGTAGTTACAGCAATTAAAATTTAATGAAACTCTCTTTGTGGTGTTTTAATTAGACAATATCTAGAGATGCGTCAGATTATTCACAGAAGCAGGCCAAACCGCTAGAATGACGCTAGAATAGAAGAATAAAAAAAGGAAACAGGCAAATGAGTTATTCCAAAGTTATTAAAAAAAAAAAAAACTAACAAATTAAAATGTTCTTATAAGGAGATATAGAGAAAATCAATAATCAGTTCAAACTGCTAGAATTGCAAGCAATTTATCAAAGACCTCCAGTCCTTCAAATCTTTTTTTTTTTTTTTTTTTTTTTTGACACAGGTTTTACAGTAAAGAAGAAAATGTCTTAGGCAATAAGTTACAAGGCTAAATTTACCTAGTCTTCAATTAAGAAGAGACTGGAGGTAAATAATTTTCTAGTAAAAGAAGCAATTCTCTTGTTTATTCTGATTCTACTCTATTTGGAGATTTTCCTTGTTGGTGAGCAAGTAATAAACAAATAATGTTTTATGAGCACAAACAACTTAACCATCCTTTCAACCCAGGAGGATGACTAATGGAATCTTATCTGTGTTTTAGACCTTACTTACAACAAGAAGCAGGTTGAGTATCTCTATATAATAGATAAATCTTCATCATTTTCCAGAGTAATTATTAACAGAATGTTTTTCTGTTTGTCATGGCAAACACCTGTGTCTCTGAGTAGAATTATATACCATAGAATTTTCAATGACTCAATTTTTTTGGGAAATAGATCATCTGACCTTTCTTTCTAGGAGTCTCTGGGTGGCCTTGAACAGTTAGCAGACAAGGAATTCCACAGCAGCTATTTTTTAGTTTTCTTTAGCTCTTCCTTTAGTTCCAGAAAACTTATCTTTTCTTAAGCAGAAGGATTATATGGTAAATCAAGAAAAAACTATTGAAAGCAAAATCATATTGGATGTTATATTGTTGTTGTTAAGTGCTGTCAAGTCGGTTCCAATCCATAGCAACCCTGTACAGGGTTTCCGAGGCTATAAATCTTTACTGGAACAGAAAGCCTCATCTTTCTTCCATGGAGTGGCTGGTAGTTTCAAACTGCTGACCTTAAGGTTCATAGCCCAATTCATAACCACTACGTTACCAGATGTGAGAAATATATTCCCAAATCTCCTGGAATACATGGCTATGTATCATAAAGGATCTTAGTGTTGATGGTTGTCATTAGGTGCTATTGAATCAGATCTGACTCATAATGACCCTATGTATTACAGAACAAAACACTGCCCAGTCATCCTTCACCATTCTCATAATTGTTAAGTTTGAACACATTGTTGCTGCCACTGTGTCATTTCACCACGTTGGGAGTCTTACTCCTTTTTGATGACCCCACCCACTTTTTAAAGAATGTCTTTCTCAAGTTATAGAAACCTCCTAGCCACCTGTCCAAAATACGAGAGATAAAGTCTCAATACCTTCCCTTCTAAGGAGCATTCTGGCTGTACTTCTTCCAAGATAAGATTTAGTTGTTCTTCTGGTAGTCCATGATATTTTCAGTATTCTTCACCAAAACCATAATTCAAATACATCAATTTTTCTAAGGTCTTATTTACTCATTTTCAACTTTCACATGCATATATGACAATTAAAAATACTATGGTTTGGGGCAGGCACCTTAGTTCTCAGAGTAATATTTTTGCTGTGTATCACTTCAAAGAGGTTGTCTACATTGTTGTTGTTGTTGTTGTTAAGTGCCATCGAGTCGGGTCCGACCCATAGCGACCCTGTACAGGGTTTCCGAGGGTATAAATCTTTACGGGAGTAGAAAGCCTCATCTTTCTCCCGCGGAGCTGCTGGTAGTTTCAAACCGCTGACCTTAAGGTTCGCAGCCCGATTCATAACCACTACGCTACTAGAGCTCCATTAGAGTTGCTTAATGCAATATGTACCATGAGTATTGATTATGGACCGAAACAAAAAGAGTTGATCAGTATTAAAATATCATCATTTCCCAGGATTTATTCACTCCTCAAATGACACACAGTGTGTGTTTGAGTCTGATCTTAAGAGCAGATGCTATTCTGAAACTTCTATAAATATGAAAGGAGATAAGAGCAATTTATACTAAATTTGCACTTAATTTTAATGTGTTGTTGTTATTAGAAGTCATGAAGTCCATTATGACTCATAGCCACTCCATGTGACAGAGCGGAACTGGCATATAAGTTTTTGTTGCCCATAATCAATTTCCTCATATGAATTCCAAAGTTAGACAATAAATAAGGACAATTGAAGAATTGACACCTTTGAACTGTAATATGCTGAAGAATATTAAATACACCCTGAACTACCAGAAGGGGGAATAAATAAATCTGTCTTAGAAAAAGTACAACCAGAAAGTACTTTACAAGTCAGGATAGCAAAACTTCATCTCATGTACCTTGGACTTGGTATCAGGAGGGACCAATCCCTGCAGGGCATTCTGCTTGGTAGAGTGTCCATGAAAAGGTGGAAAATCTTTACTCAGATGGACTGACACAATAACTGAAACAAACGTTTTAAACATAGTAACAATTATGATGATGGTAAAGGATAGGGCAGTATTATGTTCTGTTTTACAGAGTGTCACTATGATTCAGAACCATGTTTATGGTACTTTTTGTTATTGTTGTTAGGTGCCATTGAGTTGGTACCAACTCATAGCAGCCTTATGCACAGCAGAACAAATCACTGCCCAAGGCTGGGCCAACCTCACTACTGTTGCCACGCTTGAGTCCATCGATGCTGCCACTTGGCCTATCCATCTCGTTGGGGGTCTTCCTCTTTTTCTATAGGAGTACATTGCCAGGTGTTTTACCCCACTGAGTTGTTGGGTGGGGTCAAATCACAGACCTTTCTGTTGTTGTTGTTGGTGGTGGTGTTAAGTGCAGTTGAGTCGGTTCCAACCCATAGCAACCCTGTATATGGTTTCCAAGGAGCAACTGGTGAGCTTGAACCACCGACCTTGCAGTTCAAATGTCTTTTCAGTCTGACTCATTAACCCACAGCACCAAGCAACTGACTATTTAGTCACCAGGCTAAGCATATTTAAATATAGTAACTACATATCAACAACTAAGTTCAAGAAAAGTAATAGCTAGAAAAGAAGACGAATCATTTATTATGCTAAAATGTTTAACTTTGCAACAGACTGACTTTAAAATAAGACTCTCGTCCTTCAGTAATGTGCTTCCTTACATGAGACCAAAAGGTCAACATTTACTCAAAAGCAAAATGAAGAGCAAGCAAAGAGGGGAAGGGAAGTTAGATCAATGGAAACAGAAAAAACAGAATGAAAATCATGAGAATTCTGACACATTGCAAAAACTGGAACTGATGGCACAGAAATATTTGTATAAAAAATATTCAAAATCCCCAAATCAAACCGACAGCTGTCTAGTAGATTCTGACTCAGGGTTTACGAAAGTGTAAATCTTTAAGGAAGCAGGCAGCCTTGTCTTACTCCCATGAAAAATTGTTAAAGGGAAACATAATTTACAGTGGAGAGTGGGGTGGCTCTGTAGGATAAGCACTTTACTGCAAGCCACAAGGTTGGGGTTTTGAGCCAACCAGTCATTCTGTGTGGAAAAAGACTTTCTGCTTCTGCAGAGATCTAGAGCCTTAGAAACCTTACACAAGGTGTTATGAGTCAGAACCAACTCAACAACCCTTAATAACAATTTGCTGTGTAATATTTTATTGTTTTTCACCTAATACACACAAAAATATTTTTAAAAAAGAAAAAATAAGGGAGTCGGGAATGACTTTCTGGGAAGCTATGTCTCTCTTCTGCTGCTTTTCCTTCTCTTCTTCAGATTCCCACAGCCAGCTCTCCACTCAACTGCTCCCCAGGCAGAACTAATTGACTAAAGATAAATGTGGAGCCTGGAAGAGTTAAGACTCTCCACAGACGTTTTTTCCCTCCTTCTCTGACATTAGAATAATCCTTGGTGGAAAAAAAAAAGGTTTTAAGAAACCCTCTGGGTAAGTGTTACTAATTAATGATGATTGTGCTAGACAATGGTTAGATAGTTTTTCCTTGTCCCTTGATATAAAGTTGATAAATAACCTACAAGTGAGGAGATTAACGGTTGATTAAATTCCACTCAAGTTCCTAAAATTAGCTTCTAAACTTGGCTGTTTATAAATTGTCATGCATTTGTAAAGGTAGATAATATATAGGGTCCATTTATCTTAGCTAAAATGAGATTGAGGCAGTGAATCATTGAAGTCAAATACTAAACTAAGAGAAACATAAAGGCATTTTCCCTTTCTTTAAGAAGTCATATTAATTATGAATGAGATGATACTAGAGAATATTTTTAAATAAAACAATAAACAAATTTATTACTTAAGACTATTACTATCTGTGTAGTGATACCACAAAACTTCAAAATATTTGCCAAGATTTAGTTATCTATTATAATATTAACAATTTTTCCTTGTTATAATTTGTGTATTCACCACCTCAATTTCAATTGGTTCTTGCTCCTCCATGTCTAACTGTACCATTATCTTTTCCATTAAAAACCAAAATGCTATAGAAAGGAATGTTGGGAAACATGATTACAGAAAGCTTGTAAGTCCGTTTTCAGCCGATAACTGATTAAGATACCTAAAAGGGGTTTTACAACTTCGCTGGTGAAAAAGGCCTCTTACAGAGACTTTGCAGTGTATAAGGATCTTAGGTGTAATCCTTACCCTCATCCAGAACCTTCTGAGGTGGGACATTCCCACTAGAAAGGACAAACAGACCAGCCTGGAATAGCTATAGCAACAAAAGATACATCTTCAAAGAAAGAATAGGAGGAAAAACCCAAAACAAAACTTAGAGCATGATTGGCTACTACAAGAATAAGAAAGCTGTTCACAGGGAAGCCATCAAGGCAAGCAATCAAGTCCCTTCATGAACACCCCCCACCCCCCAAGACTGAAACACATAGGGAACACATGAACAGGCATGTAAGCTTGTTGGCAATACATTGGTCTATTGTTAAGTGGAAGGGGAAGGGGTAAGCAGCAGTGAAGAAATGGGCTCTGAATTCAACAACATTCCATAAACTCCAGTTGAACTGGAGATGAGAGAGAGAAGAAGAAGGGCTGGTTGGTCCAAAGTGTGGTGAGACATGGGACAAGGACATAGCCATGGAGGGCTAGAGTTGAGAGTCAAGCATTCAGTAGATATGAAGTGAGGGGAGAGACACAGAACACGCAAAACTTGCAGATAGTACCCATGTGACCTAGCCTTGATGATCAGAACTTGACTAGAGGAAGATAAGTTTACAT
>NW_006408720.1:1147579-1155063 GCF_000296735.1 Chrysochloris asiatica | reverse complement strand
TGGCTGGTAGTTTCGAACCGCTGACCTTAAGGTTCGCAGCCTGATTCATAACCACTACGCTACCAGAGCTCCTTCATATATATATAAAGGAAATTATAGAGGTAAACTGCTACAATTTGATGAACTTGATCTACATTCATGGATGTAGTAGCTCAAAATACCAACTGAGAGGGAAGGAGTCTTTAAATCAAGTATCAATGCTATCCCCTCTATATACAGGCCAGATAGGGACAGGCAACTTAGACATTGGCTACCTAAAATGAGAGAACGATAAAGGCACGAAGTGACTGGCTCACAAGTTTTCTAGAGGGAGTTTAGTTTAAGAGTTTGTGGGGGAAGATAGAGGTCCCACTGAATAGTTTTCACCTTGTCAAGATGGGTCTGGTAGTAAGAGATGGAGATAAGATTCTTATGATTCAATAATCAGTAATTTTATCATGATTAATTTAGACTGTCACAATTGTAAAGGTAGAAGTTTTGTAACAAAAACAGGGGAGTAGTTAATCTTAAAGTCCAGAAACAGAGGACCCTAGGACTATCAATGGAGAAGAGCACCAGCAGAATGCAGGGCCCTATCCAGAAAAGCAGCAACACCAGAGATGGAGGCAGAGATGGGGACATGGAGAGAGGGAGCAGCTGAGGACTCTAGATTAACAGAAAGAGAGGGACTGAGAGATAGTGATCAGTAGGCAGGCTTGCAGAATGTGCCCTTTGGTGGCTTATATTATTATATATGCCTGTTTAAAAATAAATAAATAAAGAGCTAAAATGAATAGAGAGAAATACTGTTAACTGATGGTACATGGAGGGGGTTATAATCATTGTAATGAAACAAAGTATATGATTTGTTGAATGTAAAACTGATGATCTGCCCTGTAACCTGTCACTCAATTCACAATGAAAACTTGAAAAAAAACAAAACAAAACACTATCCTGTCATGTCCAACAAGTGGCTATACTCCATGACCCGCATGGAGAGATTAAACCAGAGTATGTCGGTAAATCTGAGTAGGGGGTGATAGAGATTAGAACAAAAGGAAGACACAAGACAATAAAGTTAGGACCAGGTGGGACACAGCACTCAGATGGAGATACTGTGACCAGCACGTTTATTATATATCAAAAGAAAGTGCTGGGGCAGGGAAAAGACTGCATCTGGTGTATACATGCAAGCAGTAAGCAGGACTTTATCTGAAAATGTAGTTTCTAGGGAAACAAAGATAAGGCAGCTAGATGTTTTTGCAGACTTGTTGAGGCCCTATGTCTGGGTCCCGCCTTAACAAGGAAGTGTGGGTGTCACGAAGAAGGGAGATCTGGCGGCAAAAGTGATAGAGCAAAAGAGAGATGAAATATATACAGAAAAGACAGACACACAGATATGATGCAAGCTGACAGGTAGACAGATCTGCAAACATACTGCCTAGCATTGCATAGCATTGCCTCCAGAATTTACTCTACCTCAGCCTTTTATTCTGTTTTTTAGGGAGGGATTTGTTACAATGGAAGGATATAATTCACTCAGGGAGGATGTCACAAAGGTAGGATGTGATTAAGACAGGATACGGAACTGAAATGTGAGTAATCATTCAAAACAGGACATAATGATTTACAGGAACAACTTTTAAGATATTTTCATAGTTTTTCTTAACAATCTAACATTTTTATTTTTACAGAAAAAAGGTTCAATCAAGCTGTTATATATTAATTTTTAGGCTTAAATGATCTAGAGTAGAGACGTGCCATGTCTTAAAGGTACATAACATAAAGCAAGTTTCCTGAAAGGAGCCAAGCTGTCTCTGTACACTTTGCAAACTTTTGTTTGTGAGCAAGATCTCAGGCACCTGGCTTCATTTATCTATACCTAAAATGCTACATTGTTCTTAATATTCCTATATACTTTCAGGAGGAAGAAGAGCATCTGGGTTAAACTGATTATATTCAGACGTGGTTTAATGGGGCTGCCACTGATCAACCCAGAGTCTGCATATGCTGTCCCCAGCACAGACTAAACTGAAGGCCATGGCTGTGTACAGGAAAGACTTTGCAAATTCCTTGTTCCCTGGGGCAGGCTTTGTAAGTTCCTCAGGGGACAGCCTGACCTGGGAGCAGCCCGATTTTCTGTACCACAACTGTTTAGTTGCAATCCTTCTGTTAAACTGCCCCAAAGTCTGAGACCTTCAGCTCAAATTGCTCCCAACAATATCCCAATTCAATAATTTATCATTAAGCACTAATTTCTTCTTTTCATATTTCTAAACAGTTTAGAAATACAGTTTTTTAAAATACACTATTTGTATACCAATAGATCTGTTTTGGAAGAAGTGCAGCCAGAGTGCTCCTTGGAGGCCAAGATGGCTAGGCTTCGTCTCTCATACTTTGGACATATTGTCCGGAGGAAACAGTCGCTGGAGAAGAATGTCATGCTGGGTAAGGTGGAGGGTCAGAGTAAAAGAGGAAGACCCCCTAACGAGATGGATTGGCCAAGTGGCATCATTGATGGACTCAAGTGTGGCAGTGGTAGTGAGGTTGGCCCAGGATCGGACATTGTTTCATTCTGCTGTGCATGGGGTCGCTATGAGTCGGTTCCGACTCGATGGCACCTGACAACAACAACAATTTGTATACACTCATTCTGCTTCATTCTATTCTAATGAACTTGGTTTCTATCTGCACTAAAAGAGGATTTACTCCACTGTTGTACAGTTGATTTTCTCATAGTGACAGGGTAGAACTGTCCCATAGGTTTTTCCAAAGCTGTAAAACTTTATGGAAACACATTGCCACGTCTTTCTCCTGCTGAGAGGCTGGATGTTTAAAACCACTGAATTTTCAGTTAGCTGTCCATTGCTCTACCAGGGTCTTACCTATCAATAAAGAAACTTTCAAACTCCTATTAGCTTGACAGTGTCCAGAATCAAGTCAATTACATTTGGTTCATCTATTCTGCTTTCATTCATATGACTTTCCGTTGGTTGATTTCTCTGTCAAATATCCTCACCTTTTTCAGGTTTTTTCGTAGATGCCAGTTTCTCGGTGATACTTTCTCTGATCTACTTTACATTGAAACCCATTACTAGCTTCATAAAGACAGGTTTTGTTTATCTGTGTTAGTCACTGCATTATCTTCAGTGCCAACAACAATGTTTGACTCAAAGAATATTTGTTAATTAAAATAATAAATTTTCTGTTTCTTGTTTCATTGGCCAATCATTGTCCTTTGGGATGGTAGTGGTTGTAGGTGGTAGTGTGCCATGGAGTAGGTTCTGACTCATAGCAACTCTGTATAGGGTTTCTGAGGCTGTAAATCTTTATGGGAGCAGATAGTCTCATATTTCTCCTATAGAACAGCTGGTAGTTTCAAACTGCTGACCTTGAGGTTAGCAGCCCAACTCATAACCAGTACACTACCAGAGCTCCTTGTCCTTAGGACAGCAGAGAGATATTTTAACAGAATATCAGGGCTTGCGAAATGCAGATATTTTCTCTTTATCAAGTATTTTTGCAACTCATCTCTTATGGACTTTAAATATTCAATCCATCTTGTTTTATTGCATGTCAGGTTTACTGTACATGTACCTCTACCTGACTGAAGGATCTTTCCTCCATTTTTCCCACATAACAACTCAACTTTCAATATTACTTGATGATCCATTCTCTCTAGCAACCCTTCCCTGGCTTCCCATTGCATTATTTTATGTTCACATATCAACATTTGCTTCATGTAGCATATATCATAATCTAACTTTTCCAATTTATTAATTGCATTTCTCCCACTAGACTCTAAGTCTCTGAAAACAGGCATTCTGATTTTGTATCCATTGATTTTTCTAGTGTCTAGCTCAGTTCCTATCAGTCAGATATATCAGATAAAGGTTTGCTGGATGAATAATAAAAGGAATGAATGAATGTGCTTTTAAATCAGGATTTCAGTCTAGGAAACCCTAGTGGGCACTTGCACTCCATAGATTCCCGATAAGTTAGAATCAACTTGACAGTTCAAAACAACAATCAGGATAGTAGTGAAATTCTATTGAAAATCTGCCCAGTTTTTCTAATCCATTAACTTTCATCCCTAATTATGGTGAACCCTTAAAAGTAAGGTTCCAAATTAATAAGCAAAAGAATTTGCAAAAAAAAAAAAAAAGAAATTAGGAGAAATTAGAAAAATAAACAAATGCACAAACATGTTTCCAAATTAATAAATCAACTTATCTAATACAATTATAGCTAGATTTAGTGATTAAAAATGATCTTACATAGTAAACACATGCCATTAAGAAATAAATTTAAATGGCAAGTGTTAGCATTGTCCTTGAAAACCTGTAAGATGTGATACAAGATGATTTGATGTTACTGGTAAATATTTTTTCTTAAAACTCTAACAGCAATGGTTCAATGTATGTTGTCCCTTTGTGGTATAATCAGTTAATGTGCTTGGCTGCTAACTGAAAGTTCACCCAGAGACAACTCAGAATAAAGTCATGGTGACCTACCTGAAAACTCAGTGTCTGATAACCCTAGAGAGCACAACTCTATTTCTATATATGGAGTCACCATGAGTCAGAACTGACTAAACAGCAGCTGGTTTGGTTTGGTTTGCTATGTTTTCAAAACAAAAAACATCTGAGTCGCAAAAGTAATATTCCTCTTGGATCCCCCTTTTTATTAGATTCAAGAGATTTGAAGCCCTAACATATAATATGAAGCCCTAACATACAATATGATAAACCCAATGCAAATTAATTTTTTTTCAAGAGTCAAATGTGTTCTAAAACATATGAAGAAAATGGCAGTTTAAACCAATTGTTGCTTAGTTCTATACAATTAAAGTGATTTTTTTGTTCACACCTTTTGAGTGCTTTATTTTATCTGTTGGATTTTTATTTTACTTTGACACAGAGAACGATTGTATGAACCTTTCAATGATAATTTAACTCCTGTATAGTTTAACTGTTCTCCAGTTCAAAAGAATGTGGAACATCTTGCTAATCATTATTTGTACATAACTTGTTTTGATAACTAAATCTGTAAAAACAAACAAAATAAACATTTTACATATCATTCTCAGTATTTAATACAAATGAAAAATCATAACAAAATAAAATTAATTTTACATGATATGAGTTCTATGCCACATCTGTGTATCTTTCTTAACAAATTAACATATAAAGAATTTATTAAAATAACCTAACACAACAATAATTTAAAGGAGACAAGTTTATATTCTTTTCAATATTTCAAATGTATGTGTGGGTAAATTTTCACATTTTTCCCAGGCCTGGATATTTTTTTAAAAAGCAAACAAGATCTATGCTAATAGGACATATAGTTTATTGAAATGTTCTTGATTTTTTGCTTTGCATTTGTTTGTTAAGTGCCAACCCATGGCAACCCTGTATGGAGTTTCCAAGGGGCGGCTGGTGAACTTGAGCCGCTGACCTGGCAGATCAAACCAACTTTGCAGTACAATACATTAAACCACAGTGCCACAAAATAGAATAAAATAAAGATTTTATATATATAAAAAACAATGAGAGTGAAATCATCTCTACAAAAAATAGTCTACCTAGGAAATCCAAGTAATACACAGCTGAAAACTTCTTAGAACTAAGAAAATTCAGAAAGGTGGCATAATACAATACAAATTTCAAATGCAATAGCTTTTCAATCAATATACAAAAAAAAAAAATTAGTTAAAAATAAAATTTTATAAATTTATCTAATTTCTAAATATCCATCTAGAGTCCATCTATATTCATGAATAAATATATATTGAGAAATATATATTGAAGGAACTTCTCATTTTACTGAGGAATATTTTAAAAAGAAATGAAATAAATTTCTAAAAATGAACCTGAATTATCACCCAACTCATCTATACTTAAAATGAAAATTTAATCAAAAGCTTCTCAAAGATTTCTAAATTCACATGATAATAGAGGTAAAAATAACAGAAAATATAATCATTAAAACAAAAATAAATTGAAAGAGCATTATATTTGTACTATCGAATATTGAAATAAATTATGAAATTCTGATGACTTATTGAAGTGTTCAGTGTATGCTAGACAGTATAAATAATTTACATAGACTATTTCAGTTAATGTGTTCAATTATGTTATGAAAAAGACATTAGAATAGAAATGAATGTTGGGAAACATGATTACAGAAAGATTGTAAGTAGTCTTCAGCCTATAACTGATTGGAATACTTAAAAGGAGTTCTAAAATTTGCCCAGTGAAATACACTTCTTGCAGAGCCTTTGCAGTGTATAGGATCTTAGGTGGAATCCTGAACCCCAACCAGAACCTTCTGAGGGGAGACATTCTCACTAGAAATGATAATCAGACCAGCCTGAAACAGCTAGAGTAATACAACACACATCTTCAAAGAAAGATATGCAGGAAAAATCCAAAACAGAAATGGCAGTATGATCGGCTACTACAAGAACAAGCAAGTTGTTCACCAGAGAGTCATCAAGGCAAACAATCAAGTCCCTTCAGGGCACAGCCCCCCCGCCCCCCAACTCAAAGGTAACACATAAATGGGCATGTAAGCTTGCTGGTGACTATGTTTGTCTATTGTTGAGTAGAAGAGGGGAAAAGGCACTAGTGAAGATATGGGCCGAGTTCAACCATGCTCTATAGATTCCCGTTGACCTGAAGATGAGAGAAAGAGGAAGGTCTGGTTGGTCTGAAGTGTGTTGAGACTTGGGGATTCCTGAGTTAATGGATAAGGAGATAGCCATGGAGGGCTAGAGCTGAGAGTAAAGCATCCAGCAGATATGAAGTGAGGCGAGATGCATAAGAACAATAAAGTTTGCAGACAGTACCCATTTGACCTAGCCTAGATGGCTTGATAATCATAACTCGACTAGAGGAAGATTAAAAAAATTTTTTTTTTTTTTGCTAAAGGAAATTGTGAAGGTAAATTGCTAAAATTTGTTGAACTTGATTTATACTTATGGATGGAGAGAAGGAGTCTTTACATCAAGTATCAATCCTATCCTCTCTGTATACAGGGTAGATTGGGACAGGCAACTTAGGCATTGGATACCAAAAATGAGGGGGTGGTAAAGGCACAAAGGGACTGGCTTACAAGTTTTCAAGAGGGAATTTAGATTGAGAGTGTGGGGGGGTAAAATTGAAAACCTACCTGCATCAAAAGACTTCACCAAAAGAATAAAAGAGGAAACCCACAGAATTAGAAAAAATCTTTTGCAGTGACACATCGGACAAGGACTAATTTCTAAAATATATAGGAAACAACAATACCTGTACAAGAAAAATAACCCAGTTAAAAAATGGGCACAAGACATGAGCAGACACTTCACCAAGGTGGAGATCCAGGCAGCCAACAAACATATGAAGAAATGTTCATGATCACTAGTCGTTAGAGAGATGCAAATCAAAACAACAATGAGATATCATCTCACACCAGCAATAAGAGCAAAGATCAAAAAAGTTGTTGTTGTTGTGAAGTGC
>NW_006408720.1:1143760-1145850 GCF_000296735.1 Chrysochloris asiatica | reverse complement strand
AAATGCTGGCAAGGATGTGGAGAGACTGGGATGCTCCTACATTGGTGGTAGGATTGCAAAATGGCCCAAGCACTCTGGAAAGTATTATGTCATGTCTTCAGAAGGTTGGAAATAGAAGTACGTTATGATTCAGCAATTCCTCTACTTGGTATTTACCCGCAAGAAATTCAAGCCATAACATGAGTAGATATATGCACACCAATGTTCACAGCAGCACTATTTACAATAGAAAAAATATGGAGACAGATTAAGTGCCCATCAATTTAAGAATGGATAAACAAACTGTGGTACATACACACAGTGGAATATTATACTGCCTTGAAGAACAACAAGCTGTATGTCACCACATAACATGGATGAACCTTGAGGACATTATGTTGAGTGAAATCAGTCAGTTACAAAAGGAGAAATACTACATAGGGCCACTATTGTAAAAGACTAAGAAAAAGAACCCATACTAACTGGGAGGGAGGGAAAAAAAAAAGAATTATTTGCTGGTTACAGGGATGTGGGGGGAGGGAGGGGAAGGTGGTGCACACGGTAGAGAATAGATACTGGATAGTTTGGGTGCTAGGGTGGGGGACAAGTCACAAGAAGGGGGAAGGGGAATGGAAGAACAAGAAGGATGAGAGAACAGTTAGGCAGGTTTGCATGGGCTAAATGGGATAGAGGTAAATAATGATGTATGCACAACCTTGGAATAACAGGGCTCTGGGATACAGGGATTGAGGCATGGTTTGAGTGGGTAAATGGGGGGAAATATTAAGATGCTTGGCTGTCTTCTGAGTCTTGCTTTCCCTTGCATACCATTGTAAAATAGACACTTTAAGGAGAGAGAAAAGAATAGTCAGAAATATCACCATAGAAGGCTTGTAAGTCTATCTTCTGCCTAAAACTGATTGGAATACCTAAGATGGGGCTAGAACTTGCCCAGTGAAGGAGGCTTCCTGTGGAGTCTTTGCATTGTATAAGATCATGGGTGGAATCCTGAACCCCATCCAGAATCTTCTGAGGTGGAAAATCTCCACTTGAAAGACAAGCAGACCAGCCTGGAGTGGCTAGAAGGACAGAAGATACTTCTTGAAAGGAAGACCAACAGGAAAAATAAAAAACAATAACAACATTTCGATTGACTACTATAAGAACAAGCAAGTTTCTTACCCAAGAGACATCAAGGCAAGTGGTCGGGTCCTCTCAGGGCAAACCCCCTTCTAGACTAAGACTCAAAGGGAATACACAAGCAGTCATGCGTCTGAGTGGTGACCACGCTCATCACTGATAAGGGAAAGTGAGGGAAAAACAGCAATGAAGCTGTGAGCTAAGTCCGACCACGTTGAATAGACTCCTGTGAACCCAGGTGGAGACCTGCTTGGCCAGAAGTATGGCAAGACCTGGCAACTTCTGGGTCCAGAGTCTGTGACATAGCCACAAAGGACTAGAGTGGAGAGTGAAGCATCCAGCTAATAGGAAGTGAAGAGATATACACAAGAACACCCACACTTGAAGATAATACCCACTTGACCTGGCTTCAATGCCTGGATGATCAGAACTTGACTAGAAGAATAAAGATGAGGGAAAAAAAGACTAATCTGATACAAACTGATGAACTTGACCTATCCCTATGGGTGCAGTAGCTCAAAAGAGGTAACAAATCTTTACAATGAGGATCATTCCTACCCCCTCGATACATAGGGTAGACAGAGCTAGGCAACTTGGAAATTGGCTACCCAAAATGGGGGATCTACAAAGGCAAGAAGTGACTGTCTTACAAGCTTTCAAGAGACAGCATAGACCCAGAGGGCACAGAGGAAGAATCTCCACTGAGTAGTAGCCAATCTGTCTGGGCAGGGCTGATATGAGGAGATGGATATAGGACTCTTGTGGTGCAAAAGTGAATAATCGCTATCAGAACTGACTGTGAAGGTTGGAAATGTAAAGGTAGAAGATTTGTAGCAAAAGGAGGGGAGTGGTTGACTTTGCAGTCCAGGAGTGGAAGTCCATGGGACCATCAAGGGAGACAAGCAGTGTGTTTGACTTTACCCAGAGAAGTAGTGATGCCAGAGATGGAGGCAGAGACAATGATATGGAGT
>NW_006408720.1:1121482-1143460 GCF_000296735.1 Chrysochloris asiatica | reverse complement strand
ATGGTTCAATAGTGAGTAATTGTTATCATGACTAATTGTGAAGATCTCAATTGTAAAGGTAGAAGTTTTGTAACAAAAATGGGGGAGTAGTTAGTCTTACTGTCTAGAAACAAAGGACACTAGGACCATTAAGAAAGAAGAGTGCTTCCAGAGAAGCAGAGACACCAGAGATGGAGATAGAGACGAGGACGTGAAGAGAGGGAGCAGCTGAGGACTCTGGACTCATAGAAAGTGAGGGACTGGGTGCTGGAGGCCAGGAGGTAGGCTTGCAGAATGTGCCCTTTTATTGTTTAAATTATTACGTATTCCTGAGTGTTTCTGGGTATATACCCCACCATGGACCTCCCCCCTAAAAAAAAAAACAACCAAAAAACAAACAGGAAATGGAAGCAAATACTGTAGAATGATGATACATAGAGTAGATTGTAATCATTACAATGAAATGATGGTGCAAATCTGATGCTCTTCCATGTAAACTATCACTCAATTTTCAATAAAAACTTATCAAAAAAATTAGTAAAATTTCTATTTTATCTTTATCCTCATTTACCAAGGAATAAGCAAGAGTTTAGAAAGGCATTTGTCCAATTTCATAGATGCATCATGAGGCAGGAATGTTTGAACTTTAGCCCATATTAGTTCAAACATTAAAATTATAATTAATATACACTACCATAGGAGTATGAAAATCAATGGGATAGCATAGATAGACTAGTAATGAGCCTAATTAAATTAAACACTTTAGTATATCACAATGGTGGCATTTCAAATCTTCAGGAAGAAATGAATTATTCAAGAAAAGGTGTTGGATCAACTGAACAACTGGCTAACCATTTGGAAAAAGAATAACATTGGGTCTACCTTGTGACATAAGCCAAAATAAACTGCAGATGGATTATAGATTTATGTTCAAATATTGAAACCAAATTTATCACACATGTCAACTTAGCCCAAATTTAAGAAGGCTGGATGATTTTCACGTAGTTAGGTACATTTCAGGAATAGACATGAGGTAGTTTAAGCTATATATTCAGAGTTGTAGTATTCAATTTCAACTTTTTAGAAATTTATGTTATTCTTATATTATTATTATTAGACCAATTATACTAAGTGAGACGATAACAGGGCAGTCACTGGAGGGGTGGGGGTAAGACAACAAATATTTCTATTTTCCTTTTTCTGAGCTCACTGTAACTTGATAAATGGATATCAACTGTAATTTGTAGTCCTGAAAACATCCCTGGTTTTATTAGAACAAAAACTGACAATCACGAACAGAATGAAGAGAGAATTAATGATATGTCTTCTGAAAGAACAATTTATGTTGTTGTTGTTTTTTTTTTACTTTATGGGGGAAAAAAATATACTGTTGATAATCAACCTGAATACACAGCAGAAATCTTCATTCAGATATTTCTCGATATTTTAGTTACGCTGTTATATGAATTAGGGTGCATAATTTTCAAGTAGATATAATTTTCTGTATAGGAGAATTACATGAATAGAGTATAGTTAATCATCTGGAATACTCTAAGAGAAGCTTGATTGTGCAATTAGGTTTTAAATTTGTTCATGTCTCTCTTCTTAAGGACTGGGTGTACAAGTCAGTCATAATGCCTTCCATCCAAGCTATTGTTGTTATTATTAAGTGCCTTTGAATCAGCTCCAACTCACAGTGACCCAGTATAGAGTTTTCAAGGAACAAGTGGTGAGGTAGAACCACCAACCTTGTGGTTCAAACTGACTTTGTGGCCTAATGAGCATAGTATAAATCATAAAAGATGATGAAGTGAATTAACTACCAGAAATAAAATATATTATAGGACCTCATGCAGATGAGGAGCTCTAATTCATTGTTAAAAGAATAAGAGAAATATTTCCCGAAAAAATGAGGTCAATTTTTTTTTTTTTTTTAAATGAAGACTATGAACTTCAGCCAAAAACAGAAGTAGGAGGAGTAGGAGAGAAAGGCATGCCCAAACAGATGGCAAATATGTATATGGTATCAGAGACAAACGCGAATGACCTGAAAATATATTGAATACTAGCATAAGAAGAGTTTATGAATCTGGATCAATTAGACCCTAAAGTTTTAGTTTTGGTTGTTAAGTACCATAGAATTGGCTCTGATTTGTAGTGACCCTGTACAGGGTTTCTGAGGCTGTAAATCTTTACGGAAGCAGAACGCCTCATCTTTCTCCCGTGGATCCACTGGTAGTTTCTAACTGTTGACCGTGAGATTGGCAGCTCGATTTGTAACCACTATGCTCCACAACACAGCCCAGTCCTGTGCCAACCACACAACCATTGATGAGCTTCTACCTACTGCTGCTGCCATTGTGCCAATACATTTTGTTGGGAGTCTTCCTCTTTTTCACTGACCCTCAACTTTAACAATCATGATAGTCTTCTCCAGTGTCTAGTCTGTCTTAATTATACAACGAAAGTATCAGAGACATGTCAGTCCATCCCAGCTTCTAAGGATCATTCTGGCTGTACTTCTTCCAACACAGAATTGTTTGTCCTTCTACAGTCCATGTTACTTTTAATATTCTCCTCCAACACCACACATCAAATGCATCTATAGTTTTCCTTGTTCATTGTCCAACTTTCATATACATATGAGGCTACTAAAAATATCATGGTTTGCATCAGGCTCACCTTAGTCCTTAAACTGACATCTTTGCTCTTCAACACTTTAAAAATGGTCTTGTACAACAGATCAGCCTAATGCAATGTATCATTTGATTTCTTGACTGCTCCTTGCATGAGCATTTTAGATTGAACTAAACAAAATAAAATCTTTGACAACTTCAAACTTTATCCCATTAATCTTGATGTTATTTATTGGTCTGGTGGTGAGAATTTTTGTTTCTTTACATTGACGTTCAACTCATACTGAAAGTAGTGGTCTTTGATCTTCATAAGTAAATATTTTAAGTTATCTTCACTTTCAGCAAGCATACCAAAGTTTGTTAATGAGTCTTCCTCAAGCACTGATGCCAAGTTCATTATAATACAGCTTCTCAAATCATTTGCCCCACATAGAGATTGAATAAATATGGTGAAAAAGAAAACTCTGACACACATCTTTCATGACTTTAAACCATTCAGTGTCCCCTTGTTTTATTCAAAATATAGCTTCTTCATCTATGGATAGGTTCCTCATGAGCACAATTAAGTGTTGCAGAATACTCATTCTCACCAACATTGTCCAAAGTTTGTCACATCCATAAAATTGTGTGACTCTGTGTACTTAATAAAGCACAGGTAAACATATATCTGGCATTCTCTTCTTTCAGCCAAGATCCATCTCAGGTCAGCAATGAAAATCCCTTGTTCAACATGCTTGTCTGACTCTGACTTGAACCTCTGGCAGTTCCCTGTCAATGTATTATTGTAGCCATTTTAAAATTAATTTTAACAAAATTTTACTTGCATCCAATATTAATGATATTATCCAATGATATCTACATACCATTGGATCACCTCTCTTTGGAATGGATCTCTTCTAATCTATTGAATATGTTGCTATCTTTTTTTTTTTTTTTTTTAATCGATGAGTGAGCACCTCCAGAGCTGAAACACTGCAGTTTGTTGAAAATTTCAGTTTGTATTCCATCAGTTCCCGGAACCATGTTCTTTGCCAGTGCTTTCAGTGCACCTTGGACTTATTCCTTTAGTATCATTAGCTCTTGATCATATGCTGTCTCTTGAAATGGTTGGTACAGTGATTCTGTGCATTCCTTCCACCTATTTTTGATGCTTTCTTCATCATGTAAAATTTCGCAATAGAATCCTTTAATATGACAAGCCTAGGTTTGATTTTTGTTTTTTCATTTCTTGAAGCTTGAGAAATGCTGAACATGTTCTTCCATTTTGGTTTTCTAACTCCAGGTCTTTACACCTTGTTCTGTGACAATGCCTTCAGTACATCCTAGAATTCTTCCTTCAGTATCATTGGCTCTAGATCATATGTTCCTTTTTGAAATGTTTGAACATCGACCATTTATTTTTGGTACAGTGATACTAAGTATTCCTTCCATCTTCTTTGGATGCTTTCTGCATCATTCAATGTTTTACTCGTAGAATCCTTCAATATTGTAAGTTGAGGCTTGAATAGTTTCTTCAGTACTTTCAGCTTGAGAAATACTAAGAGTGTTCTACCATAGGCATCCTAACTCCAAGTATTTGTACATTTCATTACATCATTTAACATTATCTTCCCAAGCTGCCCTCTCAAATCTTCTGTTAGGCTCTTTTACCTCATCATTTCTTCCAGTTGCTTTATTCATTTGCTGGAGAGCAAGTTTCAGAATCTCTTCTGACATCCATTTTGGTCTTTTCCTTCTTTCTTGTCTCCTAAATGAACTTTTGTTTTTTTCTTGCGTGATATTTTTTATGTCACCCCACACAGCTTCTGATTATTGATCATTAGTGTCTAAAACATCAAATCTGATCTTGAGATGATCTCTCAATTCAGGTGGAATATGTTCAAGGTCATATTTTAATTCTCATGAATGTATATTAATTTTGTTCAGTTTCAGCCTACGAGTAATTGCTGGTCTGTTCCATAGGCTGCCCCTGGCCTGGTTTTTGCTGAAGATAGGGAGCTTTCCACTTCTTTTTACAAATTAAGTTAATTTTATTTCTGTCTATTCAATCTGGTGAGGTTCATGTAGATAGTCATCTATTATTCTGTTTAAAAATGTATTAGCATGAAGAAATCATCACTTTTGCAAAATTCTATGTTAAGATCTCCAGCATTGCTTCTATCACCAATGCTATATTTTCTAAGTACTGATCTTTCCTCTTTGTTTCCAACTTTTCATTCCAATCACTAGTAATTATCATTACATCCTGATATCATTTTCAAACTGAAGAAGTTGATAGAATTCTTCAATGTCATCAATTCTGCCTTGATGGGTTTTGCATAAATTTGAATACTTGTTCTATTAAACTGGTCTTCCATGTAGACCTGTGGATGTTATCCAATCACAGACAACAATATACCTTAAGAGAGATCTTGAAATGTTCTTTGGATAATAAATTCAACACCATTCCTCTTCAATTTGTCTTTCCTGGAATAGTAAGCCTTATGACTGTCAGGCTCAAAATGCCCAATGCCAGTCCATTTCACCTCAGTAATGCCTACGATATTGATATTTATGCATTCCACTTCATTTTTGATAACTTTCAATTTTCCTAGATTCTTATTTCTTACAACCCATGTTCCAATTATTAATGAATATTTACATCAATTTCCTCTCATATTGAGTTGCACACTATCAGCAAGTGAAGGTCTTGAAAGCTTTACTCCATTCATTCAACTCTACTCTGAGGAGGCAGCTCTTCCCTAGTCATAATTTATTGCCTTCAAACCTTATTTTCCAACACAATTTCTAACAATATTCAAGTGTTATTTGATTGTGTTCCAAGCTATTCATAAGGTTTTCAATTAACTAAGTATTATGAAGTATTCTTTCTCTCCTTCACCCTAGACTGTCTTAGTATGAAACCTAAGTTGAAACTTATCCATCAGGGGTGACCCGGCTGGTAATTAAAATACCACAGCAACACGCAAGTCAGCACAGTATGACAAAATGACAGATAAGTGGTGGTCAGATACTATAGGGAATTTTTCTTTTAAGAAGAAATTATCTTACCATGCTGAACATTTATATATTTATGATCATAGATTTTAAGAATTATGAGGGTCTCAAAACAAAGATAGTTATAAAATATAACACTTGGAACTATTGCCATCGATGCAATTCTGTCTCATAGTGACTCTGTATAGGGTTTCTGAGGAGGACCTGGTGAGTTAGTACCACCCACCTTGAGATTTGCAGTTCAGTAGATATGCCACACATCCTGGTGTAGTGCTGTGGGTTAATGTACCACTGCAAAGTCTTTTAAACTGCAAGGTCAGTGGTTCAAGCTCACCAGCTGCTCCTCGTAAATCCTTTATAGGGTCGCTATGGGTCGAAATCAACTCAACAGCACTTAATAGCAACAACAACTTATCCTACAGCATCACACCATGAATCCTATTAGGTACTATTGCAGAACTTTTTATTTTTTTAATTTGAATATTCTAGTAATTCAACTAAGGTGCAGCTGACCAACTCATAGTTTTTATCTACACGGGCAAGATAGACAATGAAAAAAAAAATAACTGAAAAAGAATTGATACTTTTAAATTGTGGTATTGGGGAAGAATATCGGAATATCATGGATAGCCTTAAAAATGAACACATCTGTCTTGGAAGAAGTACAGACATCATACTCCTTAGAGGTGAGAATGGCGAGGCTTCATTTTATGTGCTTCGGACATCAGGAGGGAACAGTTCCTGGATACGAACATCGTGTTTGGAAAATTAGAGTGTCAGTGAAAACTAGGAAGATTCTTAATGAGTGGTTGCAATAATGATATCAAGCACAGAAACAATTGTGAAGATGGTGCTTAATTCTTTTGACATAAGGTCATGTCACTGTGTTTCAGAACAAACTTGACAACACCTAATAAGAAAAGTAATTATTTAATTTTCACTGCATTTTTTAAAAGATGCCAAACTGAAACATGTATCATGCAAAATGGGGGCTGATAGTAATGACTGTCATTTCTCTTGCCTAACAGCGCTCCTGATAAACAGTAGAAATCTAGATGGTTTTTAATTTCTTCTTTATCCTGCTACCACTCATGTGACAGAGTAAACATGAAAGTAAAATAATACCTGTAGAAAAATACACATCAAACCAAAAGGAAGTACAAACACAATACTCCACAAACAGAAGAAAATCTAATAAAATAATAGTAGGACAGGTTTGTTTTGTTTGTTTTTGTTTTTTTTCCTTCACTATTTAGCAGGGCAGTCTTCTGTGCTTAACTTCGAGTGTGAAAGGAAAAATTTAGTCACAAGCCCTAATATGTGAATTAAAAAAACAAAAAAAAAAAAACCAACGTATTGAAAACATCATCATGTGAATAATAAAAACATCTACCTCCGCATCTAACATCTTATCTCATTTGTTTTATGAGAAAGTTATAAGAACAAAACTAAGATACATGTACTAAATGTTACTATGTATTTTCTAATTTCCTAATATGTCATGGTTGTGAAAGAATTTGAAAACAACCCATCCTCATAGAAAATGAACTCATTTTAAGACCAAGTAGCCAAGGATTATTTGTCAGCATTTTTACTGTGAATTCCCTTGCCTGTCATACTCAAGGACTGTCTGCAGGATAATCTAAATAACAATATGTTTTAAATCAGTTGTTATGCTAGAACAGAGCACAGTTCCATAGCAGTCAAGACAATTTTGGGCAGCTTGATTATGCAAATCTACTCTAAAGCAGTTCTCAGAATCAGTGAACCCATCTTGAAAAAAATAATTGAGCATCACTTTGCCTGATTACCTTATATGCAACCTTTATAGGCTATAAATGAAAAATAAGCCTTCATTAAAACTTTGAGATCTTCACAATGTCTCTTACTTCAGAATATGCAGAAGAAAGACATCTGTTTTTTCATCTTTTTGGTTGAAATTGTGCTGTCATGCATGAAAAACAGTATTTTTTGTCTTTATAAGCGATTCTTGCAAAATAGGGGAAAAAATTACAAGAAAGCCATTTAAGAACAGATAATTCCACATTTTGCAAGTGGAAACAAAATTTCTTAGAAATGTGTTTACCAAACTATTAGATTACAGTAAATTATTTTACAGAGAAGTTGAAAATCAGAACACACTGTAATTCTGTTGTTGCTAATTGTCATGAATCTAGGAAATCTGGAGTCATCAAAAATGAATAATGAATTCTACAACCATTAATATAAATTGGGCCAGAGATACAAATGTACAATTTAAACTATGGCTGGTAAGAAAGCTTATGTGTTATCTAAAAAAGAAATACTGTGTGGGTGTAGGAAGGAAACAGAAATGTCACAGGCAAAGATTAAATTCATGATCCGTATGGTTGAAAATCCTGGGCTGCAATGTTCACAGTAAGAGACTCAATCTTACGATCTGAGTATTCTTGGAGTTCAGAAGCAGCCAACATTACTGTGCAAAAAATAAAAATAAAAAGAGTGAGAGAGAGAAAAAACAGCACTATGAAGTCTTAAACCACAAAGGGTAGAACTATATAGTCTATATTGTTGTTGTTAAGTGCCGTCGAGTCGGTTCCGACCCACAACGACCCTGTATAGGGTTTCTGAGGGTGTAAATCTTTACGAGAGTAGAAAGCCTCATCTTTCTCCCGCGGAGCGGCTGGTAGTCTATATTATACCATGAAAATTAATATTTTTAAAGAAACAAGTATTTGAGATACAAATGGTGAAAAGCACTTGGAGTTGGCAGTTTTAATCCACCCAGTAACACCTCAGAAGAAATTCTTCTCAGTCTGCTTCCGAAAGATCACAGCTATTGAGAAATCTATAGAGCACACTTCTACTCTGAAACACATGGGGTCGCTATAAGTCACAATTGACTGACAACTGCTTTTGTTTTTAGAATTTGCAGGATGACGGCCACAGGAATGAACTGTAAAATATAAAGTGAGAATGCATAGCAAATTTTTGAGATGATTTGTAACAACCGTGTGAACCACAAACAAGGATTCCTGTAAGTGATACAGATTAGAATATTTTTGTACAGTATTAGTAAAGGAGTTTTTATAGGAATAAGTAACAAAAAGAAACCAGAAGAATGACAATATCTAAATATGAAAGAATTAAAGAAAAATTATTATAAGAATTAAGAAATTTCTAATTTTGTTTGCTGTACTAAATTCAGAAAAGTCATCAAACCACATGAAATGTCATAATAGAAGATATAATAGAGATTTTTATAACATCCCAAGATAATAATTATTTGTTCCCAATGACTGATGTTGTTAAGTGCCTTGCCAGCTAAATTTCCATCTTTCACCACATCTCTACACATCTGCTGTATTCATGACTTAAATCTTTTTGATACACAAAAATAGTCAGTATAAAGGTAAGACTTTCTACCTTTAAACTCTCAGAAATCATTTAACATTTTTAATTATTGACAATGAATGACAAGTAAGTTCAGTTCTCTTTCCATTTAAAAAAATACTAACAAATCCTAAAGAAAATAATCTTCTATTCCTTAAGTATCCAAATCACTTCATTGAACTTGCTAGAATTTAGTAGGTAAACATTTACATATTCAATGCTTGAAAACTGGAATCTTCTAGATGATTTTTTTTTTTTTTGAGGCATTTGAAATACTGCTTTATCAACAAATTCAGTAAGTTTGAATTTATTCTAAATAAACTAATGTCCTCATTTGTTTACCTTACATATTTTCTAGAGGGACGTATATGAATGCTCACTGTAAAATAAACAATAATAACTTTGGCCTTTATGTACTGTTGTCTAATGAAAAATAAATCATACCACTGATATTGATCTTGTTTGATATCACAGCCAGGAGATTTGTTAACTTCCAATTGTGGCCCTATCCACAGCTACAGTCTAAGAATTTCTGCTCCAGTTTAACAATTTCTAATTTTATAGGGTTTTTTTTGCTATCTCAATTTTGAGGTTTATTCAAAATGAACAAGGAAATCATTGATAATATTGTTATCATTCTGAAACAGATTTTAAAAAAATACTAGGGTTTGATTTAAAAGTATACCTTTACTTATATGCCCACTTTTGTGTGACTGGAAGGAGACACTGCATCATTGCAGAAAGTCACTGGTTAATGAGCTGTGGGGAATGGGTAAAAAGGGTTCATTTAAATCATCATTCTTCAGGCTTAAGTAACAGCAGAGCCATCCTTGGCTACTCCATCTCCCTCACCTGTTTGTAATTAGATCATCATAGGTTGCTAATCTCTGGTTTCAATCACTCTCCATCATTCTATCTTCAAACCACCTTCTCCTATATGAACTTTGAAAAAATCTGATCTCATATCACACGCTTTATACCCTTAGGTGTTTTGTCATCTTTATAAATACAAAGATAAAAATTCTCCGCTCTTTATGATCTAACCCCAATCGAGTTCTATCCTTATCTTCTACTGTTGTTGTTGTTGTTGTGATGTGCCGTGGAGTCGATTCCGACTCATAGCGACCCTACACAGGGTTTCCGAGGCTGTAAATCTTTACGGGAGCAGTCCGCCTCATCTTTCTCCCGCGGAACCGCTGGTAGTTTCGAACTACTGACCTTGCGACTC
The DNA here is from genome assembly GCF_000296735.1 of Chrysochloris asiatica. Taxonomy (NCBI): domain Eukaryota; kingdom Metazoa; phylum Chordata; class Mammalia; order Afrosoricida; family Chrysochloridae; genus Chrysochloris; species Chrysochloris asiatica. Next base: position 1,133,248 of record NW_006408720.1, on the reverse strand, counting down.
GCAGCCCGATTCGTAATCACTACGTTACCAGAAACAACATCAGCCATACCTCCCAGACACTCTCCATTTTGCTGTTTTTAAAATATATATAACAATGTAGAGCATTGTAGATGTAGACATTTTTAAATTGAGATAAAAATAAAAAAGACCAAAAGAATATGATTAAGGATTGAAGACTTCAACACTTCTGATGCCAAAGCATGCCATCAAATTTCATTTTTTAAACGAGCTTTTGTGAAAGGTTATAGTTGGTAAAAAAAAATATGTTTGAGAAAAAAATGGAATAAATGGTCACTTAGATATAAATAAAATTGATTACTACATGTCAATTCTAGTGCTATGGGTATAAACATAGTAGACTTCCTTAAACTACTGGTTTTCACAGTACAAATTATCTGATATGTATAGAGTGGTGCCTGGATTACCATTTTAAATGCAATAAAATACAACCAGCATTTATTTGAACTTAATTTAATACTTCTTGGATGATTTCGAGATGATATAAATATATCATTTTCCCTTAGTCATTATAATGTTATTATACTTCCTATAATATATTAATTCATTCAACAAATATTATTGATACAGTCTCATAGATTTTCCTGAAGAGTCAATAAGTATTGAATTTTAGTTTACATGATGCCAGATAGTGGAGATTTCAAATATTTGATCAAATTAAAGATACCATCAATTATAAAAATGTTTCATTATCTAAAATGCCAGTAATGAAGAAAACATACATGCAATCTGGTATTTCAATCTTTAACTGTATGATTTCTTAGCTATAAGAATATTTATTTTACATTTATTCCAAAAGCTTTTCTAAACTTATTCACACATACATTTCTATTAATTCTTGCGGAAAATACATGCAACACAAATTAAATCAGGGTGTTTCTAAAACATTGTCATGTTCAGAGTCTAACTTATAAAATACTTTAGAATTCAAAGTTATCAATGCTTATGACTTGCTTCCCACCGCCCCCTATATTCTTATAAATGTGTGGAATTGCACAAACTGATAGTAATGTCAGTTTGAACCACAAGGTCAGTGGTTCAAACTCACCAGCTGTTCCTTGGAAATGCTATATAAGGTCGCTATGGCTTGGAACTGACCCAACAACATTTAACAACAATAACATATCACCAAACACGTTGATAAAGCAATATTTCTTAAAACAGAGCTCCAATATTGTCTTCAAGCTTCATACACTATATTCAGTTTTCAGTGGTGACTCTTTTATTGATCTTACCAGAAGATGTCAATAAATACATCTCAGATAACACACAGAAATCATATTCTTCTAAGTTGTTGTTGCATGATTTGTTAACTGAACTGCCAAGGTGTTGCACTCATATTGTCAAGTCATCGTTCATATGAAGAAAATAAAACGATTTCAATTACCAACTGCAGAAGAACAATTGTGAACTACCCCCTAGGGCAAGTTACATGCTAATTTCAGAAATGTGAAAAAAAGTACACATTTTAGGATCAAAGAAAAAGCAGCAGTGAATTCTCAGTAGTAGTAGTTACTGACTTTTGTTTGCAAAAACGTTTTCAGTATATTGAAATTGGAAATATCTGTATTTTACAATCAATTAAAGCTCTTGGCAAAATTATCTTCTTGGTTGCTATTGTTAGGTGCAGTCAAGTTGGTTGTGACTCACAGCTACGCTCTATTTTCCAAGGAGTGGCTGTAGGTTGGAACCACTGACCTTGAGGTTAGCAGTCCAGTACATACCCAACAGTGCCACCCTAGGACTCATCTATCTACCTATCTATCTATCTATCTATCTATCTATCTATCTATCTATCTATCTATCTATCTACCTATAGACTCTATAAATGTCACTCGTCCCTAAAATCTTCATCTTGTGAGATCCAGGATGTTACATACTCATTCTTTCTCCCAACCAGTCATTTGACCATTCTGACACTTAACTTTACAAATTACACAGAAATGTCAGATTTAGCTCACTAAATTTGCCTCTCTTGACTAATCATTTCTGTTGTTCCTGAGTTTAAGCATACTCAGTAGAGGTAACCTTGAGTTACAGACAAGATCAATTCCTAGGTGTATCTTTAAGTTGAGCTGGTAGGTAAGTTTCAATTAATGCAAACAATTCTGACTTAGCCTTATTTTGGTGCAACAAAAGGTTCAAAGCCTTTTTGATGATTTAAAAATTGCACATGAAGCAAGTGAAAATGATTGTAATAAAAAACTTATTGCCAACAGGGTAAATTTAATCTTTTCAAAGTGAAGCCACATTTCCATAATTTTAAAGGGCAAATAGGAAATGTCCACGTATCAGATGTTCTTATCGCAAGGATTTAATGTACCCTGAATGTATGACATTTGAATACGAAAAGTATTACATGATGGTAATGGTATATTTTAGTGAATGAGAAAACCATAATGACAAGAAACTACTATGCATTAAATAAATTGGGTAAATTTTATCTTTGTTTAGAATCACAGTGTAGCTATTATATACATTTTAGGATTCTTAGTACATGTGTATTTTTCAATCTAAATATAAGGCTATTGTGCCTGACTGTGAAGACCCGTAGCAAAACCTCTTCACCCCTTCAGGAGTCTGAGGTCCACTTGTTGGGAATCATTGCCAAAGGATAACCTTTCTCATCCTGGATTTAAGACACTCCAGGAGTTCTGGTGTGGTGCTATGAGTTAATGCACCAGACTACAAAGCCGTTTGAACTGCAATGTCAGCAGTTCAAACTCACCAGCTGCTCCTTGGAAACACGGTCCCTATGGGTCAGAATCAACTCAACAGCACATAACAACAATGACAAGAAGTGTTTTTTGAATGAATTTTGAAAGTCTAGGTAAAAGCAAACTGAGTTATTACTCTAAGTCAGCTAACTCAAGATGCATAGTCCTATCCTTTCTTTAGTGACCATTGCAGCATTGAAAATAAACTGTATCTCTCTGTTTTTTCTTAACTGGCCTAAATTGATACTACAGGTAAAATCTATTTGCTACCCCATTACTGGGCGTTGCTTTTGTTAAGTGCCCTTGAGTTGTTTCTGACTCATATTGAGCCTGTGAGTTTCTGAGGGGAAGTAGAAGGCTTCATCTTTCTCCCACAGAGTGGCTGGCAGGCTGAAACCATGTACCCTGTGGTTCTCAGTCCAGTACTTATTGTTTGGAGCCAACACTCTCTCTCTAATACTAGACCATATATCTTTTTTCACATGATATAAGAACTACCCAGCATTTATCTTTAATAATCTTTTTCTTTGTCTCTCTCTCTCTCTCTAAAGTCGTCTCAAGGCAAGAATATCTTTACCAAATTCAGAAAGTGAATTCAAATATATCAACTGCATATACATTTTGATTTTGTGTAGTATCACTGACCTTCTGTTTAATTTCCACAGTTGGAACTGAATTTTGAACACAAATAAATTATCTCATGATTCCCAGCATTAAAAAAAATGTACAGTCTGGTAGGAAAGGAAGATGAACTTTCAAGTAATAACAATACATTTTAAAGGTGCCACAACTTACATATATTCTATTGCAATCAAAATTAAGCTGGATTTTTAAAATGTAATAATGATTCTCCAAACATATGCACATAGGCTGTGGTTATGTAGTAGATTAACCGTTGGACTGCTAACCAAAAGTTTGGTTCAAATCCATTAGATGCATGTGGCAGACAGATGAGGCTGTTTGATCCTGTAAAGTCTCAAAACCCCTACAGATCAGTTCTACTTGGTCCTACATAGGATCACTATGAGTCAGACTCAACTCTATGGCAATAGGCTTGATTTTACTTTTAAACATATGCACATGCAACCACACAAAAATAAGACACTTCCCATAAAGGAGTCAGATAAGAAAAGACATGAAACAACAAGATTTTATTGAGCTAAAGTAGGTTATGCATTGAGTTGCTAAATGCCAGGTCAGCAGTTCAAATCCACCAGTCACTTTTTGGGATAAACATGAGGCTTTCTGCTCCTGTAAACTTTTCAGACTAAAAAACCCTATAGAGGGTTGCTATAGAGTCAGAATTGACTCTGTGACATACAACAACCATACCACAAATTGTTAAAACTAAGTTAGAACCATTAATAAGTTTCCAAAATTATAATCAACTGTGTACATATCTTCTCAAATATCAATTTTGCATGTGAGAAGTATGAACTGAAATCTTAAAGCAGAAATGTCACATTACCAAGATATTTCTTACAAGAGAAAAGTGAAAGAGACCAAAAGTAGGAAGAACAGGTGTTAAGCTACTACATTTGTTGAAAAATCAAAAGGTGACCTAAAGTAATATAAAATCAGTGGAGGAGGAAGAATGTATTTTAGAATTATTTATAATCAATAGAAATTGATAACTGATCAGATAAACAGAATGTTGTCTAATGAAAGGACATTAAGGATAAATCTGAAAGCAAAACAACTGCAATAAACACACTTCACTGTCATCATCAATTAATGAGAGAAATTGCTCTGGCATTTCAAAACAAAAGGAGAATCCCTGAAACAAAAATTGTCAGCTAAATTTCTATATATGTAGGCTAACAATAATCTCAATAAGCATTTTGAAATGCTTAAATTAAAAATAGTTTCACTTTAATTTAAAAACAAAACAAAACACTTGCTGAGAAGTCATATATGACTCACACGTATTTCATATGTGCCAGAACAGAATTGTGATACATAGTGTTCTCAATGGCTGATTTTTTTAAAGTTAATCATCAAGTTTTTACTCTAAGGTACCTGTGAATGGACTTGAACATCTAATATTTCACTTATCAGAAAGGACATGAATCCTTTGTAAAAGCAAAAGACTGTCTAACTTAAAATAAAAATAATACTTACTAATATCACTAGGCTTTCTATAACTCATAACCAGTGTCACCAAACCATCACACAATGATCTTTGGCTTTGTGAACTTGAACTACATTTCTTCCCTATTTTACATTGCTATTAATTAAAAAAAGAAAACTCATAGCATAACACTGCCACTGATGGTTAAATAAGTTTAAACTGCTAGAAGAGCTTCAAAATATTTAATTTAATATTCATGCACTGTAGGATAAACACTCGACCGCAAAATCCATTTGAACCACTCAGAAATCCTATACAGGTTAATATGAGTCAGACTGGAGAACACTTGACAACAATAACACCTGTCATTCTAACATTCTACCTTTACCTTATATAGGAATAGACAACATTTGTCATGGAAATACTAGAAAAGGAGACTGTTTGACATACAAAATAATTTTTGTAGAAAAATGTTTGTCCAAAATATGCATCACTTAACTTAGATATAAGCAAGAAGCCAGAACAAAGAATATATTTAAATGTCACATGCCAAGTTTGGTAAGGTTTGGTATGTCAATAAAGGAAGCAGTGCAGCCAGTTAGTTAAAAGCATTTCTTTAATTCCCAACAGACTAGGGTTTGCTCCTTGTTTTTTGTGTGACTTTGGTCAAATTGCTTATTTCTCTGAGTATCATTTTTCACATCTGTATAATAAAAATAATAACCCAATCTCATACTTTTGTTGTATAGAAAGAAATGATTAATTAAGTATGTTTACATATATGTTGGAGGAGAATAATGAAAGTATCATGGACTGCCAAAAGAGCAAACCAATCTGTGTTGGTAGTACAGCCAGAGTGCTCCTTAGAAGCCAGGATGGCCAGACTTCATCTTTCAAACTTCAGACATATTATCAGGAGGGACCAGTCCCTGGAGAAGGATATTATGCTTGGTAAAGTGTAGGATCAATGAAAAAGAGGAAGACCTTCAACAAGATGGATTGGCACAGTGGCAACATCAATGGGTCAAACGAAGCAACTATTGTGAGGTTAGCCCAGGACCAGGCAGTATTTTGTTCTGTTGTGCATATTGTCACTATGAGACAGTACCAACTCGATGGCACCTAACAACAACAACATATATGTCTACATATGGAGCCAATATTCTTAAATGCAAGAAATGGTAGGTATTAAAAGTATCTTCATAGTAAATAATACAAACATTTTCTCCATATATTCACTGGATTAAGTTTCCTTCTATGAGAGTCATTAAAAATGTACAGGAGGCATTGAATGTGAACTAGATTTGGTAACATACTTGCAAGGAATAGAATATGGGATGGACGAGGAATGAGACTTTATAGTGAAGGAAACTGATAAATATTACTTTGTCTTATGAACAAGGTCAACGTCATCTGTGTGTTGGTAGCATGTACCTCTGATGAGATGTGATGAGGGCACTTCACTCCTGTAATATTCTTCATTTACCATTTAATCATTAGGGAAAACATCAGTATAAACCCAAATTGAGAGACATTCCACAAAATATCTCTTCAGTACTCTTCAAAACTGTTGTTGTTTGGTTCAATCAAGTTGGTACCAACTTCAAGCTACCTTATACAAAACAGAACAAAACACTGCCAGGTCCTGTGTCAACTTCACAATCATTGATGCATTGCTCTGCTACTGTGCCAATTTATCTTGTAAGAGGTCTTCCTCTTCCTTCACTTTACCAAGCATGATGTCCTTCCCAGTGACTCATCCCTCCTGATATGTCCAAAATATCAGAGAAAAAGTCTGGTCATTCTGGCTTCTTTTTCAACACAGATTTGCTTGCTCTTTTGATGGTCCATGGTACCTTTAATATTCTCTCCAACATTGTAACTCAAATGCATCAAATGAATAACTCAAATCTTTCTATGGTCTACTTTATTCATTGTTCAACTTTCATATTCATATGAGGTTACTGAAAATATCATGGCATGGGTTGGGCATACCTTTGTCCTCAAATTGACATTTTTTGTTCTAAGAACACTTTAAAAATGTCTTGTGCGACAGATTTGCCAAATCCAATATGTTGTTTGATTTATTGACTGTTGCTACCATGAGTATTAATGATTGATCCAATCAAAATTAGACATATTCTCAAAGGAACAATTCTTCCCAGTAAGCAATGTAGCATTTGTCCACTGAAGCAATAATATATTGTCCATGACCTTAGAGAATTAGTATTTTTGTAAGAATCCTAAAAAACAAACAAACAAACAAACAAAACTTGCTTTCAGGTCTACCAATAGTCAATGTAATATTCTACAAAACAACAACAAATCTTATAGAGAGGTCAATTTCCAAAGTTATAGGGATAACTTGAATACATGAACGCTCAGTGGTGATTCAGTGGTCAAGCACTCTGCTGCTAACCAAAAGGTTGGCAATTTGAATCCACCAGCCATTCCATGGGAGATAGATTTGGCAGTCAGCATCCTTGGATTTACAGCCTTGGAAAACTTATGGGACAGCTCTGTTCTGTCCCTTAGTGTCACTATGAGTTGGAATTGACTCCAAAGCAATGGCTTAAATGTGTGAAGCCATGCACAATGTAGCACCACATCCTGGTATATTATGTGGAGTAAAATACAAAATCCATTTTCATAAGATAAACAAAATGAGTTGTACACATTCTAGCCTATAAATCAGGTGATAAAAATTTACTTCCTCTACTCATCAGGCTGCTAATCTCATGGTCAGCAGTTCAAATCTACCAGCTGTTCTGCAGGAGAAAGATGAGGCTTTCTGCTCCCATAAAGATTCATAGCCTTGGAAACCCTGTACAGGGTTGCTGAGTCGGAACCCACTCCACAGCACATAACAACAACAACACTCAGGTAATGAAGAAAGTATCTGTCTTGGGCAAATTGCAAACATATAGAATTTTGTTTTTAAGTACATACTCAGGAAGAAAAATATTACTTCTCTTTAAGGTTGATTAATTTACCATAATAATACCCTCTGAAGTAATCTAAAACATTCTGGGAAGGCCTTTTATTTTCACCTGTCATAATTTACATTATAACTTATTTTTATATACTTATTGCATACTTGAATTTTCATTGAATACCATATTTTGTAGTGTACAATTAATAATTAAAAAATACATTTCAGCTTTCATTTATTTGAGTAAAATTTTCATTATGTTCTGGGTACTTTAAGACTCTATTTGAGCTTTGGGCTTTTAAAATTCATATCATCTGGCATTGTATTAGCATGTTTTCCTGAATGGGGGTTGATTAATCTGACTTTTTTTATGAAGGTGACATCGGAATATAAAGATTAAAAAAAGTCAAGTTGAGGAGATTTGTGTTATTCTTTAAGATATTACTAAGCCTGGTATATGTAAATTTACCTCTTGTTGATACACTTGACGCCTTATTATTAAATTTTCTATTATGGAATATTTTGAATTTACAGAAAAGTTGCTAAAACAGCACAAAGTTCCTATATACACCTTATCCATTCCCCACCCCAACAACTTTACATCTTATTTAACCATGGTATGTCAAAACTAAGAAACCAACAATTGTACATTATTGTTATTGTTATATGCCACCAAGTAAGTTTCTACTCATAGCAACCTTGTGTAGGTTTTGGGAATAGCAGTATTGCTATGAACTAAACTTCATACTTCACTTAGATCATTGTTGCTGTTGTTGTTGTTTGGTGCCATCTAGTCAATTCTGACCCATAATGACCCTGTATAGGGTTTCTGAGGAGTACTGGTGAGGATACAAATAACATTCATAAGAAATGATATGGGTGCCATCACAACAGTACCATCAGAAATAAAAAGAATAACAACAGAATACTGTGAAGACTTGACTCCAATACATTTGGAAATCTGGAAGAAATGGTGAGTTTTAGAGAGCACAACCGATCACTGTAGATACCACTCTGTGTTAATTAACAGAAACATGAACAGACCTAAAACAAAAGAAGAAATTGATCAGGTCATTAAAAAGCCTCCCAGCATAAAAAAGTCCAGGACCAGATGACATCACTGGTGAATTTTACTGACCATTCAGAGAAGAGTTGACACCAATTTAACTACAACTATTCCAAAACAGAAAAGGATGGAAAACTCCCCAGTCCATTTTATGAAACAAGCATAACCTCCATGACAAAACCAGGCAAGGACATGACTAAAAAAGATAACTATAGACCAATATCCTTAATGAACATAGATTCAAAAATTATCAACAAAATCCTAGTCTATAGAATCCAGCAACATATAATATATTTCATGACCAAGAGGGATTCATGTCAGGGACTCAAACATGGGTCAATGTTAGAAAACCAATCAATGTAATCCAGCATACAAATTAAAAAAAAAAAAAAAGGGTGCGGGGGTACAAACAAACCACATAATCATATTGATTGACACAGAAAAGGCATTTTATAAAATCCAACAGCCATTATTGATAAAAACACTCAACAAAGTCTTAGCCAGAGCTAGAAGACAAGAAAGAGAAATTAAAGACATTCAGTTACTCAAGAAGAAGTAAAACTCTCTTTTTGTAGTTGATATGATCCTATACATAGAAAGTACCAATGACTCCTCAAGAAAAATATTGAAACTCATTGGAAGATTGAGCAAACTGGCAGGGTACAAGATCAATATGCAAACATCAGTTGGATTCCTCTATATTAATAAAGGCAGCTCTGAAAAGGAAATCAGGAAAACAATATCATTTATAATAGGCTCCCAAAGGAAGAAATATTTAGGAATAAATCTAATCAGAGATACAGAGTTCATATAGAAATAAAACTATGAAACACTATTAGAAGAAAACAAAAGAGATTTCTAAAATGGAAGAATATGTCATGCTCATGGACAAGAATACATAACATTGTGAAAATGTCTATAATACCCCAAAAAATCTACAGATATAATGCAAACTAAGTTCAGATTCAAACAATATTTTTTAAATAGATGGAAAAAAATGATTATGAACTTTTTATGGAAGGAAAAGAAACCTCAGATAAGAAAAGAATTGCTTATGAAGAAGAACAAAGTTGAAATTTCAAAATTTACTGCATGCCACAGTGGTCAAAACAGCCAGGCATCCATATAATGAAAGATATAAAGATCCATAAAACAGAGTTGAGAACCCAGTAATAAATCCATCGACATACAGTCAACTAATCTGCGACAAAACACATTAAATGGGGGAAGAGACAGTCTCTTCAACAAATAGTGCTGGCAAAACTGGAAATCAGTTTTCAAAAGGATGAAACAAGACCATCTCTCACACCATATACAAAACCAAACTCTATATAGATTAAAATCTAACTGTAAAACCTAGAACTATTAAGATCTTCAATGAAAAAATAGAAACAAACTTAAGGGCTCTAATATATGGCATATATGTACTTTCAAACTTTGCAAAAAACACACAAATAGTACAAGACAAATTACATGGTGGGACTTCCTAAATATTAGAAATGTGTGTGCATCAATAGATTTTATCAAATGAGTAAAAAGGGAGCCTAAAGACTGGGAAAAAATTGATTTTGCTAAAATGTATCACAGAAGGGATTTATATCTAAAATTTATAGAAAATTACAACACCTCTATAAGAAGAAGACAAACAGCCCAATTAAAAATGGGCACTGGACATGGACAGACACTTCATCAAGGAAGACATATAGGCAGTCAACAAACATATGAAGAAACGTTCACAATCATTAGTCATTAGGGAGATGCAAATCAAAACAACAATGAGATATAATCCACACCAGCATTATCACAAGGTTCAAAAAAAAATATATATATAAAACAACAAATACTGGGTGAGGGTGTGGAGAGACTGGGACTCTCCTAATCTAGTGGGACTGTAAAATGGTTCAACCACTCTGGAAAGTGTATGGCACTTCCTCAGAAAGTTGGAAATGGAAATACCATATGAGGCAGCAATCCCTCTACTTGGTATATATCCACAAGAATTATGAGGCAGGATAACAGTAGGTATATGCACACCATATTGCAGCTCTATTCATAATAGCAAATGATGGAGACAGCCTAAGTGCCCATCAGTGGAAAAATGGATAAGTTTTGGCACATATGTGCAATGGAATACTATGCAAACTTGAATACTTATGATGAATCTACAAAACACTTCATAATATGGATGACTATGGAAAGCATTATGCTGATTGAAATTTTGTTGTTGTCATTAAGGGCTGCTGAATATTTTCTGACTCACAGCAACCCTATATAGGGTTTCTAAGGAATGGCTGGTAAGTTTGAATTGCTGACTTTGCAGGTCAAACCTACTTTGCTATTGAGTGCTTATCCTTGGGCCACATTTAAGGAACAATTATTGTAAAATCTTAAGAAAAGGCTTCCATACTAAAAGAAACATTCTTGGATGGTTATCAAGGGTGTGACGGAGGGAAGAGTAATTTACTGGCTACAGTGTAGACACACATTATCTGGGGTGACAGGGAGGGCAATACACAAGAACAGGGAGGGCAATACACAAATGAACAATGAGATAGAATATTTAGGGAGGTATGTATAGGCGAAATGGAATAGAGGTAGATAAGGATTTATATATAACCTTAGAACAACAGTGTTCTGTGAATAGATACATGGATCGAGACAGGCTGAATGGGTAAAGGAGGGAAGAATGTTTATGCATTTAACTGTCTTGTAGATACAGGTTTCCACTGCCCATTATTGCAAAATAGATATTTTTGTTTGATAGAAATGACTATTGAAAATTATGATTACAGAAAGTTTGCAAACCCATCTTCAGCCTTCAACTGACTAGATTTGCTAACTGAGGAATTAGAATTTGCCTGGGAAAATAGACTTCTTGTTAAGTCTTCATAGAGTATGGGGCCTTAGATGGAATCATGAGCCCACTGAGAATTGTCCGAATTGGGACATACCAACTTGAAAA
>NW_006408720.1:1110266-1121097 GCF_000296735.1 Chrysochloris asiatica | reverse complement strand
TGGTATGCAGGAACTCCCAAAATTGAACCTACTATTCAATTGTCCTGGCTTAGATGACTAGCTGACCAGAACTCGATCAGATAAAGATAAAGATGTTTGATCAAGTGAGCAAGTGTAATTGCTGCAATTTGATGAACTGGACTTTTGTTGACAGATGCAATTGCTCAAAGTTCCAACCAGAACGTAAGGATTCTTCATATCAAGTAACAAGCTTGTTTCCTCAGTGTACTGGGTTGATCGGAACAGACAATTCAAACCCTGGCTAACAAAAATTGGGGGGAGGGAGCTATAAATGCATGAAGTGGCTGGTGTACAAGCTTTCATGAGTATGCTTAATTTCAGAATGAGGGTGAATAAAGTACAAATCCCATTGAATAGTTTTCCTCTTTTCCAGATGGATCTGGTGGAAGGGGATGGGGGATGATGGTGATAGGATAGTATAATTCAATTGAGAGTAACTGTTAGCAGGATTAATTGTGGCTGTCACAACTGTAATTGTAGAAGATGTGTAACTAAAAAAGGAGTAGTTAATCTTTCAATTTAGGAACAGAAGATTCTACCATCAAGATGGAAGAGCATGAGTGGCATGTGAGATATCTATCTAGAAAATCAGACAGCAGAGATGGTAGCAGAGGCAGTGGCATGTAGAAATAGAGCAACTGGGGCTCTGGGCCCATGGACTAAGTAAGGTTGTGTGCCTGTGGACAGGTGCTGGCTTGCAGAATGTGCCCCTTGGACATTAAAATAAACATGTGCTTTTTTGTGTACATCAAATAGTTTTGCTTTTTTAATTTGTGAAATATAAGATGTAAATGGGGGAGCCACAGAGGAAATAGAATAACTTGTTGCAGTGAGGAGACTGTAATCATTAACATGAAACAAATCATAGAATTTGTTGAATGGAAATCTGATGATCTTGTTTGTAAACCCTCATTCAATTCACAATAAAAAGCTAAAAATAAAATAATAATAATAAAAAAACTTGTTAAGCATGCATTTATACACCAAGTATTTCCTGGGTGTCCAATATGTTTCAGAACCTGTACAAGAAGTTAGCAGTATGTACAATTCCCCCACTAATCAAGGCTTTTAGGCTTAATCCCTTAAACTACCCACAATAATCTGTAATTCCAAAATGTGTATTTTAATGAGAGAAAATAACTAAGTAAACAGGTAGCACTAAAAGTCCTGACACCTTTGACATGTTAAATGGGTATCTTAAAAACATTGTAATGAGGTGAAACATTTCCATTTGAAAAGACAAGCAGACCAGACTGGAGCAGCTAGAGGAACTGAAGATATTTCTTGAGAGAAAGACCAGCAAGAAAAATAAAAAAAACTAAAATGGCAGTCTGATTGGCTACTACAAGAAATAGCAAGTTGTTTGCCAGGGAACCATCAAGGCAAGCAATCAAGTGCCTTCAGGACAAACACCCCTCAAAGACTGAAATTCAGAGGGAACACACAAGCAGGCATGTAAGCTTGCTATGGATCATGTTGGTCTACTGGTGCGTGGAAGAGGGGGGAAAGCACCAATGAAGATATGGGCTGAGTTCAACCACTTTTCATAGACTCCCATAGACCTGGAGATTAGAAAGAGAAGAAAAGGGGCTGGTTGTTCTGAAGTATGATGAGAACTGGGACTCAGGAGTCCATGGACAAGGACATAGCCACAGAGTACTTGAGCTGAGAGTGAACTATCCAGCTGAAATGAAGTGAGGGGAGATGCACAAGAATGCCCAAACTTGCAGATAGTACCTATTTGACCTAGGTTTGATGGCTTGATGATCAGAACTCAACTAAAGAAAGATAAAAACATTTTGATAAAGGAAACAAGTATAAATTGCTACAATTTGATGAACTTGACCTATACTTATGGATGCAGTAGCTCAAAATAGCAACTGAGAGGGAAGGAGTCTTCTAACCAAGTATCAATCCTATCCACTCTGTACACAGGGTTGATTGGGACAGGAAACTTAGATATTGGCTACCTAATGTGGGGAGGGGGAAGGGGAAAACTATAAAGACACGAAGTGACTGGCTTGCAAGTTTTCATGAAGGATTTTAGTTTCAGAATGTGTGGGAGAAGGTAGAATCTCCACTAAATAGTTTTCATCTTGTGTAGACGGGTCTGGTGAAAGGAGATAGGGATAAGATTCTTATGACTCAATAGTGAGTAATTATTATCATGACTAACTGAGAATGTCACAACTGTAAAGGTAGAAGTTTTATAACAAAAGGGGGGGTAGTTAATCTTACATTTCAGGAACAGAGGTCCATCAAGGGAGCAGAGTATGAGTGGAATGTGGGACCCTATCCAGCGAAGCAGTGACACCAGAGATGGAGGCAGAGATGAGGACATGGAGATAGGGAGCAACTGAGGACTCTAGACTCATGGAAAGAGAAAAGCTGTGTGCTGACAGCCAGGAGGCAGACTTGCAGAATGTGCCCTTAAGTTGTTTAAATGATTATACATTCCTGAATGTTTTTGTGTATATCCTCTCCCAAAAAGAGCAGAGAGAATATAAGCAAATACTGTTAAATGATGATGCATGGAGGGGATTGTAACCATTACAATGAAATGATGAGTATAAAATCGATGCTCTCCCATGTAATCTATCACTCAATTCACAATGAAAACTTTAAAAAAAAATTGTAATGGAAGAAAATCACTGCATCAGAGAGCAACAGACTTCAAATTATAAGAAGGAAATTTAAATTTTTATTTTGTTATTTAAATGGGGGATTCGTTTAAGGAAAAAATCAGATAATCAAGAGAGCATAATGCACAATTTCTTAGAGGTTAAGGAAGTCAGATATTTGCCCACTCAATTAAATCTGACAAATTCAGTCAGAGCACTGCACCTCAGGCTGCACTAATGTCTGTAATCACTAGTTATACAGAAAGAATATGTTTTCCTTTTCTTGGTGCCATTGATGAAAATTACCTGGACTACAAATATTGTTGCAACTATTGTCTATGATGATCTACAGTAAAAAAGCATCTGAGCTGTAAGACAGTTCGGCTATGATTCTTCAATGCAGTATTTAATTCTATTGTGTAAAGTAATCATAGAGGAAAATAACGTAGGTTTGTGACACTGAAGTGTCAAGCATGAAAACAATTGTGAGGCTGGTACAGGACAAGGTGGTATTTAATTCTGTTGTATGCAGGATCATTATGGGTCAGAAACAACTCAAAGGCTACTGACGACAACAACAACAATGTTAAACAACAATATTAAACAATATTAAAACATGATTTGGTCTTTTTTTTAATTGATTCAGGTTTATGTATTATCTCCTACAAATTTTATTCATTTAAAAAATAAATCCCAAGTTATACTCAGTCACAGTAAAATGCTTCCAATTTAGATAGAATTGATTAGTTATTAGTGAGGTTCTATTTGTAAATATGTTCAATAGAAGATAATCACATAAATCAAATAATCATAAGTCCACCTGTTACCCTAGAATGTGTAAAGAACAAAAATAAAAATAAAAATATTAGGTATCCAAACTCACTCACTTGGGACCACATGCTTCTGAAAGGATAAAGACTCAATTCAATTTTTATTTTATTTTTTTATTATTTTTTTTAAATTAAATGTTTTTATTTTGCATTGAGTGAAAGTTTACAGGGCACATCATCAGCTTCACATTCAACCATTCATATAGCTTGTTTCATTACATTGATTATTATCCCCTCCATATATCATCAGTTTACAGTGTTTCTCTCTATCCTCTTTAGCTTTTTTTTTTTTTTTTTTTGGATTGGGGGGGACTTGCCTTTTTGGAATTTACAGTCTAGGCTTTTAGGGAAGGTTTTTACATTTGTCTGTGGATATCCAGGGCTCATGTATGAGATTACTAACAAGCATTACTGAATAATCAGATGAGGGACAGTTTGCTATGTCTACTAGGTAGCTAGAGTCTGATCCTCAGAGCCTATGGTTTGGATGGTCAACAACGCTTGGGCCCACAGGGGCTTGGCCTCCTGACCGGGTCTGCACTGTCTGCATCTGAATCCTCCTTATTTATTGATTGTTTAAGGGACGCTGCCTGTCTTAGGTGGTCAGTGCGAATTCCTCAGTCTTACCAGTCATTGAGACTCATTGCAGCATGGCAATGGCTCTGTCTTAAGTAGCCGAGTTTCCATCAATTCAATTTTAAATGATTCTTGCTCTTCATCTTTCTCTCCTTCCTCATGTAGAATGTCGTTTTCACTATTCCTAAAAATCTGCTTAATGATTACTTTACACAATACTCTTGCTAAAGAGATGTTTCAAACAGTGGATAGCCCAACTTGCTTATTAGAACCAATTGGTATAATTTATGGGAGTGTATTGTGGGCCAAGACGGCACAGAATTGGGTAAGGTATAATTTTATTATACAAAGGATCACCCTAAGTTGAAGCCAACTCAAGAGCAACTAATAAGAACATTTATTAGCCAAAATGAATTCTTATAATAACCATAGATCCTAAAACATACACCTAAACCTTCTTATCTATCCACGACTACTTCAATACTACCTTTTTTGTTAAGTGCCATTGAGTTGGTTCTAACTCAAAGCAATCATGTATAGGGTTTCTGAGGAGCAACTGGTGGGTTTGAACCACTGACCTTGTGGTAATTAGTCAAGAGCTCATCTTACAGTTGTTGTTGTTGTTAAGAGGTCATGAATTCAGCTGACTTTTATAGCAGCATCAAAATGAGTATAAAGGAAAAACTTAATTGCAAGAAGAAAGAAGAAAAACAGAAATGCTGTAAGAAAGAAAACAAATAATGGACTATAATTGTGGTGTAGCACTGTGGATTAATGTGCTGAACTGAAAAGTCAGTTTAAACTGCAAAGTCGGCAGTTCAATCTTACCAGTCGCTCTTCAAAAACCCTATACAGGGTCGTTATGGGTCGGAACTGACTCAGCGTCACTTAACAACAACAACAACAATTACAGATAAGTCAAGAGAAAAGGTTGAATGATAGGTTAGCCCAGGAGAGGAGAAGGAGAGAGAAGATAAAGTTATCTTTATCTGGATTAGGAGGCAGACCCCTCTGACATATACAGCAGCACATCATGTTTGACTGATAAGGTATTAAGAAATTTTTAACTAGTTGTGAGGGCAATGACAGTGTTAGTTCACTTACGTAATTGTACCTGTGGATGCACCACCATTCAGTGATAGGAAGATCCTCTTCTCACCTTTGAAATCTTATAAAAGACCCTCTGGGAACCTCACCCAAAATTAGCCACTTATGGGCTAATTTTGTACCTAATACATTAAACATTTCCTTCATAACTGCATTGTTTCAAAACCAACTTTACCAAACCCACTGCTGTCAAGTTGTTTTTGCCTTATAGTGACCCTATAGGACAGTAAAATCACCCTGTAGGATTTCCAAGACTATAATCTTTATAGAAAAAGATTGCCATCTCTTTCTCCCTCAGAGCCACTGGGTGGGTTTGTACTACCAACCTCTGGTTAGCAGTCACATGGTTCCAACACATACAATGATCACAATCCCTATTCCATAATAGCATATTTGAGATTTAACACACCTTGAATTCAAATTACTTTTAAAATGTATCAGTAACAATTTTAAGGACAATTTATAGTTTCCAAGTTTATTTTTTGAGAAAAGGCAAATCATAATTAAATATTTTGTCATGACTTTAAAAGGTGGAGAATTTCAGTTACAGAAGAACTGGGTGAAATTCTAATAACATTTTTTTTTAAGTTTATGAGTTTTATAATAAAGAAGATTGTAATTGGCCCTCTCTGAAGACCTAACAAAAGAATGAACTTTATTTGCAGAATGAGGAAGTTTCGCAATTACATGGTTACAAATACATTTTCATGTTTATAAACATAAGCCTTCTGAGAAAGATTATTAAACCACTTATGTTCATCTTTCTCAAGGGACTGGTCACTATTACTACTACAGGTATTCACTGGGTTTGTGATAAATTGCTCCTTTGGGTTAGCTCATGTTTTCTAATTTGGAGTAAATCATGACAATGTGTAAACACACACAGTTTCTACTACCCAGCTCACCTTTCTTTTCTTTCTTCAACAAAGAGCTCCTGGAACTTGGTAGATCTCTCTTTACTTAATGATTTGCATCCCAGCAAGAAAACCTGTGTATTGCCATCCCAAATGAATAGTGCGTATGTGATGAGGAAAAAAAAGAACACTTTTCAGAAACACCGAAAATAAAGAAGGCACAACTTTGGACCTCCTCAGACAAGTGAATTAAGTTTTCTAATCTCTTGCTTCTTCATCCTCATCTTTCACATCTAGCAGAACTGAATAAAAATAAATCAGATTGTATGTATAGATTATCTTGAAGCCTGCACAAATATGTGCTCAGCAAATACTAATTACCATCCTTCATTCCTAGACTAACAGTAATGCCCTTCTCCAGTACTTTTGCTACTATGCCAGGAGAAGTGCCATCAAATAAAAATACAACTGAGAAGCTTTTATTTCATTATGTCAACACTCACTCCCACACTCACCTTGCCACACATACACCTTTCACCTCAGTGATCTTAAGTAACATGCATGAGGGAAAAAAATAAGAAGAAATTTTATTTTCTTGGTTACTATTCAGTCAAATGAAAGTTAAATTTACCAACAACATTATGGGGATAATCAACACCAGAAGTGACCGATGAATCTAAATAAAACTCCTTTTAAGATATCAAACTGACTTTATTCAATCTCTTCCAGATAGACTACTGCAAGCTACTTCACTCTAAAGCACACTCTAGAACACAAACAAATTATGAATTAATACCTAAAGATTGGAAGATTGCAAACCATGAAATAGTACAGCAACTTGCAACAGGATTGTAAATAGGAACTTTCTGAAGAGATGCCAGAAACTATGTAACATGTTTAGCTATAATCAAAGGGAGAAAAACAAATACAGCTGTCCCTGAAAATAATCCATGGGTGACAGACCAAGTTACACCCCCCTAAAAAAAAAGCAAACATGAAGCCTTTAGCAACAACCTATTAAACTCTAGAGAAGCAAATCAAGTCAGTAATGCAAAGTGTGTATTACTATTAACTAGTACGCGAAGAGCTTTCACATTTACTAAATGTGGATTTTGGAATAAATAAGAAGCCATGTGTTGCCCCTAGTGCATCTCCCTCCCACTCTTTTCTTTGTGTGTTTACTCATTTTGAAACTCTTTAGAGTCAACATATAACACTGTAGACTTGCTCAGATTTGCTTTGAAATTATTTAATGATAGTTTCTCAGAATTTATATAAATTCTCAGAATGTTACCCAGCTTGAAATTCAAGTGTTGACCAACTCTGAGTGAAATACTTTGCATTTAATGGATTGTGGCAGGGTACATTGTGAGTTATTACCATAAGTACATTTTTCACACCTGTGGATAATGTAATTCCATTGTCGTTGAGTTGATTTCTACTCATATTGACCCTGCATAGGGTTTCCAGATTTGTTGGATCTTTTGGAAGTCCATGGCACTCTCAATATTCTCCTCCAACACCATAACTCAAAAGCATCAATTCTTCTACAGTGTTCCTTATTCACTATCCAGCTTTAGCATGCATATGAGACTATTGAAAATACCATGGTCAGGTGCACCTTAGTCTTCAAGCTGACATCTTTGCTCTTTAAAAAGGTCTTGTGCAGCAGATTTGCCTAAGGCAATACATCCATTGATTTCTTGACTCCTGCTTCCATGAGTGTTGATAGTTGATCCAAGAAGAATGAAGCCCTTGACAACTTCAATTTTTTCTCCATTGATAAGAATGTTTTTTATTGGTCTAGTGGTGAGGATTTTTTATTTCTTTACATTGAGATGCAATCCATACCAAAGGCTGTGCTCTTTGATCTTCATCAGTAAATATTTTAAGTCTTCTTTGCTTTCAGCAAGCAAGCTTGTATCATCTGCATATCACAGGTTGTTAATGAGTCTTTCTCCAATCCTGATATCACACTTGTCTTCATATAACGCAGCAACTCAAATTATTTGCTTATCACACAGGTTGAATGAGTATGGTGAAAGAAACAACCCTGTCACACGTCTTTCTTAATTTTAAACCACCACACATTTGTCAGTTTGTTGTACCGTGGTGGCTCATGAGTTGCTGTGATTCTGAAAGCTATGCCACAGGTATTTTAAATACCAGCAGGTTCACACATGGTGAACAGGTTTCAGATGAGCTTGCAGAAGAAGACCGACTAGGAAGAAGGAGTGATGAACTACTTGTGAATATTTAGTCACTGAAAACTTTATGAATTTCAAAGAAACACTGTCAGATATAGTGCTGAAAATTGAGCCCCTCAGGTTGGAAGGCACTCAAAATGCGACTGTGGAAGGGCTCCCTACTCAAAGTTGAGTTGAGTTGACTGTGATGCCGCGAATGGAGTAAAGCTCGTGGGAGTAAAGACCTCGGGACCTTCATTTGCTGATGTGGCACAACTCAAAATGAAGAGAAATAGCTGTAAACATCAATTAATAATCAGAACATGGAATGTATGAAGTATGAATCTAGGAAAATTAGAAAATGTCAAAAATGAAATGGAATGCATAAACATAGATACCTTAGGCATTGATGTTGTTAAGTGCTATTGAGTTAATTCTGACCCATAGCGATCCAGTATAGGGTTTCCAAGGAGCAGCTGGTGAGCTTGAACCACCAACCTTGCAGTTTAAATGACTTTGTAGTCTGACACATTAGCCCACAGCACCACACCAGGACTCCATCTTAGGCATTAGTGAGCTGAAATGGACTGGCATTTGCCAATTTGAATCAGATAACCATACAGTTTACTATGCTGGAAATGACAAATTGAAGAGGAATGGTGTTGCATTCATTGTCAAACAGAGCATATCCCGATCAGTCATGAAGTACAACACTGTATGTGATAGGATAATATCCATGCACCTACAGGGAAGCCCAGTTAATACCACTATTACTCGAAATTTTGCCCCAACCATTAAAGTCAGTGAGGATGAGATATCAGAATTCTACCAACTTCTTCAATCTGAAATTGATCAAACATGCAATCAAGATATATTGATCATTACCGGTGATTGGAATGCAAACATTAGGAGCAAAGAGAAAGCATCAGTAGTTGGAAAATGTGGCCTTGGTAATAGAAATGATGCTGGAGAACACATGATAGAATTCTGAAAAATCAATGATTTGTTCATTTCATATACCTTCCTTAGATAGCATAAGAGACGACTATAAACATGGACCTCGCCAGATGGAATACATAGAAATCAAATTGACTACTTCTGTAGAAAGAGACTATGGAAAAGCTCCATATCATTAGTCAAAACATGGCCAGGGGCAGATTATTGAACAGACCAGCAATTAATAATATGTAAATTCAAACTGAAGCTGAAGAAAATGAAAACAAGACCACGAGAGCCAAAATATGACCTTGAATATATTGCATCCATCAGAAAGGAAATATTATTTCATAGAGATTTTACTAGGAGAATATGTCTTATATTTTCAAGATAGAGTGAATGGGTCCAATGCCCCATTGTTGGTGAAATTCATCATTTTTTCAGTCTTATTTTATTTGTTTGTTTTTTAATATTTTATTGTGTTGGAGGTGAAAGTTTACAGAGCAAACCAGTTTTCCATTTAAAGATTCACATATTCATACATATTTTGTTTCAAGACATTGATTGCAATAGGCACAATGAAACATCAATTACTCAACTTCCTCCCTGTGTTTCCCATTTCCATTCCTCCTCTTTTTCTAATGCTTCTAAATTTTGTCCTTGAGTAAATGCTATCCTTTTGTTCTGAAATATTTGATTTTTTCTAGAGATTGCAAATCTCCCAATTATTATAGTTCCCCTTTCAGACCTGTCTATTGTTTGGCTAATAAGTGAATCATGATCTAGACCTCATATTTAGACCTAAAGGGTTACTATGGGCCATAGTATTTGGGGTTCCACCAGTTTCTAGCTAACCATTAAGTGTGTCACTTTTATGATTTTGAGTTTGTTACACATATTTCCTTCACTCTATTCAGGGCATTCTAATATATTCTTCATACATTCATTATGTTCAAAAGCTACAGTTTTATAAATGTTCTTGAACACCTGGGCTATGTCTATGATCCCATAATTCATGGGGTTTTATATTTGTGAGAAGATTTAAGGTAATTTAGTAAATAAATTTTTCATTTTTTTAGACCAGTTGCTTTCATATTTTCTGATGTTTAATGAATTCCAGTGTATCTTTATCTAGTAGATTTGTGAATGTAGTTTTCAAAACCACTTGTAAAACAAAAAGCAAATTACTTTGATCATAGTGACTCCTGAGCCCAGGGACAAGGGCATGGCCATGGAGGGATAGAGCTGAGAGTGAAGTGTCCAGTTGATATGATGTGAGGGGATATGAACAAGGGTGCCTAAACTTGCAGATAGTGCACATTGTATCTAGCTTCAATTGCTGGATGTTCAGAACCTTATTAGAGGAAGGAAAAGAGGGATTTTTTTTTTTTTTAAGAAAACAAATGTAAATCACTACAATCTGATGAACTTGACCTATACTTATGGATGTAGCAGCTTAAAATACTAACCAAGAAGGAAAGAATCTTTAAAGTAAGGATCATTCCAATCACTTCTGTATAAAAGGTTGAGAGGGATGGGCAACTTAGACATTGGCTACCAAAAACGGGGGGATTGTAAAGGCACGAATTGACTGGCTTACAAGTTGTCAAGAGGAACTTCAGATTCAGAGTGTGCAAGGGAAGGTAGAATCACCACTGAGTGATTTTCATCAACCTGTATGCTGAGCAAATAATCTGAGA
>NW_006408720.1:1107761-1109581 GCF_000296735.1 Chrysochloris asiatica | reverse complement strand
AAGATGGATTGGCAAAGTGGCAACATCAATGGGCATGGCAACTATAGTGAGGTTGGCCCAGGACAGGGCAGTGTTTTGCTCTGTTCTACATAGGGTTGCTAAGAGTTGGTACCAACTCAACGCATCTAACAACAACAACAGACAGGTCTGGTGAAAGGAAATGGGGACAAGACTCCAATGATTCCATAGTGAGTAATTGTTATCTTTACTGATTATGATTGTCACAACTGTAAAGATAGAAGTTTTGTAGTAAAAAAGGGTGAGCAGTCAATCTTACAGTCCAGGAGTGGAGGACCCTATGACCATTCAAGGAAGAAGAGTGGGAGTGGAGTGTGGGACCCTACCCAGAGAAGCGGCAATGCCAGAGATGGAGGCAGAGATGATGACATGGAGAGATGGAGCAGTTGAAGACTCTAGACTCACTGAAGGAAAGGGGATGTGTGCTGGCAGCTGGGGGGCAGGCTTGCAGCATGCATCCGTTGGCTGTTTTAATAATTGTATATTCCTTAGTGTTTTGGTGCACATAAAAAAAAACAAAAACAAGAAAAAACAGAGGGAATAGAAGCAAATACTGCTGAGTGATGAAACATGCAGAGGATTATAATCACTGCATGAAATGAATATGATTGTAATTGTTGTAATGAAATGAATGTGACAGGATGAGTGGAAAACTGATGTTCCCCATGTAAACCATCACTCAATTCACAATTAAAACTTAAAAAAAAAAAAAAAATCCACTCTCTTCTTAACTTAGTCATTGTAAATGTATGTATATTACAGAGTCCTGGTGTGGCCTGTAGGTTAATGCTCTGGACAGAGTTAGTTAAAACTGACTCTGCAAAGTCAGTTTTAACCACAAGGGTTGCTATGTGTTGGAACTGACTTGACTTAACTACAACAACAATAACAACAAATGTGTTTACACTATATATCAGACACTTGCTAGAAACTGGTGAACAGTAGTAGCCAAAAATGGCACAATGGAGTGCTATCTAGCATGGGAGACAGAAACTAACCAAATAAATACAACCTGAAAGTAGATGCATACTGAAAAATGATAAACTCTAAAATGGAAAAGTACAGAATACTTTGAAAAAGATTGACAGTGTGGAGTGGTGGGTTCAAAATGAAAGACATACTGAAATTTGAAGAAGGTTTGTATAGAAGCAAGAAATAAAAGTGTGGGAGCAAAAGTAGGGAAAACATTTAAAATTAAGAAAAGATCAGATGCAGGAAAGAACTCCAAGAAGGCCAGTGTGGACTATAAGATCAGGAAAGTACTGAATTTGAAATTAGAACACCTAGGTACTATTCTAGTGGTGCCAATAATGAACATATTGACCAAATGAGGAGACTGCAGATAAGATTTATTCCAACTCAAAAATCCCATGTATACATGAATAATCTTTACCTTAAATATTGCTGTTGGTAAATGCCTCTGGTCAGTTCCATCTCATAGCAACCCTGTATAAGATTTCTAGAGAGCAGCTGATGGGCTTGAACTGCCAACCTTTTGGTTAGCTGTTCAATTCTTATCTTCCAGTGCCACATCAGAACTTCTAAATATTAGTAAACTCATTTTTTAAAAGAAACTAAAGGATTTTATTCGTAGTGATTTGAATAAACTACATTTAACTTTTCTGTAACCAAGCACAAAAGACACTACACCAGGACTGATGGGAAGGTTTCTCAGTTTCTTTATGGAAAATGCAAGCCTGCATTCCTTTCCAACAGGAACCCTCTGAAGATAAACTAGACTGTCCTCTACAGAAGAAAACACAATAAGGGGAAATCAGAAGAAATTCAAAAGAAAAGAATCC
>NW_006408720.1:1104510-1107051 GCF_000296735.1 Chrysochloris asiatica | reverse complement strand
TCACATTCTGTGTGATCATTTCTTTTGGTAATATTTTTTTTTTCCTATTTGATCCTTCATTATAAACAACGGCATTTTGAATCATTTTTCTCAATTTGTTGGGATTTTGTGGAGCTTGTGTAAGCAGAGAAATGCAAGGATCACAAACTAATCTGATTTTCTAAGAAAATGATCATGAATCAACATCTCTAATATACGTTATTTTAAAATACATAGATTCTGGCAATGAAATAATTTTATTTTAAAAATGATTTCTTTGTCTTAGAAACCAGAAAAGAAAACAAAAGATATTTATTCTCCACATCTTTTAGTTTATATAAAAAATAAGTACAATTTCTGAGTTAGTATTTGCCAATACATCCAAGATTCAAGGCTATGTTTTGATGTCTATATAGAGCTAAAGGTATCAAATTAAGGTTAGTGTTTTTGAGAGATTACTTGACAGAAGTATTCCAAATACAAAGGCAGTCCTGTCACTCCAGCTTTTCTCATATACTGGTGTATATTCATTAGTGTGGAGTTGTTCCATCTGGCAGATATAAAAGAGTCAATGTAGCTATTAGACAACTTTATAATTTGACAGGTTTAGTGAGCTCAAGGGTACAATAATCTGAATGAAGACATGCCATTTGAAAGCATTTACAGTTTTGAAGCTTTTAAACATAAAACCCATATATTCTTCCTGGAAGGAGGTACATTAGGGGGTTATATTATAGTTTCTTCATCTTATTACATTACATATTTTACCTTATTTATTTACTTAGTTTTATGGTTGTTATGCCTGTTGTGTGTCTCATAACTGCAGCATGAAGTTGAAAGCAGAATATGCTTCTTAAGTTATACCTTTAGTATTTAGTTCCTATATAGAGAATACCCATCTCAATCTATAAACATAATTCGTTCAGCTTAATTTCTAATTGGAGTTTCTATTACTTGAAATGGCAAGAATGAAATGACTTTCAGTTCCTGCTTTCCCTGTCTTTTACTTAGTATTGGAGGCTGAGGAGTGGTAACAGAATGAGGAGGTAGGTCATGGATTTTCATAGCATTCAGAATGCAGTGGCTCTGGTCATAACTGGCAACATATGAGAATATCCAAAAAATATTGCTAAAAAAAATCATAGATACCTTAATTAAACAAAAGATACAAAAACATGAAGTTATTGTGTCCTGACATAACCTCCATCTAGGTCTATAAACTTCTGAAGGTGGTGTTTCCATTTTTCTAATCCTTTGCTAAAGAATTCTGTGCTCTTTGATTTACATCATGTCAAAATGGCAACTTTGGCTTACTCGAAGTATTCAAATTGTGTTCCTTTGAAATATTCTTTGAGTTTGGGGAACAAAGAAGTCTGAGGAGGCATGTTTGTAATGTTTCCCAACAAAATTCTCTCATTTCACAGATGTTACCTTCAAAGAAAGAGTAGGCACATTGTTGTGTAGGAGAATAATTTCCCTCTACAACTTTCCTGACCTTTTGGTAACCAATGTAGTTTTCCCTTTTCTTTAAACTTTATAATAACATGTAATTATCTTGTGTACTTTGAAAAAAACTTATCAAGATTATATCTTTGTGACTTCCGGTTTGGGGGTGGGAGAAGCAAACATAGGTAAGAGACTCTTCGGCGGAGGTGCAGAGAAACCAGAGAAGGCACTTTCCTAGAGCAACTCCAGAGTTTGGGATTAATATAAGATGTGGGTTGTCAGTCCCCCACATCCACCAAAGGAGAAATCTGACTGTGGAAGGAAAGTATGGCGATTTCTGAATGGATTGGGATGCTCCCTGTGGGCCTCTCAGCCTGGGCTGAGATCAGAGGGTGGGGCTACAGTCAGGCTGATACAGTGAAACAGCACTAAAAACCACAGAGTGGCATCTGGAAAAAGAGGTGTGACCGATTTTATACTTTTCTTTCCTCCTCTGCCCAGTCACACCCTCATTGCCCAGCCTGGACACTTCCAGGCAGATGGGATCACACCCCCAGAAGGGTCCAGGGTTGCACCCACAGTTTTCCCAGTGCACAGGGAGGAGGTCTCTTGGAGCCCTATTGATACCACAGGCTGATCCTTTGGCTGCTTCTTATGACGTCTGACTCTGGGACTCAGCCCTAAAGTTGACCTGGTGGGACTCTTCAATCCTGCCTTACCTAGCAAGAAAGAGTAGGTCTGGCCATACAGCCAAACCATATGTGCACCTTGTAAAACCTCAGCATAAAAGCCAAGAGCCAACACCAATTACTATATACAAGGATGCAGCTATTTTGAGAATTACGCTGTGCATACACAGATAGCTAACTGACATTCAGAGATCAATATAGTGGACAATCTTTCTTCCATTCATTTCTCAATATCTACCTGTGCACATCCACAGTGGTGACTAGAGGAGGGCCTAAGTGAGTGGAACCCTTGTCCACTGCTGAAGGTTTCTACTGTGCATGCACATTGACCTGTGCAGCAAAGGTGACTGGCCAGTCTACCACAATTTTATTTTTGTTTTTGAGTGGTGGTTTTTGTGTCTCCTTTATGTTGATTCCATTTTTGGTC
>NW_006408720.1:1087109-1100000 GCF_000296735.1 Chrysochloris asiatica | reverse complement strand
ATGGGCTAAGTGGGACAGAGGTAAATAATGATGTATGCACAACCTTGGAATAACAGGGCTCTGGGATACAGGGATTGAGGCATGGTTTGAATGGGTAAAAGACAGGAAATAAAGTTAATAAGCTTGGCTGTCTTTTGAATCTTGGTTTCCTTTGCCTACTATTGTAAAACAGACACCTGAGGTGGAGAGAAAGGATAGTCAGAAACATCACCATAGAAAGCTTGTAGTTCATCTTCAGCCTATAACTGATTGGAATACCTAAAGTGGGGCTAGAACTTGTCCAGTAAAAGAGGCTTCCTGTGGAGCCTTTGCATTACTTAAGAAGACAGGTGAAATCCCGAACTCCATCCAGAAACTTCTGAGGTGGAAATTTCCACTTTAAAGGACAAGCAGACCAGCCTGGAGCATGGCTAGAAGAACAGAAGATACTTCTTGAAAGAAAGACTGGCAGGAAAAATAAAAAACAAAAAGGGCAGTCTGATTGACTACTACAAGAACCAAAAAGTTGTTTGCCCTGGAGGTATCAAGACAAGCAGTCAGGTCCCCTCAAGGCAAACCCCCTTCCAAGACAGAGAGTCAAAGGAAATACATGAGCAAGCACACTGTCTTGTTGGTGACCACATTGGTCACTGATAAAGGGAAGTGGGGGAAAAATAGCAATGAAGTTGAGTGCTAAGTCTGACCACATTCAGTAGACTCCTGTCAACTCAGGCTGAGACCTGGTTGGCCAGCAGTATGGCAAGACCTGGGGCCTCCTGGGCTCAGAGACAGGGATACGACCACAGAGGACCTAGTGGAGAATGAAGCGTCCAGCTGATATGAAGTGAGGGGAGATGCACAAGAACACCCATACTTTCAGGTAGTACCCACTTGTCCTGGCTTTAATGGCTGGATAATCTGAACTTGACAAGAGGAAGAAAGAAGATGAAAAAAAAGAGTAATCCGCTACAATTTTATGAACTTGACCTATACTTATAGATGTAGTAGCTCTTAAAGAGAGGACCAATCTTTATAGCGAGGATCATTCCCACCCCTCAATACATAGGGTTGACAGGGATGGGGAACTTAGACATTGACTACCCAAAATGGGGCAGGGGGTGATACAAACGCAAGAAGTGAGTTCCTTTCAAGAGGGAGCCTAGTTTCAGAGGGTGTGGGACAAGGTAGAATCTCCAATCAGTGGTTTCCAACCTGTCTGAATAGGACTGGCGAAAGGAGATGGGGATAAGACTCTTGTGGTTCAATAGTGAATAATTGTTATCAGGACTGATTGTGAGTGTTGGAAATGTAAAAGTTTTGTAACAAAAAGAAGGGAGTAGTTGACTTTGCAGTACAGGAGCAGAGGTCCCTGGGACCATCAAGGGAGAAGAGCAGAGTGCAGAACACTATCCAGAGAAGCAGTAGTGCCAGAGATTAAGGCAGAGACAATGACGTGGAGAGATGGAATGGCTGGGGACTCTGGACTCAGGGAGGGAGAGGGGCTATGTGCTGATGGCTGGGTGGGCAGGCTTTGTTTTTTGATGATGAAAGGCTAGGATTGTAATCATTGTAGTTAAATGAAATATGATAGGATGAATGTAAGGCTAATGCTCTCCAATGTAAACTATCACTTCACAATGAAAACTTAAAAAAAAAAAAAATTATACCTTTGCAATCCCCCCAAAAAACTGTTACTATAATCTTCTGACATAATCTTTTTGCCTTATGTTTAACTGGTCCATTAGATCTCCTAAGAATCCACTGGTTGGCCCCCTTTTTGAAGGCAACTGAAGAAGACTAAAACTAGTTTATTACCAAGAGAACTTGTCTGCAGCCAACCACTTCCTACAGAGACGTGATTAAACACACTTTATTTGGAATAAACCCCTGCATGTATAAACAGAAATGCTAATATTAATACTTTTGACTTACTCTCATGTATGTGTGCATGCATGGAGTCCTGGTGGTGCTATGGTCAGAGCACTTGGATACTAACCAAAAGATTACTGATTGCACTCCACCAGAAAAAGATGAGGCAATCTGTTTTTGTATAGTTTTACAGCATTGGAAAGTCTCTGGGGCAATTCTACTCTGTTCTACATTATTGTCAAGTGCTGCCAAGTCAGATGGGCCTCATAGCAAACTTTGATACGGTTTGCTAGGAGTGGCTGGTGAGTTTGAACCTCTGGCTTTGAGGTTAGCAGTCCAGTGCTTACCTTACAACACCATACCAGGACTCTGTTCTGTAGGGTCACTAAGAGTTGGTGTTGACTCTACAGCAGTGGAAATCTAGCTAGCTAGCTAGCTGTCTACTATATGCGGCATAAGCAATTTGCAGTTAGCCAATAATGTAAAAGCTAAGATTTGGAACCCACATAGCAGCACTGAAGGAGAAAGGCATAAGGATTTATTTCAACAAACATTGTTTGTTGTTGTTGTTAAGTGCCCTTGTGTTGGTTCCAACATATAGCAACCCTGTATAGGGTTTCCAAGGAACAACTGATTGATTTGAATCACTGAACTTGTAGTTCAAACTGACATTGCAGTCAAGTGTCTATCTTAAAGACTCACACGAGGAGTCCAGCAATAAACATTACAGTGGGATAAAAATCCTATAGAACAGTTCTACTACGTATGTAACGAGAATTCACTCTGGATCAGAATCACTTGACAGCAATGGGTGGTGGCTACATAGTGTAAGCACTGGACTGGAACCACAAGAATGGCAGCTTGACACCAGCCACTTCACAGAGAAAGATGCAACTTTCTGCTTCTGCAAAGATTTTGTTGTAGTGGTGGTTGTGGGCTACAGAGTCAGTTCTGACTCTCAGCAACCCTGTATAGAGTTTCTAAGTTTGCAAATCTTTACAGGAGCATAAAGCCTCATTGTTTTCCATGAAGCAACTGGTAGATTTGAACTACTGATCATTGGAAAGCCTATACAGGGTTGCTATGAGTCGGAACTGACTCAACAGCAGGTATTAACAACAATACCAAGATATATTGTGTGTATGTTTGTTATGTGTGTATATACTTCTGATTCTATGCCAGCCTCATTTTCTCTTCCATATTTCACAGAGGTAATGTGCATGACACCCTATTGACAGAAACCTTCCTATGGACCATTCAGATTGTTGTTAGGTCTAGAGCTAAATTCTGATGGTCACATGCTTACCTAGCACAGCATTTCCAGGCTGGGTGTGGGTCATGTTTTTGTTAAGCACCTTCAAATAAGTCCCGACTTAACAGAGTCGACATAAGGGCTTCTAAGGAAAGCTGGTGGGTTTGAACCACCAACTTATTAGTTAGCAGTCAGTGTTTATCCTACAGAGCCACACCAGGACAATAGAGCTCATATAGGTAGTATAATTTACAAGATATGGCTGGGGTGGACATAATGTCTGTCACAAATCAATAAAATATTACTTGACCTCTTAACACAATTATAAAGAACTTGAGGAGAGGGACAATTCATGCCTTTCTATTCTCTTCTGTTGTTCAAATTTATTCTACTCTTAGCAAGTTCAAAGACATAGCAACTAAGCAATAACTACTCGTGGAATTGAATCAAGTTCAACAAAATAAGAGACAATATATGGTAATAAAGACAATAAATGGAAATTAAGAATTAAACTAAACAATTGCATATGTTTGGGGAATTTCTGGGCAAGCCAGATAAAAGGGACTCTGGGATTCATTTACTAATTGAAAGGACAATCAAGAATAACAATTACATGGCTTGTTTTTCTGATGACATATAGCTCTAGTAACAGCATCAATGTGCATATAAGTAAAACCAAACTCATGTAATACATGAATTGTCTTGCACAAAAAATTAACTTTTTGCTATTTAAAAAAAAAGACACATAAAATTATGTACCATTTAAATAATTTTTCAAATTATTTTTAAAAAAATGGAATTTGAGTTTTATTGAAATCAGTGAGGAACATTCTCATTCAAAATACTATTAAAACATTTTTATGAAAATTTGTTTTTATTTCCCTCAGAAACTTGAAATTTATTTATAGTGATAAATATTATATTTCTGATGTTGACTCTTTTACCATGTGTAACAAATTGTTATGGGAGAAATTATAAAACTACTTAAAGCTACCATTTATAGCATCTCAATTTTAAGTCATCAAGTAAAACAGCATAAAATAGAGTTTCATAGGAAAACTAAAGCACAAATCAAAATAACTGGAAATATAAATATATAATATATCAAACATTTCAGAAGTTTTTCATTAATGACTAGAGGAGTAATATTGATTTTTTTTCTTTATCATTTGCATACGGTGGTGGTGCTGGTGTGCTGTATAGTCATTTCTGAGACTTAGGGGCCCAGTGTAGGGTTTCTAGGCCTATAAATCCTTATGATAGCACAAAGCTCCATATTTCTCTAGAGGGGCACCTGGTAGACTTCAACTGCTGATCTTTCAGTTAGAAGCCCAATGCATAACCCACTATGCTACCAGACGAGATCCTTCATTTGGATGTGGATTCGCATTAAAAAGTGGAACTGACTTAGTTGTGAAAACCTAATTCTATGATTATTTATTTGTTTAAACATTTCACTAAAAATATCTTCTTTCTTATTATGATTTGCTTAAAATTAATGCTAAGGACTTCTGATATACTACTTTAGGATAAGCACTGGATTGCCAACCATAAGGTTGGTGGTTCAAACCCACCAGCTGCTCATCAGAAACTCTATACAGAGTCTCTATGAGTTGGAACTGGCTCAAAGGCACAACACTGTTAAAGAATCCCAAAGTAAGAAAGAAAGAAAAAAAGCATTCTAAATGCTCTCTTTGCTTCTAGAGATAAAAAAAAAAAAAAAAAAAAAAAAAAAAAAAATCAACAACAACAACAAAAAAACAGTTTCTTCTTTTGATTTATTTCTTATAGTAACAGACATGCACTGAATTATTGTTATGAAAATTATTATCTGTAATACCCAAGACTTTGTCAAATAAACTCTAGTTCTTATTTTCCAGGATAATAATGGTGCAAAAGAACAACAACAAAAACTGTGAGTCTCAGTTATGAAAACATCATCTTAGATATTTTTTTATGGTAAGCACAGAACCACAAGGTAAGTAGTTCAAACTCACCAGTAACTCCTTGAAAGTCCTATACTGGGTCGCTATGAGTTGGAACCAATTCAACAGCACTTAACAACAACAACAATAACAAAATTAAACACTAAGTTCAGTTCTCCAAAATGAAATATATACAATTAACTAATGCCTTTGTCATGCAATTAATTAAGGAAATTACAGTTTCTTTGAGATTACTACTCCTTGAAAATAATTCTACAAGAAACCTTTCCACTGACCATCTGTCCAAACCATGTGTTTAAGTTCTGAGATGCAGTAAGACATTTAAAAAGAGATTCATGTAGTTCAGTTCCCAGCTGTGATGAATCTGAAGGGGGAAATTATGGTAGCAAATATCATGTTGAGTCACAAGAATCATGGTGATTATCTAATTTGTGTAAACAGTTTCCATAATATGATTAGATTAAAGAGAATCTGTGAAGAATTTGCAATCCTGTTTGGATTACATCTACTCCAAGAAAGTATTGATATCAAGAATATCTCAAATAGAAGTACATATTGCATGGAGAGTATAAATAAGATGGCAATAATGTATCTGTAACAAATAATAAAGGCAGTAAATTATTTAATTAGTCATGTCATGATTGTATTTGTGAGGTGGAGAGGAACTTTATGTCTTTCTCATAAATACTTTGAATTGCGATTCTCTCTTTTATTATCTTTCATTTTAGAATTTAGTTCTTTTTTTTTTTTCTTTTACCCTTTTGCTCTCCTTTGATCCTCAAATTTTGAAGAAGACTCAAAATCTTTGTTTATCATTTATCACCTATCATCTCTACTAAAGTTCATAAATCCATATTTATTTATGGTGACTACTCTTCTACAGGGAGTCCTGGTGTGACGTTGTGGATTAATGTGCCAGACTGCAAAGCCATTTGAACTTCAAGGTTGGCAGTTCAAGCTCAAAAACTGCTCCTTGGAAACCCTATACAGGGTCACTGTGGGTCAGAATTGACTCGATAGCACTTATCAACAATAACAATGACCCTTCCACAAAGTGAGGCACCACTGGAGGCAAGAAATTTGGAAGACAACTATCTGGCCTACTGATTGGAAGAGATCAATATTTGTGACCATTTTAAAGAGAGGTGACCCAATGGAAGAAGGAAATCATTGGACAATATCATTGATATCCAATGTGAGTAAAGTTTTACTAAAGGTAATACAGAAATGGCTGCAACCATACATTGACAGAGAACTTCCAGAAGTTCAAGCTAGATTCAGAAGAGGATGTGGAACGAGGGATATAGTTGCTGACATTGGATAGATCTAGGCTGAAAGCAGAGAATACCTGTGCTTTATTGACTATGGAAAGGCTTTCATTTGTGTGGATCATGACAAGCTATGGACAACATTGGTAAGTATGAGTATTCCAGAACACTTAATTATTCTCATGAGGAACTTGTACATAGACCAAGAGGCAGTTGTTCGAACAGAACAAGGGAACACTGAATGGTTTCAAATTAGGAAAGTTGTGTAACATGGTTGTATTCTTTCACCATACTTATTCAATCTTCATGCTGACCAAAAATCTGAGAAGCTGGATTGTTGAAGAAAAACATGGCATCAGGATTGGAAGAAATCTCATTAACAACATTCGATATGCAGATGATATAACCTTGTTTGCTGAAAGTGAAGAGGACTTAAAATGCTTACTGATGAAGATCAAGACCACAGCCTTCAATATGGATTGCATCTCAATGTACAGAAAGCAAAAACCCTCACCACTAGATCAATAAATAACATTCTTATCAATGGAGAAAAGATTGAAGTTGTCAAAGACTTCATTTTTCTTGGATCAACCATCAATTATGGAAGTAGCAGTCAAGAAATCAAATGATGTATTATTGCTTTAGGCAAATCTGCTGCAGAAGACCTTTTTAGTGTTGCAGAGCAAAGGTATCAGTTTGAAGACTAAGGTGCACCTGACTCAAGCCATAATATTTTCGATAACCTCATATGCATGCAAAATTTGGACAGTGAATAAGGAAGACCACAGAAGAATTGATGCATTTGAGTTATGCTGTTGGAGGGGAATATTGAAAGTACCATGGACTGCCAAAAGAACAAATAGTTCTATGTTGAACGAAGTACAGCCAGAGTGCTCCTTAGAAGCCAGGATGGCCAGACTTCACTTCTCATATGTCAGACATATTGTCAGGAGGGACCAGTCACTGGAGAAGGATATCATGTTTGATAAGTTGGAGGGTCGGAGAAAAAGTGAAAGACCCCCAGCGAGATGTATTGGCAAAGTGGCAGCAGCAAATGACTCGAGCATACTAATGATTGTGAGGTTGGTCCAAGACCAGGCAGTGTTTTGTTTCCTTTGTGTACAGGGTCACTATGAGTCAGAAAGACTCGATGGCGCTTAACAACAGCAACAAGCCCTTTCCAGAATAAAAGATGTTATTAATTTTCTTGTCACCAGTTACAGCTGAATAAGTTCTTTCCTCTTACAAAAAAAAATGCAATGAGCTCTCAAACGAACTTCTAAAGAAAATAAATTCAGTAGATACAGATATTCCAAAAGATTCATGGCAATGATATTACAGGTCACCTTTGGAATATTGTACTAGAACTATACATAAAGCATTTCTCTCCACCGTGTGTCCACTAGATACTAAAAGGACACAACCAAAGAAACCAAACCAAAACCACTGCCATCAAATCAACTCTGATTCATAGTGACCTTATAACACAGAGTGGAACTATTCAAGCATCTTCCCATTAGATACTAAAACAATCAACCAATAAAAAAACAAAATTCATAGACATATTTATCCTCTTATTGCTTTCAGCAGAGCTTAAGGATGAGATGAGTTAAAAGGAATTGATTTTATGCTAGGAAAGTAGCCATGTTGACATATGGAATGAGCCCAGCAAAGTCACTAACTATGCATTAGAACAATGAAGAAGTTGTGAGGTTCTCTGAAAATACTTACTTATATCATCAATGCTAAGGATATTGGCACTAGAGATGCCTTTTACTCATTTCAGAAACACAAGAAAACTAGAGAATTATTTACTTCCAGAAGACCTAAAGACTCACATCCAAACATCTAGCTAACTCCCTAAGCAACTAAGAGCTGCCCACAAGGCCAAACATTTCCTATGTTCAGAACAAACTGGACCCAAAAGCCTAGATTTTCTGCTTGGTGAATGCTTACCTCCCAACTATGTCACATAAATGCAAGAACAAAGGTTGGGACATGCCAGGTAAGACAGTGAGAGCTAGGCCAGAGTTTCAGATTCCTTGTTTTCTTCTCCTTTCTTTCTCAAATAAACATATTATCAGTTTTAAACACTTGTTGCTGTTGTAAGTGCTGTTTAATTGGTTCTGACTCTAATGTCCTTATAAAAGTCTTTCGAGGAGCAGCTGGTGGTTGAATCACTAACCTTGTAGTTAGCAGTCCAGTGATTATCCTACAGCACCACATGAGGACAACTTTCAATAGTTACTAAGATTTAAAGAATTTTCTCTCTAAAATCCTGTGTATTTTAAAGAAAATAAAGCCCTTGAATAGCTAAATGCACCCCCAAATAACCCTCTCCTTAGATTTTCTAACTCACTGAATAGAAATGTAAACTACCTTTGTTACCTATAAAAAGGTGGATTTAATTTTGTTTTGTTTTGTTTTTTAATGAGAGTAGTACAAAACTTCTTCTTCTTCCATTTTCCCACATTTAATCAATTAGCAATCCCTGACAGGATTTTTTTCATAAATAATTCTCAAATCTACTACTTTTTTCATATCTCTATTAATCTGCCCTGCTTCTGATATTCATCAACTGTAATCTTAAAGAAAATAGACTCTAAGCTTCAATTGCACCACTTTTAATCCACTCTCTAATCAGAGGACCCTGCTTAAAATTCTTCACTGCTCTCATAAAGTTAAAATCCTTCAGTTTGTACAGAAGTTCTTTAATTTATACTAATTCAACATGCTCACCAGAACATCTTCTATATCCCAAATTTTTCCTGGCATTCTATGGTCTGTATCAGAATGGGTAATCAGTTTCATCATGGCATGCATAAAAGCTAGAAAAAAATGCAGTTTCTATCTATATTTAATTGTTTTTAAGCTGGGGCATTCATATAGCCTATAGGATAAAATATCTTTTAACTTAATTGCTAGCACAAGATACATCCAAAACTGAAGACAATGTTCATGCAACAAACTTCCTTAGGGACAGTCACCTTGGAACATCTGCTTTCTTACCACACCATACATGGACGTGGTGGGTAGAATGAAGGTCTTCACTGTTCCTTTTATTTTTAAAAAATTCTCAACTTATATAAGTCATTGACTCTGCATAATTACCTCTGATGTACTTACTAAACATCACCTCTCCTGTAGATATCAAAGCTTTTACTGATCTATAGTTGCATATTTGGGGTGAGGCAGACATTAAACTGTGGGAAATCCAGCCAAACTGTAATAGTGACAATCTAATAACTTTCAAAGTTTCACTTGCCAAGTAATCAAATAGCATGCATTAATAAAAGATAGGAAAGTTATTCCACAGTCTATTCCAGTATGAAAGAATGCTGTGGGAAATGACCAAACTACATTTTATGTATTAAGCACTAAGCTTGTCTACATTACATAAAATGTTTCAAATCTCATTACAACCAAATGAACAATGTCAATAAGACAGCTAAGACCAACTTCTGTTTCCCTCTGTATTGGGTTAATGTAACCTAATCTTTTATAATGTATCTTAACTTTCAATTATTACTCTAGCTGTTGCCTGACTTTTTTTTTTTTTTTCTTTACTATTTTTTCTTTTCACTATTGTTTGTTTGTTTTCCTTCTCTTCTGTATATTCAACCAAAACAATCCCACCCAAAAGTCAAGAGTCATTTTGAATCTGATTATCATCTGGTATACTATACCAGAAAAATAAAATTGGAGAGGAATGTTGTAACATTCATAATCAAAAAGAACATTTCAAGAACTATCTGAAGTAAAATGCTGTCTGAGCCAGGATGATATGGTCTTGGTAGTTACAATGATAGTGTAGAACTCATGGTAGAATTTAGGAAGACCAAAGACTTATTCAATGAAAATACCTTTTTGCAGCAACATAATAGACAACTATACACATGGATCTAACAATATGGAAAATATAGAAATATAATTATCTTCCTCTGTGTAAAGAGCTGATGGAAAATCTCCATATCATCAACCAAAACAAGGCCAGAGACAGACTGTGGAAAACATCATCAATTGCTAATATACAAGTTCAGACTGAAGCTGAAGAAAATTAAAACAAATCCACAAGAGCCAAAATATGACCTTGAGTATATCCCACCTATATTTAGAGAAAAATCTCAAGAAGAGACATGAAGCATTAGACACTAATGAATTAAGACTCAGAGAGCTGTGGGATGACAACAAGAACATCACACAGGAAGAAAGTAACAAGTCATTAAGACAACAGGAAAGAAAGAAAAGACCAAAATGAGTGTCAGAAGAGATTGTGAAACTTGCTTTCCAGAGTAGAGGTGCTATAACAAATGGAAAACTTGAGAAGGCAAATGAGTTGAACAGAAAATTTCAAAGGACAGCTCAAGAAAAGAAAGTCAAGTATCATGAAATGTTCAAAGACATGGAGTTATAAAACCAAAAGGGAAGAATATGCTCAGCATTTCTCAAACTGAAAGAATTAAAGAAAAATTTCAAGCCTCAGGTTAAAATATTGAAGTATTCTATGGGCAAAATGTTGAATGATATAGAAAGTATCTAAAGAAGAAGGAAAGAATACACATAGATATTGTACAAAAAAAAAAAAAAAATTAGTTGATGCTCAAATCTTTCTAGAGACAGCATATAATCAAGAGCCAATGGAACTGAAAGAAGTCTAAAGTGCACTGAAGACATTGGCAAAGAACAAGGCTACAGGAACTGAGGAAATACAAACTGTAATCTTTCACAAAAACTATAAAAGCACTGCAGGTACTTATTCATCTACACCAAGAAAATTGAAAGAGAGCTATCTTGCCAACTGATTGGAAGGGATGCATATTTGTGCCCGTTCTTCAGAGAGGTGACACCAAAAAATGTGGAAATCAGCATACAACATCATTAATACCACATTCAAAAAAATTTTGTTGAATATACTTCAACAGGGATCTGCCAGAGCTTCAAGACAAATGCAAATGAGGACATGAAATGAGAGATAACATTGGTGATACCAGAATGAGCTTGGCTAAAAGAAGAAATCATTAGAAAGATGTTTACTTATGCTTTGTTGACTTTACTTATGACTTTACTTATGCTTAATTGAAAAGATTTTTGACTGTCTGGATCATGATGTTGTTGTTGTTGTTAAGTGCCGTCGAGTTGACTCCAACCCATAGTGACCCTGTCTAGGGTGTCCAAGGAGCGGCTGGTGAGCTTGAGCCACCAACCTTGCAGTTCAAACAACTTTGCAGTCTTACTCATTAGCCCACAGTGGCACACAGAAAAACATTGCAAAGATTTGATATCCCAGAACACTTTATTGTGTTCATGAGGAAGCAGTTCTTCAAACAGAACAAGGGGACACTGAGTGTTTCAAAATCGGGAAAGGTGTGCATCATGGTTGTATTTTTGTAACCATACTTATTCAATCTTTATGATGAACAAATAGTCTGAGAAACTAGATTATATGAAGAAGATCATGGCATTAGGAATAAAAGAAGACTCATTAACAACCTGTGCTTTAAGGCACTTAAAGTACTTTAAGGTACTTACTACATTAAAAGTACAAACTTCTGTATGCATTGCACCTCAATGTAAAGAAAAAGAAAATCTTCACAACAGGACTGTAAATAGCTCCATGATAAACAGAGAAAGGATTAGAGTTTTCTAAGACTTCATTTTTCTTGCATCCATAATCCACACTCATGGAAACAGGAGTCAAATCAAAGGATGTATTGCATTAGGCAAATCTGCTGCAAAAGATCGCTTTAAAGTGCTAAACATATAAGAAGATTTTGTGTGAGGATTAAGATGCCCTTGATCCAACCCATGGTATTTTCAATAGCTTCATATGTATTTGAAAGTTGAATAATGAATAAGGAAGACTGTAGAAG
Source organism: Chrysochloris asiatica (assembly GCF_000296735.1). Taxonomy (NCBI): domain Eukaryota; kingdom Metazoa; phylum Chordata; class Mammalia; order Afrosoricida; family Chrysochloridae; genus Chrysochloris; species Chrysochloris asiatica. The sequence continues at coordinate 1,087,816 of NW_006408720.1, read as the reverse complement.
AATCAATGCATTTGAATTATGGCTTTTGAGAAAAATATTAAAGTGCCACGGACTGCCAGAAGAACAAACAATTATGTGTTGGAAGAGGTACAGACAGATAGTTCTTTAAAAGCCAGGATGGCAAGACTTCCCTTTCATACTTTGGATTGTTATCAGGATGAACCAGTATCTGGAGAAGGACATGATGCTTGGTAAAGTGGAGAGTCAACAAAAAAGAGGAAGATCCTCAAGGAGATGGACTAACAAACTGGCAGCAGCAATGGACTCAAGCATACCAAATGGTTGTGAGGATGGTTCAAGATTGGACAGTGTTTTGTTCTGTTGTGAATAGGGTCACTATGAGTCAGAACTGACTGGACAGCATCTAACAACAACAATTCCTTTATTTCCATTACTCATTCATGTACTCTTTATAAGTGAAATGTAATAGAAGAATGCCAATCTATATCATTTGTGACATATATACATATAAAACAATGTTTCTTCTTAAATTAAGTATACAGTTTTCATTTCAGGGGTGACTTACATAACAATCAACTTATCTTTTCATAGTCATTATGAAGTGCAGAGTTATAGAACTTCTTGAAGTTTTTGTTCTGATCACCTGAAATCAGTGGAGTGTAAAACACAATCACATATTCCAGGTCCTCATAGTATGCAGACAACAAATGAAGCACAACACAGATTCTTTTTTTTTTTTTTTTTTT
>NW_006408720.1:1083942-1085469 GCF_000296735.1 Chrysochloris asiatica | reverse complement strand
ATGGAGGGTCAGAGAAAAAAAAGGAAGACACCCCTAAGAAGATGGATTGGCCAGGTGGAAGCATTAATGGACTCAAGTGTGACAAGAGTAGTGAGGTTGGTCCAGGATCGGACATTGTTTTGTTCTGCTGTGCATGGGGTCAGTTCCAACTAGATGGCAACTAATAACAACAACAACAACAACAAAGTGATGAGAAAAGTGAGGAAATACATTCCCTCTTAAAAGAATGAAGCCAAGGAAGCTATACAACTCTACAAGTAAAGGGAAAAGGCAATCTCTCATTCTCTAGTCTCCATCTAGAAAAGTCCTTGTGTGGCACTGCAGGATAGGCACTAGACTACTAACCACACGGTCGATGGGTCATACTTATCAAACACTTCCTCGAAAACCTATACAAGGTCACTATGAATCAGAACTTACTGCATGGCACTTAGCAACCACAACAACAACAATCCATAAATTTAGAGCTAAAACAGGCTTTTCCACTACAATTCATTACTATCATCAATTCTCTTCTTGTTACTAGTTGTCAGTCATGGAGCCAACTCTGACTCATAGTGGTCTTAGTGTACAGATTAGAACTACTCCATAGCATTTTCAAGACTGTAACCTTTCAGAATCATATTGCCAACATGTCTTCCAAAGCAACTCTGGAGGGGCTGTGGTTGTTGTCAAGTGCCATAGAGTTGGTTCAAATTCATAGGGACTCTTGTATAAAGTTTTCAAGGAAAGACTGGTGGATTTAAGCTGCCAAGCTTACAGTTCAAGCCAATATTGTTGTCCAGTGCTTACCTTACAACAACACTAAAAAACATTTTGGGTAGTAGTTAGGTGCTTAACAATTTAAGTTGCAAAGGGACTCCTTACAAAACCTATACACACACCAATTTTGGGGTACATGAATTTTATATTCAGGGTTTACTTTTGGTACATCAACATTATAGTCACAAATACAAAATAAGAAAATGGAAAAATGATCAACTAACTTTAATATCAGATGTTGTTGTTAACTATCAATGAGTCAGTTATGACTAACAGCAACCCTGTATAGAGTTTCCAAGGAGTGGCTGGTGAGATTGAACCAACAGCTTTGCAGTTCAAATGGACCTTGTGGCCCAGGGTTTATTCTACAGCATCACACCAGGATTCCAATATGGGATAGAGGCAGGGATTCACATTCTTAAAATAAATTCAGCCCCTGAATTTTTAGTAACCAGGAACTGGTGACTTTTTAGTAACAAAAGCTTCCCTTACATAGAGTCATGCCCTTAAAATAGAGCTATAGAGCGAGAACAAACAAGATGGCAGATCTGGTGGAAGTGCAATAAAGGAGCACCGCCAACAACAAAACAGAATACCCGAACAAGCAGGCTCAGGGGATGGTCCCAGAACTCTGAACCACATATAAAGGAATATTTAGAAGGTTGGAAGGCTTACAGCTGGGGGAATTTATGGCAGAAGCAAGAAATCTATTGCTTTCTAGTCCAGGATGCTTGGCTGCTCCAGGAGCCGCCATCTTGAGTGAGA
>NW_006408720.1:1070693-1080872 GCF_000296735.1 Chrysochloris asiatica | reverse complement strand
TGGTATATGGAGGGGATTATAATCAATGTAATGAAACAAGTTATATGAATGGTTGAATGTGAAACTGATGATGTGCCCTGTAAACTTTCACTCAATCCATAATAAAAACCTTAAATTAAAAAAAAAAAAATAGAGCTATACATACATAAGTTACAAATTATATGTTATTCATTATATATAACATACAGAGTCCTAATGTGTCAACGTAGAATAAGACTGGATTGCTAACCTCAAGTTCTGACACTTAACTTCACCAACTCCTCCTCAGAAACTCTATACAGGGTTGCTATGAGTTGAAACAACTGGATGGCACTTTACAACAACAAATATCTGTAAATATATATAGTCCTGGTATGGCACTGCAGGTTAATGTACTGAATGGCAAGGTCGGTTTGAACTGCAATGCCTTTTTGCTCTGTCACATGGGGTCATCATTCATGAGTTGAAATTAATGTGACTAGTGTGACATGGTAGGTTAATGTGCTGGACTGCAAAGTCAGTTTGAACCAGCCATTCCTTGGAAACCGTATGCAGGGTCGCTATGGGTAGGAAGCAAATTGATGCCACTTAACAACAACATATAAAATATTGTATTACTCAAATATAAAACAAATATGTTGCTGCTATTGTATGCCATCTTGTGGGTACTGATACTGACTCAAAGAGTGGCTGTTTGAGCCAACAACTTTGCAGTTAACAGTCCAGTACTTATCCTACAGTGCCACAATTACCCCTTATTTGTGGGGAATATGTCCAAGAACCCCACTGGATGCTTGAAGCTGCAAATAGTATTGAAAATTATATACATTTTTCCCCCACTCCCCAATACATACAGATGACTGGTGCCCACCTCATGGTTCAAACCCACCTAATGGTCCAGCACTTATTCTACAGCACCACACCAGGGCTCCATAAATACTTCTTAGCAAAACATAAATTTACAAGTTGGACCTAAGAAATGACAAATTTGGAATACATTAATTACCTATGAAGACACTGACAGTAAGATGAAATGCCTATTATTTTGAAATAAATCAAGATCAGTTGAAATCATAGCAAATATAGTTTATTCATCAATATAAAAGCACATGGAAAATTCACCAGTTCATTTCCAAAAGATAGCATAACCAAAGCCTAAAAAAATCAAATAAATCAATTTAATTATTTTCATATAAAATTTTTAATGAAAAATCAATTAATGTAGTCCAATACTGTGTAAAATTATAGAGCACATGATCCAAGTAGAATTTATGGAACTAATAAGAATTATTCAAGAGATATGTATATGAATTATTTAATTTTAAGAATTGTGATATCAATGATATGAATAAACAGAAGAATAATATATCATTAGAGGTAGGAAAGTCATACTAATAAAAATTACAAGTAACATAAGATAGAACACTACTGACATAGAATGCCAACTGTTAAAGAAAATCAAAAGTTAACATTATAACATTAAATTATAAAATTTTTTAAAGTTACTATTATAACAAATTTTGAAACATTACAATTGCAATAATAATTGGAATTACATAGAGAATCACACTGGTATTCAACAATGACTTGGAGCTTCTAGTAAATATATTTAGATAAGAAAATGAAATTATTTGTAGAAGTAATGGAAAATAATACATTCACCTCTGTGTGCTGAGATGATCAAACCAGTTTATACTTTGAAATCCCAAGAGAGTCTAGGTTAACTATCTAGAGTTCATGAGATAATTTGATAAGCTCATGCATAAAAGAATTGTTGCTGTTTTAAAGTGCTGTTAAATTGTTCTGACTCCTAGTGACTCTGTATAGGGTTTCCGAATAAGCGACTGATGGATTTAAACTGCTGACCTTGGAGTTAGCAGTCCAGTGCTTATACTACAAGACCACACCTATTAACAATAAGCAATTTGAAAAGGAAAAGAGAAAAAATTTGCAAAGGCAACATCAAATTAAAATATTTAGAAATAAATTTAACAAGAAATCACAGAATCAATGGATGAAAACAAAATGATTTGATAACACTAAAGGAAACGTCATAAAATGAAAGTGTATTCTACTTGCTTAGCTGAATTTTATAACAAAAATTTTAAGTATAATATATGGATTTGATTCAATTCCAATTAAAATCTATGTAGTTCAATTTAATAAAATGATATTAATATGCCCCAGAAAAATTGAATGCCTGAGTACTAAAAGAAAAAGAACAATAGAAGGGGAAATAGATTTGCTTTTCAAGATAGTATAGAAACATAACCATACTGATGTGCTGCTAACATAGGAATCAGAATAGACAGATTAGTGAAATGAAATATTAAAAACATTACAGTAAATATACAAATAACTACATATTGTGTAAGCTATATAGTTCTGCTGCATCCAACAATCGGCTATACTCCACGACCCGCGCAGAGAGATTAAAACCGAGTAGGGGCGACGGGAAATTAGAAATAAAAGGAAGATACAAGACACAAATGAAATAAGTAAAGATGGGACCAGGTACGATGCAGCACTCTAATGGAGATACTGTGCACAGACCAAGTGCTGCAAGTTTATTTTATACACAGCTCAAGGGGAGGTACTTGAGGGAAGGTAAACAGTACAAGAACATCCTGTACTGAAGGAACTTTATCAGAAAAACTGTAACTTGTAGTAGCTAGTTGGAACACAAATTAGAGCGGCTAGAATGTTGTGAAAGATGAGTCGAAGGACATAGCTAAGTACAAGGAAAGATCTTGTAAGTTCTCTTTCTTCTGAGGCAGCCCTGCAAGTTCCTTAGGTGGCAGCTCGACTTGGATGCAGCCTAAGTTTCTGGACCACAACTGTTTAGTTGCAATCCTTAGGTTAAACTATCCCCAAGTCAGGGATTTTAAGGCTCAGTTGCTCCCAACATACTTCTACAAACATTTATGACAAATATTATATAGTTCAATACATTAAAAAATAAGATGGATAATTTATAAGTAGTACTGACATAACCTGTTACATATCTAAAATTATAAATTGGAAACCTATTTTAATCCATTATGGAAATTAAATTCAAATTATTTGAAGATACTTATAAAAGTTTAAAAAGCCCTTATTTACAGAACCAGTATCAAAGAGTCATCTCAAAAGACTGAACAATTTATATGCTCAGATAAGATCATTCTTGATCAATGTATGACTTAAAATGCTATAGAGCAAAAATTTGTATAATAGAATAGAATATAGAAATGTAAGGAGCTCTGGTAGCATAGTGGTTACGAATCAGGCTGCGAACCACAAGGTCAGCAGTTTGAAACTACCAGCTGTTCTGAGGGAAAAAGATGAGGCTTTCTGTTCCCGTAAAAATTTACAGCCTCAGAAAACCTGTACAGGGTCACTATGAGTCGGAACCAACTTCCTGGCACATAACAACAACAACAAATATAGAAATGTAACATACACAAATTCAATATTACTGATGATGATGTAAATATATATATATATATATATATATATATATATAATATCAGATAATATATAACAACTAGTTGCCATCTAGTTCATTTGAACTGATGCCACTTCATATTATGTCAGAGTAGAATTATGCTTCATAGAGTTTTCAGTGACTGATTTTTTTGGAAGTATATTATCAATTCTTCTGAAGCATTTCTGAGAGCATTAAACTTTCAATTTTTCAGTTAGAAGCTTGCAATATTAGCCTGTTTGTACAACAGAGGGATTCTAGAGAACTATGGACTATTAAAACTAAAATAATTGAGTACTTACAAAGATAGAACAAGAAAGTGAACAACACAAAAGAAAGAGGCAAATAAATGAAATACATATTTATAAAACCCAAATGATCAACAAATATTTGTAATGATACTTTAGTTTATTGTTATTGCTAAGTGTCATCAAGTCAGTTTCAACTCAGAAAGACTGTATGGCTTTTCCAAGGAGTGGCTAGTGGGTTTGAATTGCCAATCTTGTGGTTAGCAGTCCAGTGCTTATTCTACAGTGCCATACCAGTACTCCTAGTAGTCATGAAAATAAAGAGTAATTTAACAATTTAAAATGCATTATATCTATTGCAAAAAAAGACTCTTATTGTTGTTAGTTTTAGATGTCATAAGTTGGTTCCAAATTATAGCACCCATATATCCAAAATAACAAAAAACTGCCATGTTCTGCACCATCCTCAAAATATTTACACTATTTGATCCCACTGTTGGAGTCACTGCATCAACCTGTCTCACCAAGTATCTTCCTCTTTTTCACTGACCCACTGCTATACCAAGCATGATGTCTTTCTCTAAGTCCCTCCTGATGTCATTGTTTTATGTACATGAAAAAAATCTGGCCAATCTCACTTTTAGGGAGCATTCTGGCCATTCTTTTTCCAAGACACATTTGTCCATTATTGTAGTGCACAGTATATTAAATATTCTTCATCAAAACCTTAATACAAAAGCATAATTTTTTAAAAAGTCTACCTCAATCATTGTGCAGCATTCACACACACATTAGTCAATTGGAAATACCATGGTGTTTTATGTTGGGTTTCCTAGAGAAGCAAAACCAGTGAAGCTTATATTTGTTGTTGTTAGGTACCATCGAGTATAGGTATATATAAATGTGGACCCTAACAAACTCTAGATAACATTGTATTAATTGTGTTCATGAGGAGGTGGTACATAGACCAAGAGGGAGTTTTTATAATAAAACAAGAAAATACTGAATGTTTTAAAATCAAGAAAGTTGTGTGATAGTATTGTAATCTTTCACCATACTTATTCTAGTCTGTACATTGAGAAAATGACCTGTGAATTGGACTATATGAAAAAGAACATGGCATCAGGATTGGAGAAAGACTCATAAACAACCTAAGATATGCAGATGATACAGTCTTGCTTGTTGGAAGTGAAGAAAACGTCAAATACTTACTGATAAAGTTGAAAGAGTATAGCTTTCAGCATGGATTGCATGTCAATATAAAGAAAAAGAAAATCCTCACCAGTGGACCAATAAATAACATCATGATAAATGGAGGAAAGATTGAAGTTGTCAAAGGCTTCATGTTGCTTTTATCTTTAATCAACACTCATGGAAATGGCAGTCAAGAAATCAAACTATGTATTGCATTAGGCAAAGCTGTTGCAAAAGACCTCTTTAAAGTGTTAAAGTGCAAAGAGACCAGTTTGAGGACTAAGGTGTACTTGACCTAAGCCACGATATTTTCAATAACTTCATTTGCATGTGAATGTTAGACAATGAATAAGGAAGACTGTAGAAGAAGTGATATATTTGAATTATGGTGTTGCAGAAGTATATTAATAGTATTATGATGTTGCTTATTAGGCCAGTTGAGAGGATTTTTGTTTTCTTAACACAAGTTGTAATGGATACTGAAGTCTATACTTTCATCTTCATCAGCAAATGTTTTTAGTCCTCTTCACAAACAGCAAGCAAAGTTGTGTCATCGGCATATCACAGGTTAACAAGTCATTCTCCAACTCTGATGCTGCACTCTTCTTCATATAGTCCAGATTCTTGGCTTATTTGCCAAGCATACAGATTGAGTAAATATGGTGAAATGAAACAACGCTCGTGCGCACACTTCCTGATTTTAAACCCCACAGTATCCCCTGGTTCTGTTCAAATGACTGCTTCTTGATCTGTGTATAGGTTCTGCGTAAGTAAAGTTAAGTGTTCTGGAATTCCCATTCTTTTTTAAAAATTTTAAAAGATTTTATTGTGAATTGAGTTATAGTTTATATGGAAGAACATCGGTTGGTTTTACACCATCATTTCATTGCAAAGATTACAATCTTTTCCGTGCATCATCATTCAATAGTATTTGCTGCTATTCCCTCTGTGGGTTTTTTTGGAGGGGAGGTGGAATATACCAAAACACTCAAGAATATACAATAATTTAAACAACCACAGGGCAAAATCTGCAAGCCTGCCTCCTGGCCACCAGCACTTAGTCTTTCTCTTTCCATGAGCCTGGAGTCCTCAGCTGCTCTCTGTCTATGTCCTCATCTCTGCCTCCATCTCTGGTGTCACTGATTCTCTGGATAGGGTTCCACATTCCGCTCTTGCTATTCTCCATTTATGGCCATAGGGTCCTCAGTTTCTGGACTGTAAGATTAACTACTCTCCTGTTTTTGTTACAAAATTTCTACCTTTACAGTAGTGACAGTTGCAATTAGTCATGATAACAATTATTCACTATTGAATCATAAAACTCTTATCCCCATTTCTTTTCACCAGACCCAACTAGACAAGATGAAAACTATTCAGTGGGGACTCTACCTTCCCCCCCACACTCTGAAACTAAACTCCCTCTTGAAAACTTGTAAGCCAGTCACCTTGTGCCTTTATCGTCTCCAATCCCCATTTTAGTTAGTCACTGTCTAAGTTGCCCATCCCTACCTACCTTGTATACAGAGGGGATAGGATTGATCCTTGATGTGAAGACATCTTTGCTATCAGTTAGTCTTTTGAGCTACTACATCCATAAGTATAGGTCAGGTTCACCAAATTGTAGCAATTTACACTGATTCCTTTATCAAAAATTGTTTTTCTATCTTCCTCTTGTCGAATTCTGATCATCAAGCTATCAAGGCTTGGTCAAATGCATAGTATCTGCAAATTTGGGCATTCTTGTGCATCTCCCCTCACTCCATATCAGCTGGATGCTTCAATCTCAGTTCTAGCCCTCCATGGCTATGTCCTTGTCCATGGGTTCAGGAGTCCAAAAATCTCACCTTTGGAATTCCCATTCTTGGTAATATTACCCACACTGACAAATGTCTTTACATAGTCAGAAAAAACACAGCTAAGTATTTTTCTGGTAGGCTCTGCTTTCAGCAAATATCCATCTGATATCAACAATGGTATCACTCATCCTATATCCTACTCTGAAACTGCCTTTTATTTCTGGCAGGTCCCTGCCAATTTACTGCTGTAAGTGTTTTTAAACTACCCTTGGAAAAATGTTACTTGTTTGTGATGTTTGTGAACTTAAAAAACACTAAACACACTAAGATAGAGTTGATTTCAGCTCAGAGAAATCCTATATAGGTTCTGATACTGTGAATCTTTACAGGAGCAGAAAGCCCTCTCTCTCCTGTGGAGCAGCTAGAGGGTTTGAACTGCTCTGCCACCAGGGCTCCTTGATATGAATGACATTTTCCAATAATTGCTACATTCGGTTGGGTCACTGTTCTTTGGAATAGGCATGAGTATAGATCTCTTTCAGTCCATTGACCAGGTGATGTTCTTCCAAATATCTTGGGTTACAAGAGTGAACACTTCCAGTGCTGGCTCCATTTGTTGAAACATATCAGTTGATATTCCATTAATTCCTGGAACCTTGTTTATCATCAATGCTTTCAGTGGAGGTTGAAATTCTTCCTTCAATACCATTGGTTCTTGATCATTTGCTACCTTCTGAAATGGCTGAACATCAACCATTCATTTTTGGAACAGTGACTCGATGTATTCTTCCATCATCTTTGCTGCTTCCTGCATAATTTAATTATCTTGTTCATATTGTTGTTGTTGCTAAATGCCGTCAAATTGGTTTCAATTCTTAGTGACCCTTTATAGGGTTTCTGAGGAGGAACTGGTGAATTTGAACTATCCACCTTGACATTAGTAGTCCAGTGCTTACACTACAGTGCCACACCAAGACTACAATTGCCCATAAAATTCTTCAATATTGCAACTCAAGGATTGAATTTTTTATTAAATTCTGTCAGTTTGAGAAATGCTGAGAATGTTCTTTTCTTTTGGTTTTTGTAACTCCAGTTCTTTGCACATTTCATTATAACACTGAATTTATTAGAACCGTCATTTGAAATCTGCTCAGTTCTTTTACTGTATATACTGCTGGTGAAATGTGTATTAGTAGTACTTTTTTCAGGGTCCTTTTTGACATTCACTTTGGTCTTTTCTTTTCTTTTTTTCCCTTTTAATGACCATTTGCTTTCTTCAGGTATGATATTCTTGACATCATCCCACGACTCATTTGGTCTTTAGTCATTAGTGTTCAACATGTCAAATCTATTATTGACATGGCCTCTAAATTAAGGTAGCATATATTCAATGAAATACTTTGATACTCCTGGACTTATATTAATTTTATTTACCTTCAACTTTAGCTAACATAAAAGCAATTTATGGTGTATTTTACCATTGGCTCTGTCTTTACTTTGATATTGAACTTTACAATGATATTGAACTTCTCCATCATCTCTTTCCGCATATGTAGTCAGTTTGATTTCTGTCTATTCCATCTGGAGAGGTCCATGTGCATAGTGGCCATTTATATTTTTGAAACAAACAAAAAAAAAGGCATCTCCAATGAATAATTCAGATGCCTTGAATATCTCTGGGGTTGTTTCTAACACAGAGGTCATATGTCTTGGAAAAAGTACAGTCAGAAACCTTAATAGCAAGGATAGCAAGACCTTGTCTCACTTTCTTTGGTCATGTTATCAGAGTGACCAGACCATGTGAAAGGACATCAAACAAAAAAGAGGAAGTATCTCAACAAGATGTATCGACACAGTGGCTGCACCAATGGTTTAAATGTAGCAATGATTGTGAGAATGTCACAAGATCATTCTGCTGCATATATGAGTTGTTTATATGTTATTAAGTATTATTAGGTGTTGTATATATGTTATTAGGTGCTGTCCAGTCAGTTTCACTATGAGTTGAAACTGACTGAACAGCACCTAATAACAACAACAACATTACTTTTTTGGATTGCAATCTATTTTTATTTATTTAAAAAAATTGCCACAAAGCTATAATTATATTGTTTCAACCTAGAATTCCTATTGCAGGGAACTTTTTGCAAAGTATAAGAAGCACCAGGACATGAATACATACAAAGATATTAAATGCAATACTCTTTGCCTTTAATATCCTTGTATGCATTTATGTAGGGAAATGGGTAAATAAAAGACAAGATAAGAAGCGCTGAATTAATCGTGAGTAAACAAATCAAAGAAAAACATAAATAGCGTCCTCCCAAACAATGGTATAAAACTGTTAGTAAGAATGAATTCAAGCTATGGCAATCGACTTGGAGGTATTTACATGATGTATTATTAAGTTAAAATACCAATAAGCAGACATTTATGAATAACTTCTCATTTTACTAAAGGGAATGAATGATGAACAACAATGGCTAAATTCTCTATGGATGATGTGCATGTGTAAACGTGTTTGGATATTTATGTCTATGCACACATTTGTTTCAACATTAATTTTAGAAAAAATAATTTCAAGTGAAAAATGTCAAGCTAATGTTGGTGCTTTGTGGAATTTTATAAATCTCATCCCTCATAGTATTTACATTATACTTAAAAATATACATAAGGGTATTCATAATTGATACCTAGTGAAAAAGTGATAAGGCTGATAATAAGCAAATAATTTTTTTCATTAATATTTAAAAGGATATTATGTAGAACAGGGACCATGGCAAGAACTAAAGTCGCAGTTCATTATTTCACATTATTAAATCTATTCCTAAACTTTCAATAGAATATATGCTTGAATTATTTGTCTTAATGGTGAGAACTACTATAATGATTTTCATTCCAAACTCTCAAACCTGCATCTTGTCTCATCAAGAGGTAGAATAATCTTACTATTATTTAATTTTTTTCTGCTTTATTTTTTGCTTCACACATTTCATTTGCTAATTCTTGCCTTAAAACTTGAAACTGATTTAAGTTTCATTCTTGTCATTGTGTGGCTGTTTTATTAAGTGAGAGTATTTATAATTTAGATTGCTTAAATTCATTGAATTTTTCAATAATGGCAGCCAAACATGATTAAGAAGCTTTCTGTAAGTCTTTTTCTTATTCTCCTTTAAAACCTTCAGTTATAAAAGCCTGGATGTTTGTCAGCTTAGGAGTGGAGTATCCTTCTACTCACGTGTAAGTGAAGCACTACTTTTATATTACTTTGTTATTGTTGTTGTTTGTTATGTACCATTGAGTCAGTTCCGACTCATAGTGACCCTGTATAGAATTTCTGAGGAGTGGCTAGTGAGTTCAAACTGCCAACCTTGCAGTTCAAACTGACTTTGCAGTTAGTCACTATAATAAAATTTTTACAGCACATTAAATGGAGTCCTTATGTGGTTCTGCAGGATAAGCTCTCAACTGCAAGATCAGTTTGAACCACAAGGTC
>NW_006408720.1:1068681-1070113 GCF_000296735.1 Chrysochloris asiatica | reverse complement strand
AACAATTATTACTGTGTTTTGTTGTTAAGTGTCGTCAAAGTTGTTCCGACTCATAGCAACAGAACAAAATACTGTCCAGTCCTGCACCATTCTCAGAATAATTGTTACGCTTGAGCCCATTGCTGCTGCCACTGTGTCAATCAATTTTGTAGTGGGTCTTACTCTTTTTCACTAACTCTTCACTTTACTAAGCGTGATGTCCTTTGCAGACTGGTCTGTCCTGATAAAATGTCTGAAATATAAGAGATGAAGTCCTCTTCACTTCTAAGGCGCATTCTGACTGTAATTCTTCTAACACATTTGTTTGTTCTTATGGTGGTGGTGGTGGTTATGTGCTATAGAGTCAGTTCCAACACACAGCTACCCTCACAAAAGGTTTCAGACTGTAAAGCTTCACAGAAGCAGAAAGCCTCATCTTTCTCCTATGGAAGAGCTGATAGTTTCAAACTGCTGACCTTGAGGATAGCAGCCCGACTTGTACCCACTATGCTACCAGAGCTCCTTAGAGATTGGTGTAGGTATAGGCAAATGAGATCACCCTATCCAGTGAACTGTAAGAAAAAAAATCAACTGGGTTGCAGGGGAAAAGGAGCTTTTGTAAAAGGTTTCTTGGGTTCCCAAACTGAGACACACAAGAAATGTTCTTTTATTCTGCCAGATGTTTTTGTGTGTTGGTGTGTAGACTTGAGGTATGGATGTAGCCGCTATTTTTCCACCATGAATGAATTCACCTGAGAACGTAGCCTATGCTCTGAAGGTGGACCAGAAAGAGAGGAAGAACCTGGGTCTCTGATGAAGCTGTTGAACTCCTGAATTAACCAATCCTGGTGTATCCTATTTCACACCTTCTCATTAGGTAAGATAAAAGGTGTGGCCTCAGCCAATTTGAGTAAGGTTGTCTGTTCTTTTAGCCAAGGGCATTTGAATTGGTACTTATTACACACTGCCAGGCACTTTATATGAATTGCCTTACTTATGCACTGGAGGTACAAAGGCAAGCTAAGATATGGTTCTGTTCTCACAGGATTATAGCCCTGTAGGGGAAATACAGCATAGATCTGGTGAGCTGGAGTAGCACAGATGAGTGAGAACAACCCAAAGCAGGAGAATCCAGGAAAGGCTATGCAAAGGAGGTATTTGAATTGTATCTTGAAGAAAAAGAAGAGGCAAAGTAGGCAGTTAAAAGGTGGAGTGAGATCTTTAGGTGAAGAGAACCATGTCCGCATAGGCACAATAACCTGTAATACTTGAGGACCTGCTGAGAACTCCCACTTAATCAACACCTGAGTGTGTCTGGGTTAGGACTAGGATGAGAAAGTGTTGTTGTTGTTGTTAGATGCCATCGAGTTGGTACCGACTCATAGCAACCTTAGGTACAGCAGAACGAAACACTGCCCAATCCTGGGCCAACCCCACTATCGTTGCCACGCTT
>NW_006408720.1:1024932-1067926 GCF_000296735.1 Chrysochloris asiatica | reverse complement strand
CCTTCAAAAGATTCCCAGTGGTTCTTGAAGTCCTGCTTGGATGCCTCACATTTGCTTACGTCTACAGTCCTGGTATGGCACTGTGGGTTAATGCGCCAGACTGCAAAGCCATTTGAACGGCAAGGTCGGCAGTTCAAGCTTACCAGCTGCTCCTCGGAAACCCTACACAGGGTCACTATAGTTCGGAACTGACTCGACAGCACTTCACAACAATAACAACAACAACAGTTACCAGGAAGTGTAACTCAAGTTTCCTCTATTGCTCCAGAATCCATACTTGAGTGGCCATAGCTAAAGTCTCTCCTGCTTCCAAACCACATTATTGGTTCCAGGCCATTTCACCTGAAAGCCTATTTTCATCACCTGGAAAACAGCCTTGCTGTAACTGTCAGAACCCACAAAATCTTTTCAGAAAAACAGCTTATCATGTTCTTGTCTCACTCTTTAACCCCAGGGGAGCAGACCCATTTACAGGGCAGAGTCAGAATAAATGTTTTGTCATTTCCTCCATCACTCAAGCTTTCACCCAAATCTGCTATTGCTGCAAAGATTTCTTGTACACACAGAGAGCACAGGAAGTCCACATTAAACCACAAAATAAATGTTTCAAACTGTGCAAATTTAGGACTACTGAGCATGGCATTGAGAAAATGAAGTACTCACTTTATTTTTCTTACAAATACATGGTCCAGGCAGTGTCAGAATGTTCAGATGGTGTAAAAACTATTGCAAGAGCACCTTGTTATTGTTGTTAAGTGCTGTCGAGTCAGTTCTGACCCATAGCAACCCTGAATAGGGTTTCCAAGGCTGTAAATCTTTACAGGAGCAGAAAGCCTCATCTTTCTCCCGCGGAGCAGCTGGTAGTTTCAAACAGCTGACCTTGTGGTTCACAGCCCAATTCGTAACCACTACGCTACCAGAGGTCGTTGTGAACAGCATATACATGGTTAGTCCTCTGCATGGAGGCATTAAGAGTACCTCAGAAAATGCAATATGAATAGACACAGAATAGGAATTCAGTGTGCAAACTACTGCAGTTCTACATAGCAATAACACAGTGTTGGAGAAGAGTATTAAAAGTACCATGGATTGCTAGAAGAACAAACAAATGTGTGTTGAAAAAAGTACAGCCAGAATGCTCAGTAGAAGTCAGGATGGCGATACTTTGCAAATATTATCAAGAGGGACCAGTCCCTGAAGAAGGACATCATGTTTGGTAAAGTTGAGGATCAACAAAAGAGAGAAAGATCCCCAAAGAGATGGATTGGCACAGTGGCAGCATCAAATGGGGTTAAGCTTAACAATGATTGTGAGCATGACACACACCCGGACAGTGTTTCATGCTGTTGTGCACAAGGTTGCTATGACTCAGTACCAACTTGATGACACCGAACAACAACAACACGACAACAACAAAGCTCTTATTTCAAAGGTTATGCAACAGTAATAGGGTTTTCTCCACATGTTGAGAAATCAAATTTTTATCAACTATTGGAACTATGCTTGTTTTTATTAAAGAATATAAACTATATCCTTGCTTGTGATACCCTAGATATAACTACGATCTAGTTCTAAAGAAGTCATTGTAATGTTACTTACAGATGCATGCATCTGTTCCTGAATTAAAGTGTGTATGAGTGTGTGAGCAGTTAAACTGTTGGAAAACATTTAACCATTAGCATTCATCTGATGAAAATGCATTTCAAATAATTATATTATTTTAATGCCCTTAGTTAATATTGCGTTTGTCTCAATTTATTTAAAAGAAATAATAAGGCTTTCTCTCCATATTGTCCTGTTAATTGCTTCTGAATAGGTTCTGATTCATAGTGGCCTGGCATAGAGTTTCCAGGGGGGAATGGTTTGAGCTACCAACCTTGCTTTTAGCAGTCTAGTGTTTATTCTACATCACCACTCCAGGACTCTTTCTCTCCCTAGTGAAGAGCATTACCCTTTATGATATCCACAAGGATTTATTTTTTTCCAGTATTAACGAAAACAATAGTAATGTAATAGTAATGTAAATAATAGTAATGTAAACAATAGACTTTTCAAAATAACAACAAAAACTTAGTATAGACTATGAAAATCAACTACAATGGTAACTAAAGTTCTATGACAGAAAGAGAATATAATGGTGTGAGTTAAAGCCATTTTTGTCTTGGCATGGTGCTATGAGAGCAAGAACTGGACTGCAAGGTCAGTTTGAACCATAAGGTCAGTGGTTTGGAAACCCTCTAGGGAGCCACTATGAGTCAGAACTAGCTCGATGCCATGCAACAACAGCAACAACATGCATACTGTGTAAAGCAACCAACTAAAATACAAGAGTTTAAAGAAAAAGAATGAATATTTCTAGACTCATCTATACTTTTATTTTATTTTCTTGTGGACTTTTTTTTTTTTTTTTTTTTGACCTTTTATGTGTTATAAGAAGAAGTTGGAGATTGGCAGCAAGAATAATACAGTTCTCCCTTGCTCTCCAAACCCTCCTAATAGCTGTGTGAACTAAAGCCATTTTGCCCTGGTGTGGTGCTGGGTGTGTGGCTAATCCTCCCTTCACAAGCCCAGCAGCCAGGGATACCCCCTCCTGAATAGCCTGTGTTCTGTCTGTGCTGTGGCAGGCACCAGAGATATTGCCTTCACATCTGGGAACATGTGAACCCACCCTAAACAAGCTACACAAACAGCTAACAGAGAACTGCATTCACACTTCCAGTCTCTACCACATCTATCAAGAGACAGGTGGTGTGCTGTGGAGTCAGTTCCAACTCATAGGAACACCGTATGAGTATAGGGTTTTGGATACTAAATTTTTATGGGAGTAGAAAGCCTCATCTTTCTCCAGCGGAGTGGCAGATAGATTCAAACTGCTGACCCTGTATTTTTCAGCACAACATGTAACACACTGTGCTACCAGTGATCCCTCAACAGACAGCTAGTAAGTGCCCAACAACATACCAACATATAGCTATCAATGAAATATGAATACAAAAGTGACACCACAACGCCCCAGAGACAACAATTTCAACTTACATGAAGAAACAAAACAAAGTATCTTTCAGAGTCAGAAAAAATAGTATCAGAAATGATATCAGAACTACCTAATAGGAATGCAAAAGAATGCTATTTAGGTGTTTTCAATGAGTTGAGAGAAAGATTAAGGAAACTGCAAATGGAATCAAGAACAACACAGACAAACCCTTAGAAGAATTCAGGAAAACACTACCAGAACAAATTGACAAAATAAGTGAAAAATTGGAAACCAATCACAAACAATTAGAAAGCCAGAAGATGCATAGTAGTACTTCAGAGACAGATAACACATTGAGGTGCGAAAGAAATAAAATTGAATTAAAAGAAAGCTAAACTAGTGAATTTAAAGACAAATCTCTTTATATGAATCTGCTAGTGGCATGCTGGGCCATTAATTATTTATTACAACCTTCCTAGCCAAATTTCTCCATTTTGTGTAAATCCTAGCCTCTATGCCTGTGATTATGGACCCAATTTGACATGAGTTGGTAAGGATTAAAGATGTAGGTGGGGCTAAGAAGCTCTGGTAGCATAGTGGTTACGAATCGGGCTACGAACTGCAAGGTCAGCAGTTTGAAACTACCAGTGGTTCTGTGGGAGAAAGATGAGGCTTTCTGCTCCTGTAAAGATTTACAGCCTTGGAAACCCTGTACAGGGTCGCTATGGATTGGAACAGACTCCACAGCACTTAACAACAACAACAACAAGGAGTCCTAAGGTCACTATGAGTCAGTACTGACTCAATGGCCCCTAACAAAGGAGTCCTGGTGTGATAGGCACTAGAGCGCAATATCAGTTTGATTTGAAAGGTTAGCAGTTCAAACTCTACAGCCACTCCTTGAAAACCCTGTACAACATTGCTATGAGACATACTTTACTTGACAGCACTTGACTACAACAACAACAACAATAAGGAGTAAAGAATCAACACTGTAGGATCAGCCCTGGTCGGCAGTTCAAATCTACCAGCTGCTCCTAGAAAATCCTATACAGTATTACTGTGAGTCGGAACCAACTCTATAGCACTTAACAAGAAGAAGGAGTAAAGATTACAGTGGAACTAAGGGTTAAGGATACCCCTACCTTATTAAAGGGTGTGACTTAAGTCACCAACCCTTATTTTCCCTTGGAGGCATGGTCTGACTCCAACTTATGAGACTGCTTTGGACAAGTTCACTCTCTTGCATCTGGTTCATTATGTCTAACCTCCAGTTTGTGGGACTTTTGGCCTGACATGATTCATCAGATCTTGTAACTTCATGCATCAACAGTCTGTCATCTGACCTGCAGATTTGGGTTCCTCAGTGCCTGAGATTATGTGGGCCAGAAGATTCCTCCAGACTGATCTCTGTACTTAAGATTTGCCAGCCCCAACAATTGTATGAGCCATTTCTTTTGACAATTGTGACTTTTGTGAGACATTGCAGTGTGTTGTAGAACCCTGGAACTTGAGGGATAGGAGGAATGGTGATTGACATCAAGGATTATGGAGTAGTATGTTGTTGTTGTTGTTGTTAAGTGCCGTTGAGTCGGTTCCGACCCATAGCAACCCTGAACAGGGTTTCTGAGGCTGTAGATTTTTACGGGAGCAGAAAGCCTAATCTTTCTCCCATGGAGCAGCTGGTAGTTTTGAACTGCTGACCTCGAGGTTCACAGCATGGCTCGTAACCACTATGCTACCAGAGCTCCTTATAGAGTAGTATAGCACGTTGGAAAGTTAACCTCCAACTCATGGGGACCAGCCTAGTGCTGATTTTCCAAAAGAAATTATTCATTCAAGGGACAATCAGGAAAAGAACAAAAAAATCCAAAGAAAACTTAAGATTTATGTGGGTCACTATCAACAGGCATAATTTATGTGTGATTTGAATTCCAGAACAGAAGAGAAAGAGAAAAAAAATATAGAGAACATTGTCCAAGAGTTGTTGGAAGAAAATTTCCACAATATCATGAAAGGTGAGATGATACACATTCAAGGAGTTGAAAAACTCCAGACAGAATAGACCCCTAAAGAAAATCACGAAGATATATTATAAT
This sequence comes from Chrysochloris asiatica, assembly GCF_000296735.1. Taxonomy (NCBI): domain Eukaryota; kingdom Metazoa; phylum Chordata; class Mammalia; order Afrosoricida; family Chrysochloridae; genus Chrysochloris; species Chrysochloris asiatica. The sequence continues at coordinate 1,062,853 of NW_006408720.1, read as the reverse complement.
CAAAGTTTTCAAAGTCAAAGACAAAGAATCCTAAGAGCAATTCAGGAAAAATGAAAAGTTACCTACTAATAAAACTAAAAAGACTAACTTCTGATTTCTCAGCAGAAACCATACAGGTAAGAAGACAAAAAATGTCAACCAAAATCATATACTCAGAAAAATTGTCCATCAAATATGATGGAGAAATTAGGTCATTCATTTCTAGATAAATAGAAATTAAAAGAATTTGTAAAAGCCAAACCAACCTTACAAAATATACTAAAGGGAGTTATTTGGACAGAGAACCAAAAACAGCAGGCAAAAACCTGAAATTAACATACATGACAATATCACTCAGGATATTTGTAGCTGATAATTGCCATCTCATTGGTTACAACTCATAGCAATCCTGTATGGGGATTCTGAGGAGCAACTGGTGGGTTTGAACTGCTGAATTCTCATTTAGCAGTCCAACGGATAAACCAGCACCACATCAGGGCCTTAACACAGATATAGAAATATTCAAAGAAAAGCAAAAATTGGAATTAGGAAACCAGAGATTCCAGTTTGCAACAGCAACAAAAGAAACCTCTTCCACCCAAAAGGAACAGTTGTAAAAATAATAGTATTATTTGTTTAATGGAAGTTAATGAACTTGCAGTCTCTGTATGGAGAGAGATAAAGTATCAGACTCCTAAGTATCAAATACCAAGGTAAAAGATGAGACATTCTGCTCCAGTAAAGATTTACAGCCTTGGAAACCCTGTGCAGGGTCACTATGCGTTAACAACAACAACTGTAAAATAATTTACCAATCTTAAAGGAGTCAAAGGTCCCCATCAGCTTTTCTGTTTCATTAAAATCAGTATCCTTGGCTTCATACATTTTATAGTGCATAGCAAGGGTTATGTAACAAAATATTTTTAAAAGGTCTTTCTTTTTAAAGCTAATATATAGCACTGCATCTTGGAAGTAGTAACCAATATATTAAAAGAACAGTTTCTTTGTCAATGCTGTTGATGTTGTTAAGTGCTATCAACTCTGTTCCAACTCATAGTGACCCTTTATAGGGTTTCCAAGGAACTGCTGACCTTGTGATTCTACAGTCCAATGCTGAACCTACAACACCACACCAGGAGTCCTTCACAGTAGAAGTTGCTAATACTGTACTAAATATGAATTTGCTTTAAGGATACAATTTGTGAATGCTATCAGTATGAGTGTCTCTTTCATCTCACCCTTTAGTTTGGGCCTGTAAGCCAGCCTTTCAAAAGTGATTACCATGTTGCTAACTCTTATTGTTCTATTCTTACTGGATGAGAGACAAATATGTGGACAATCATATATGCTCATATGCAAATTCAAACTAAAGCTCAAAAAAATGAAAACAAGTCCACAAGAGCCAAAATATGACCTTGAATATATTCCATCTGAAATTAGAGATGATCTGAAGAACAGATTTGATATATTAAACACTAAAGATCAAAGACCAAAAGAGTTGTGGTATGACATCAAGAATATCATACATGAAGAAAGCAAAAAGTCATGAAGAAGACAATAAAGAAAAGATCAAAATGGATGTCAGAAGAGACACTGAATCTTGTTCCCCAGCATAGAGATGCTAAAACAAATGGAAGAAATGAGGAAGTCCAAGATCTGAATAGAAAATTTCAAAGATCAGCTTGAGAAGATAAAGCCAAATATTACAACAAAATGTGCAAAGATCTGGAATCAGAAAACCAAACAGGAAGAACACATTCAGCATTTCTCAAGTTGGGGGAACTGAAGAAAAAATTCAAGCCAAAACTTTCATTATTAAAGGATTCTCTGGGCAAATTATTGAATTGATGCAGAAAGTATCAAAAGACGATGGAAGGAATATACCAAGTCACTATACCAAAAGGAAATGGTTGATGTTCAACAATTTCAAGAGGTAGCATATGATCAAGAGCCAATAATACTGAAGGAAGAAGTCCAAGGTGCATTGGCACCAGGAATTGATTGAATATAAATTGAAATCTGCCAAGAAAGTGAGGCAGCACAGAAGGAACTCACTCATCTATGCCAAAAAATTTGGTAGACAACTATCCTGCTGACTGATTAGAAGAGATCCGTATTTGTGCCCATTCCAAAGAGAGGTGACCCAATGGAATGCGGAAATCATTGGAGAATATCTTTGATATCCCATGCGAGTAAAGTATTTTTAAAGGTAATACAGAAACAGCTGCAAGCATGCATTGACAGAGAACTTTCAGAGGTTCAAGCCGGATTAAGAAGAGGCATGGAATGAGGGATATCATTGCTGATGTCCGAGGGATCATGGCAGACAATATCAGAAAGATGTTTACCTATTATTTACTGACTATGCAAAGGCTTTTGATTGTGTGGATCATAATGAGTTATGGACAACATTGTGAAGTATGAGTATCCCAGAGCACTTAGTTGCACTCATGAGGAATCTGTACATGAACCAAAAGGCAGTTGTTTGAATAAAACATGAGAACACTGAATGGTTTAAAATTAAGAAAGGTGTGTGACAGGGTTGTATTCTTTCACCATACTTATTCAACCTGTATGCTAAGCAAGTAATCTGAGAAGGTAGGTTATATGAAGAAAAGTGTGGCATCAGGATTGGTAGAAGACTCATAACAACCTGCAATATGCAGATGATACAACCTTGCTTGCTGAAAGTGAAGAAAACTCAAAATATTTGATGATGAAGATCAAAAAGCACAGCCTTTGTTATGGATTGCATCTCAATGTCAAGAAAATAAAAATCCTCACCACTGGACCAATAAACAACATTTTTATCAATGGAGAAAAGATTGACATCGTCAAGGACTTCATTCTTCTTGGATCAGCTATCAACACTTATGGAAGCAACAGTCAAGAGATCAGACGACATACTGCATTAGGCAAATCTGCTGCACGGAACTTTTTAAAGTGTTGAAGTGCGAAGATGTCAGCTTGAGGACTAAGGTGCGCCTGACGCAAGCCATGGTATTTTCAATAACCTCATATGCATGTGAAAGCTGGGCAGTGAATAAGGAAGACCATAGAAGAATTTATGCTTTTGAGTTTTGGTGTTACAGAAGAGTAGTAAAAGTGCCATGGGCTGCCAAAAGAAAAACAGATCTGTGTTAGAATAAGTGTAGCTAGAGTGCTCCTTGGAGGCCAGGATGGCCAGACTTTGCCTCTCATACTTCGCATATATTATCAGGAGGGACCAGTCTCTGGAGAAGGATATCATGTTTGTTAAGGTGGAGGGTCAGATTAAAAGAGGAAGACCCCAGTGAGATGGATTGACCAAGTGGCAGCATCAGTGGGCTCAAGCGTGGTGTCAATAGTGAGGTTGTACCAGGATCGGGCAGTGTTTCGTTCTGCTCTGCATAAGGTCGCTATGAGTCAGTACTAACTCAAATGCACCTAACAAGAGAAGACAAGATCATAGGAAAAGAACAGCAGTAAGACAAATATCTTTCTCTCCTGTCAGTTGGTTATGTACTTATATTAACTACTAACTGGCTTTTTAAAAGATCAGGAGAATTCTGTATATCAAGTCTTCAAGTCATATAAGGTATCAGATAATCTTCTAACTCTCATTATGAATTAGATGTAGTTTGTTTTTTGAATTAAGGCAAGTAATTAGCACTGCTAAAGTTTCCTAAGTAGGCTATTGAAAATATATTCTCCAGAACATAATTGATGTTTTTGTTTGCTTGTTTTAGTTTTGCTTCTCAGCTCCTTTTATTATTAAAATGAAATGATAGTCTTAACTAGATAGAATCTGACTGCATATATTTAATTTTGTGTGTCAACACTTTTCCCACATTACTTGAGTGAGCAAACAAAATGGACTGACATAAGAGAGGCTTACTGAAAATCTAGAAGAGACCACTAGCTTTAGTAGACTAGGATACAGAAATGAATTAAGAGCTTGTGAGTCATCTCTTTTCTGGTTTGCTACTTAAATACGAACTGTGACAAAATCTAACCTCTCTGTTGATCTTTTAGTATACCATCGAAATAAGTTTAGCAATAGCAAGAAATCCACCCATTCTAGATTGATTTTATCCAGACATTTCAAATTAAGAAAGGAAGACAAAAGAAGCATTAAGAATGCTTTATTCTTCAAAAACAATGTTAATTCATTAATGGATTCATTATATTTCCTTTAGATAAACATCAATGAAACATTTTCAAATGACAAAAAAATATGCTAGTCACCCAATCTAGAATCCAGAAGGCCCCGATTTTAATTATTTCTGCAATTCATATAGAATGTTCATGGACTTTGCTTACTACTTTATTGTGAATTGCTGCCAATTGAAAATATTGAATTTAAGTCTAAACTACACTGTTTAATAGTTTTGATATTTTATCACCTGCTGTCAAATTTTTCAAGCTATTTATGTTTTCCTCCTTTTGGGGTCAACATTAGAATATTCTTAAGTTCCAAAATCTGCTTTTGTTGTATTTGCTGTTGATTCAGTTCTGACTCATAGTGATCCCTATAAATTTCCAAGAGGGGCTGGTGGGTTTGAACCACTGACTTGTGGTTACCAGTCCAGTGCAATATTCTACAGTGCCACACTAGAATCTGATAATGCATTGAAGTTCTCTCTCAAAGTATTAATAGGAAAATTTTAAAACTTCTTATAATGATTCTTACAGTAATAACATTATTCATAATGCCTTCATTAGTATTTGATTGAATACATAAGATCAGGTATTTGTAGAAAGTACATTTTTAGCAATAACATGAATAGCATAAAACCAAGGAAATGGTTGCTGTTGAGACAAATTTACCATCATGGCTATGGCTAGGAGCTGAGGTAGCAAATGTGGAGCCTCTGACCACAAATTCCCTTGAGTATCAGAACTGAGACTTTGTTCTCATTAGCTTTGAGTAAATGAGCTAAGCAGGACTAAGCATATAATGCCCTAGATATATCAGTATATAGAAAATTAGTCTCTTAGGAGTTGAGCTCACATAATAAAGAGACCCAAAAAATATATATATATTAAGATGAATAAAATATTTTATTTTACAATGTGAAAAGAAAGAAGTCATAAACATGGAAAACATTTTTTTTTTGCTATATATTTAAAAATCAAATGACTTGTAATTTTCTACAACTCATTTTTTTTTTTTTTAAGGAAAGCATACATCTGAATTGAACAGTTAAAATACATATGGCCTTTATCTCCATTAGACCCTGGAGATATAAGCCTCAGTTTTTCCTCTAGGTTTCCCACTCACAGAGGCCAGTAATGCAGGGTGCTTAAGGATATTGCTGATATTCCCAAAGCTGTGTACGCTGTTGTTGTTGTTAAGTGCTGTCAAGTAGGTTCTGACTCATGAGAGATCTTAAACAGGGTTTCCAAGGAGCAGTTGGTGGGATTGAACTGCAAACCTGGAGGTTGGCAGTCCAGCTGTTATCTTACAGTGCTAAACCAGGATTCCATATGTACAGGTAGTGGGCTACAAGTAGGTCTGCTAACCTCAAGGTCAGTAGTTCAAATCTACCAATTGCTCCATGGGAAAAAGAAGAGTCTTTCTGCTCCTGTAAATATTTACAGACTTGGAAAACCTATACTGGGTCACTACGAGTTGAAGCCTACGCAACATCACGAAACCACCACCACCATACTCTCAAAATAGAAATTGCTTAGTTTTTTCACATCAAAGATGCTGATAAATTATTTTAAATGATCACTTTATTGTGTAGCACTTAACATTCGAGCTTGCACTGGTTGCATTTTTGCATTCATTGTTGAATGAATACAGATATATATACAGTATGCATTACAGTGATTTTCATATTGCCTAAATAAATCAGGACAATCCCTCTTTAAATGTCTTTTATAAAACAATGTTATTATAAATAAATTTTGATTATTTCATTTTTTTAAAGTGCCCCCTTCCTTGATATAAACTCATATTTCTATGTTGTTGTTGTTGTTAAGTGCCGTGGAGTCGGTTCTGACTCATAGCGACCCTGCACAGGGTTTCTGAGGCTGTAAATCTTTACGGGAGCAGAACTCCTCATCTTTCTCCTGCAGAACCACTGGTAGTTTCGAACTGCTGACCTTGCTGTTCACAGCCCAATTTGTAACCACTACGCTACTAGATTCTTTTTAAGCTAAATCTATCCAGGTATGCACAAGTGGAATGTCTCCTCCAAATGAACGTCTGTTGGCCTAGTGTACTGTTTTGTTTACCTACTGATGTTTCCTAATCACGTTGAGCTGAGTGTGATGTATAGGTTCTCAACATCTGTGGAATGAATAAAGACGACTCAAAATAAATTATGAGAAACAGATTGATTCTGGACTAAACTAAGTGAAGAAATGATGTGCTGTTCTTAAAATTCCCTTGGAAATGTCTTCATATTAATTTATTGCAATGACTTTTCACTGTCAGAGATGCTTGATTTTATTTATGTTTCCTTAAACACAGCTGAACTGGGACTGCTATGGGAAGCGGGGAGAGGGGGTTTATGTAGCTGAGGAATGGTTTGCAGAACTATAAAAATGAAGAATCAGATCTCTTCTTTACCAGAAATAAGTGTATCATTTAAGGCAAAGGAGTCTCATGTTGGCCTCTAGCATCTCACTCTTCCAAGGGGCATGAGCTACTTTCTGTGTCAAGTAAATGAATGATGTTGAATTTATTCCCTTTGACTCTTACTACTTAATTTTATTTTCTTTAATTTGTCATACTGATGAAAGGACACTTGTCCCATTTCCCAAAAGTGGACTAATTATTTTGTTCTTGCATCTCCACTGTGCTTACATTTTTTCCCCCTCAGAAGAGCTAAATAATATTGTTATTCTTAGTCCTAAAAAGAAAATATCTGATGAATCACTTAAAAGATATTTAGTGGAGAAGAGTAATAAGGAAAATTGTTATTTTTCTTATGTCACCCAGAGTCCTGTGGTGCTATAGTGTAAGCACTGGACTGCTAACTACAAGTTGGGCAGTTCAAACCTACCAGCTGCTCCTTGGAAATCCTATACAGAGTTGCTATGAGTCAGAATTGACTCATCAGCACTTAACACATACTTACTAAGGGGTCCTGGTGTGGTGCTATAGCACAGGCACTATACTGCTAGCCAAAAGTCAGTTGTCCAAACTCACTAGCCACTTCTAGGAAGTCCTATACAGGGTTTCATTGAGTCAAATCTGACTTGATAGCACTTAACAACAATACCCACTAAGGAGTTTTCTGCACCTCATGAACATTAACTTAAAATGGCAAGGTAAATGAGAAATAAAGCCAAAAATGCTCAAAGGAACCAACTTTGCTCCTTTCTGTTTAAAATAAATAGAAATAATTTGCATTCATGAGGTACATATTCATTTCATTATCACACAACATCTAAGAAATTAGCATTATCCCTGGCAACTTAGTCTTTTAAATTTTTATTTTGAGAAGGACAAGACAGCAGAATTAAATGACAAGCATAAATTAAATAAATGGGGAATTAAACACTTTCTACTTGCCTGTATGTCTAGTGGATGTAGTTCTTCAATTTTCAAGGAACATGTAGAAGAGAAAAGATAAACTTTAGACATTTTATCTAATAACTGATAGCAAGAGAATTTGGCTGATGTTCTTTGTAGATGATAAGGCTTATTTAAAAGCATAAGGCAAATGCAAAGTCCCGGAGTTCATTTCAGTCAGTGTGGATCGTTGTTGTTGTTAAGTGCTGTCGAGTTGACTTTGACTCATAGCGACCCTGTATAGTGTGGATCTATGTTGTTGTTGTTGTTAAGTGCCATCGAGTCAGGTCCGACCCATAGCGACCCTGTACAGGGTTTCCGAGGGTGTAAATCTTTACGGGAGTAGAAAGCCTCATCTTTCTCCCGCGGAGCAGCTGGTCGTTTCGAACCGCTGACCTTAAGGTTCGCAGCCCGATTTGTAACCACTACGCTACCAGAGCTCCACTAGTGTGGATCTATAGACTACCTTTAATTCAAGGGCTGAGGGGAAAGATAGTGATCCACACTGAATTTTTGCAATGATGAGTAAGAGATGAATAATCTTTATTTGAAACATTTGCTTATTAAAAAGAATTTTTTTCATCTGCCACATTGATGTTGGGATCCATCCATTGCAACCTTTTTTTTTTTTTTTTTTTTTTTCACAGATTATTGAGATGATCTGAGATCCTAAGGTAATTGCATTACCCTAACTTTTATAAGTTGGGGCTTTCCTTGGTTTCACATGGAGACACAATTGGAAGATAATATACTGGCACTCTTTCTTAGACGGCAAAGTACCTCATCTTGCTAGCCATGGTGTTTAAACCCATAGATTGTTATAACCAATATTTCTATATAGAAATAAAATTATGAGCAGCTAATGAACAAATAATAGCAGCAATCAGAAACTATAAAAATAGCAGAGGAAAGCGGAGATATAATTATTGCCTAAACAAATATATAATCTTCTGATCTTCAATTTAAAATAACCATGGAATGCCAGAAGAACAAATAAATCTGTCTTGGTAGAAGCACAGTGATAATGCGCCTTAGGAGCCAGGATGGTGAGACTTCGTCTCTTATACTTTGGACATGCTATTAGGAGGGACCAGTCCCTAAAGAAGGGCATGATGCTTGGTAAAGTGGAGGGTCAGTGGAAAATGGGAAGACACCAAGGAGATGAGTCAACACAGTGGCAACAGTAATGGGCTCAAACATAACAATAACTATAGGAATAGCTCAAGACTAGGCAGTTTCGTTCTGCTGTGCATAGGATTGCTATAAATTGGAAGCAACTCAACTGCACCTAACAACAAGTATGACATTATAGGATAATCACTCAACTGCTAACCACAAGGTTAGTGGATCAAACTCACCAGCCCCTTCTCAGAAACCCTACACAAGTTTGCGATTAATTGAAACCCACTCAACAGCACTTGACAAGAGAGTCAATGATCGAACAAGCAAATATTATACTGTTTAAAATCAGGAAAGGTGTGTGTCAAAGATGTAACCTTTCACCATTCTTCTTCAATCCCTAGGCTGAATAAATAATCCCAGAAAATAGACTCTATAAATAAAAAGCAGCATTTGACAACAAGAGAATCAATAACAGAACACGGAAATACTGTATTATTTAAAATCAGGAAAGGTGTGTATCAGAGATGTAACCTTTCACCATTCTTCTTCAATCTCTATACTGAACAAATAATTCCAGAAAACAGACTATAAATAAAAAGCAGCATCAGGATTGGAAGAAAACTTATTGACAGTTCGCGATATGTAGCTAACACAACCTTGCTTGCTGAAAGTAAAAAAGACTTTCAACACTTACTGGTTAAGGTCAAAGACTAACTACAGCCTTCAGTATGGATTATAACTCAATGTGGGGGAAAAAAAAGTCCTCACAACTGGACCAATAAGCAGTATCATGATAAACAGAGAAAAGGTTGAAGTTGTAAGGATTTCATTTTACTTGGTTCACAATCAGTACTCACGGAAGCTGTTGCGATGTCAAATGATGTATTGCATTGAAAAAATCTGCTGCAAAAGATCCCTTTAAATATTGTCAAACAAAGACCATCACTTTGAGGATTAAACCGTGCCTGATCCAACCCATGACATTTTCAATTGTCTCATGTGCATGGAGTCCTGTGGGATAAGGCGTGACTCTGTGGGATAAGCACTGGACTGCTAACCACAAAGTCAGTGGTTCAAACCCATAAGTCACTCCTCAGAAACTCTACTCATAAGATAGCTATGAGTCAGAACTGACTTGATGGCACTTAATAACAACTACATATGAACAATGAAAGAGGAAGATCAAAGAAGAATTCATACAGAATACTGAATATACCATTAATAGCTAGAATGAACAAATCTATCTTGGACCAAGTGTAGCCAGCATGTTCTTTGGGAGTAAGGATAACAAGACTTCATCTCATGTACTTTGGACATGTTATAAAGAGAGATCAGTCCCTGAAGATACCACGTTTAATAAAACAGAGATGCAGCAAAAACCAAGATGACGCTTAAGGAGATGGACGGACACAGTGGCTGCTACGATGGACTTAACATAGCAGTGATGGGGACAAGAGTGCAGGTAGTCTTTTATTCTGTGCTGTTCTGGTCACTATAGAGTTGGAATCAACTCAATGGCACCTAACAACAACAACAACAAATTCACAGTTGTTAAATTTTCAACTACTAACTGAAAGTTCAGCAATTTAAATCTACCACCTGCTCTGTGTGAGAAAGATGTAGCAATCTGCCTGATAAAATAACAGCCTTAGAAATCCCGTGAAGATGTTTTTCTCTGAATCACCATGAATCAGAATCAGCACACCACCAGGACTGTCAGCTAGCAAAAGAGATCCACGCCCAACTCACAGTTCATGTTTAATTTCTTGCTTGTAATTATTGTGTCTGTTCACTAAAAAGCACACTGGGGATTTGAAAGAATTCTCTATGTTCCTCAAAATTTTAGAGACACATGAACTATTAAGAGTATTTTCTAATCCCGTTCCTGAGTAGAGGATTAACATGAAGACAGTTATAATATATATCTCTGCATTTTCATTTCCCTTATCTCCAACAGAATTATTAAAGCAAAATATAAAGTTAATGATATCAAACCATCAGCTACTCAGCTTCTCCCAGATTTGAAGGACTCTTTTTCCATTAACAATTTCATTCAAAATTACCAATCTTTAAATGTGAAAATCTGGTGCCATTTTTCCTGATATATACTTTGTAAAATATAGTAGTTATGTTTTGCTCTTTGTCCAATATTATAGTTTTCATATCCTTGTATGGCAATGTTTCTGGAATTAATACAATCTTAGAGGTAGGGTTTTTCATCATACTTTAAATACTCTATAATTTTTCAATACTTAAATATCATAATCGGAATCACTGTATTTAAAGAAATGTTTTTATCAGTACACAGCTGTTACTGACAACAGAATGCAATATAAAGGGAGTCGTAAATAGAACAGAAGGAAAAATATTTCTTCAGCAATTGAGATAAAATAAGAAAGTCACATCTTACTTTTTTACACTGTTCCAAAGGTTTCAAGAAATTTCAAACACACAGGAGATTATATAACATGATATTTAAATAAATATTTGGCTTTTTGAGTTAGACACATATACTGATTGAATGATTTAGTCCACCTTAATCTCCCTTTCTTCATTTATAAAATTAGGATAATACAACATATTTTATAGAGCTATAACAATTAAACTATAATTGATCTAATGATTATGAACCATTTATGAATATAACAAACATAAAAATGGCTGTTAAATATACATATTTTCATTAAATAGTCTAGAAAGGAAAACTATACAATTATTTTCATATCATATTTCTATAGATATACATATCAAGCCATCGTGCAAGAAGTCCGTATTTAAAGACAGATTGTGGCATTCACACTTCATATTATATCAAAATGCAGTTCAAGCTTATCTATTATTGTTAGAGAGAGACCAATAAAGTACCCTAGTTCATATTATTCCCATTGTATTAGGTTCCTATTACTGTTGTAACAAATTACCACAAATATAGTAACTAAAAACAATAAAAATCTGTGCTTAATATTAATTGATTCAAGGAGGACTAATGGCAACAACAGTACAGTTATGGAAACCAGAAGTTTGATATTGGTTTCACTGGGCTAAAGTCAAGATATCAAATTCCTTCTTGAGGCTCTGATGAAGTAATCCATTTCCTGGCCTAATCAGCTTCTAATGACTGCTTGTATTTCTTAGACTGTGACTCTTTTTCCATCTCAAACATGCCACTTTATTCTATTATATCTGTCTTTACATCTCTTTCTTTAACTGATTCTCCTGCCTTGCTTTTATAAGAACCCTTGCGATCACATTAGACCCACACATATAATCCAGGATAGGAACCTGGTATGGCACTGTAGGATAAGCACTGGACCGCAATATTGATGGTTCAAACTTACCACCTGCTCCACAGAAACCCTAGGGCCCCTATGAGTTGGAATCAACTTCATGGCATTTAACAACAACATTCTTCTATCTCAAGAGTCTTTCCTTAATCTTATCTGCAAAGTCCCTTTGGCCATACAAAGTAATATTCACAGATTCTTGAGATTAGTGCAGACATCTTGCCAGCATCTTATCTTTCCAGCATATTATGCCCATATTATTATTGTTGTTGTTACATACCTTCTAGTTGGTGCTGGCTCACAATGACCCTATATAAGGTTTCCAAGGTGCAGCTGGTGGGTTTGAAACACCGATCTTGCAGTTAACAGTTCAGTACTTATTCTACAGCACCACACTAAGACTCCAATTAAAAGAATTGTTGTTTTTGTTGTTAGGTGCCATAGAGTTGGTTCTGACTTATCACTATTTTATGCAAAGCAGGATAGAACACCTCCTGGTCCAACACCATCCTCATGATCGTTGTTAAGTTTCAGCCCATTGTTGTTGCCACTGTGCCAATTCATCTTGTAGGCAGTCTTCCTCCTTTTCAATGGCCATCACTTTACCTAGCATGATATCCTTCCTTCTCCAGGTATTGGTCCCTCCAGATAACATATCCAAAGTATGAAAGACAAAGTCTTACCATCCTGGCTTCTAAGGAGCATTCTGGATCACAAATTTGTTTGTTCTTCTAACAGTTATGGTACTATTATATTCTTCTCTATCAATATAACTCAAATGCATCAATTCTTCTATGATCGTTCTTTGTTTACCTTCCACCTTTCACATGCATATGAAGCTATTGAAAATACCAAGACTTGGGTCAGACACCCCTTAGTCCTCAACCTAAGTCCTCTTTGCTCTTGAGCACTTTAAAGAGGTCTTGTGCAATAAATTTACCTAATTCAATATGTTGTTTGATTTCTTGACTACTGTTTCTGTGATTGTTGATAGTGCACCTAAGCAAAATGAAGTATTTGACAACTTTAATCGTTGCTCCATTTATCATGACGTTATTTATCAGCCCAGTGGTAAGGATTTTTCTTTCCTTTATATTGATGTGGTCTTTGATCTTCATCAGTAAGAATTTTAAGTCCTCTTCACTTTCAGCAAGCAAAATTGTATCATCTGTGTATCACAGTTTGTTAATGAGCATTTGTGCAATCCTGATGCCATGTTGTTCTTCATATAATCCAGCTTCTAGTATTATTTGTTCTGGATAAAGGATGAATAATCTGGAACACAATTTCCCCAATATCCTTCTCTCTGATTACTGTAATTATCATTTTACTGTTGGCTCTGCTTGAGACCTGTCCATGAGATTGCTCAGACTCAACTTCCTAAGTAGTTCATATTGTGACTTGCAAAACAAAGCACAGATAAACAGTACAGACACCAGAAACACAACTACTCTTGGTGTTAATTTATGGGAATTAGTGGGCATTCCTCTTGCTTCTTCCACTTATTAACAAACTCATAAGGGCCTGGTGTAGAGTTTCCAAGGAAGCAGTTCGTGGGGTTGAACCATTGACTTTGGGCTTAGGAGTTCACTGCTTATCCTACTGTGCCACACTAGGTAAAAGTCGTCAAAAAAGAGAAAAAAAGATGGTAGAAATTATACACTGTAGCTATTTTTGCCTGACAAAGAACAAATTGATGTCTCTCTACAAAGGATCAAATATATCACCATAAGCTCAACTACATCCTGGTGTGGCTCTGTAGGATAAGCACAGGTTTGAACCATGAAGTCAGCGGTTCAAACTCACCAGCTGCTCCTCAGAAGCCCTATATGGGGTCACAATAAGTTGGAAATTACTGGACAGTATTTAACAAAAACAACAAAAGCACTTTATGCAATCCATATTATGCAACTTGACCCTGAAGTGAGTGACTGACAGTAGACTTAATCTAGTCTCCTTTGCTAGATAATATCTACTTATCAGACTATGAGTACAGTGGGGTAGCTAAGATTTAGATGTTTACAGGAGCCCCAAGAGCTTTTTGGAGTAGGTAGGACTACATTGAGGTCTTATACATCAAGAAAGTATATGTTACCAAGGGGCATAAATGGTAAAAAGAAAGTCTCTGGCCAATGAACAAACAACAAAATTTCTTTGTAACATTGCATGAATTAAGAGATGAAAGAAAACTTGAATCCACTTAAGAAAAGCATAATGAAATTAGAAACAGATGACAATAATTCAAAATTAGATGCACTGAAAGGAATGTCTTAAATATATTTTACAAACTAAAAGACTCTTTTGACGTGATTTTTGCTTTGAGCTCATTAGACGTATGACTCAAAATAACTCGGTATTGAATTTCTGATGCTTTAAATCTTTGTGTAAGCAGAAAGCCTCATCTTTCTCCCGAGAAGCATTTGGTGGGCTCAAAACGCTGACCTGTGGTCCACAGTCCAGTGCTTATCATATAAGTGTGGCCACCACACTCCCAAATGGTAATTGGTTGTTGTTGCTAAGTGCCCACGAGTCAGTTCTGACTCTTAGCAACCCTGTATAGGGTTTCCAAGGCTTTTTAAATCTTTGCAGGAGTAGAAAGCCTCATTTTCCTCCCACAATGGTAATTGGTAGATCTGGTTAATTTAAGTACATATTTAAACAAGATGTCAGTGAATTAGATCATCAGGCTATAAAACATGCTGTAATTGGGTTGCTGTTAAGTGCCCACGAGTTGTTTCCTACTCAGTGATCCTGCGTAGGGTTTCCAAAGAACAGCTGGTTGGTTTGAACCACTGAACTTGCAGTTAATAATTCAGTGCTATCCTATAGCACAACACATATCCTTCAAAAAAACTTAAAGCATTCTAGCTATTAGACCAAATTCACCATAGTTCGTGAAATAGGAAATACTGTTGAGTATTATTTGTTATTTTAAGAACTGGCTTTTCCTAACTGTTGAAAATGCTGGTCATGCCACAGATGGACATTTAAAAAACACATATAGACACACAAAATAATATAAAAGGACACACAAAATCATATAAAAGGAAGACTTTACTTTTATCTATATATTGTGATAGCAATGGTATTTTTTAAAATATCTGCATAGAGGAGAGAAATATGATAATATATTCTGATATTTTAACACATTAAAAAGACATTTTTCTAATTATGTCAGAAAGTCTAGCATTAAATTACAAAAGCAAAGATTCTTATTTTCTTCTGGAAATTCAGAACAAACATTTCTATTACAAGAGTTGTATTTAACAGGAAAGTGATTCTATTCCTTTGCACCCAGCTGTTACAGAACGTTCAGAAGAGGTGGACATTCACAACGTGCCTTTGAGCACTCTATTAACTCCACTGATGTGTGTCATTGAGTATGTGTTGTGACTCTGAGAGATAGTGTTCTATTCATGAAGTGAGTTTGGGGGAAGAATGTACATCCTACCTTTTTCTCATTCTCATTTTCCACTCTTTTCAGTATTGTTACCTGATGAATTTAAAAGTAGTGAACAAGCTTCAACAGGTCTGTCTGAAGTGAGATTCTTCAATCAAGATACTATTTGTGCTATACACCAAGATACTCTCAGCTGCTTCCTCTATTGAGAAGTAACAGACAAACTGTAAACAGTGCTCAGATGAAATTCATCTACTGAAATAAACCATGTAAACCCATAGTCCATATTCTCCATATAATGAGGTAGCTATAGTTTATCCAAATTATTTCTGTACTGTAATGTCAATGTACCAGGTATGGTATGAAATAACTAAGATAATCTCTATAGCTTGTTTTTAATTATTATACTGATTTCTTTGTTGTAATAGTAATTTTTTGTTGCTTTTTAAAAAAATATTCTTAGGAGTACTAATGATGTTGCTACAAATGTGTTTACATTTTAGCTACAAAGGGGAAGTCCATTCACTGGTGAAAATGTTACTAGAGATATGAAAATCTGTTGTTCTCATTTGAAGGGACTCCCTGGGAATAAGATTCAGAAATATGACTTTTTAGCAGTTGTACAGATTCACATGAAGCCTGAGAACCACTGGGGAAATTTTATTTTGACAGCAGTGGTGCCACTGAGTCAGTTCTAACTCATAGTGACCTTGTATAGGATTTCTGAGGAGTGGCTGGTGGATTTGAACACCAACCTTATGGTTAGCAGTCAAGTGCCTATTTGAAAAATTGCCCTATTTGTACTGCTAGGTGAAAAAAGCCTGTCCAACAAAGCTATATGTTGTAGGATTCCAACTATATGACATTCTGAAAAAGGCAAAACTATGGAGGCAGTGAAAACATGAGTGATTTCCAGGGGAAGAGGTTGTGAGGGAGAGGAAGAGAGATTGATAGATGAAGCGCTGTGCATATTTAAATGATTCTGTATGGTGCTAGATCACATGCACGTGACAAATATAAACCTCCAATATGAACTATGAACTTTGTTTAATGATAATGTATCAATATTGCTTCATCAATTGTAGCAAATGTGCCATAGGAAAGCAAGATGTTAATAACAAGAGAAACTGTGCAGGGCTTTGGGAACAAGTGAAAAATCCATACTTTCTGTAAACCCCAAATTGTTCTTAAAAATAAACTCTGTTAGAAATCTAATTATGTAAGACAGTGTCATATTCTTGTAGTCACTATGATGATAAGCCCCTGGACCATTCCACTCAATCAGCATGTCAGGCAAGTATGCGGCTCCTATCTTTGTGTCACTTGCCCCAGCTCATCTCTCTACTTGTCCTTCTATAACCATTAACAAGGGCATGATAATAAAAACTGTGACCCAGCAGAACCACTGGATCTCCACCCACCAGTTTTATACTGCATTATAAAAGTTTCCAGCTTTATTCACTGGAAAATATATATAGTTGTTTTTTTTTTTTTTCCAATATCTAAATTTTACAGTATATTTAAAAGGCAGGTGGCTACCATATGATATATGGTAGAATTCCTGGGCATTATGGGCTGGTTGTCAGGCATCAAGCCCCCTGTTCACTGAAGAGGAAGAATTCTTAGTCTCCAGAGAATCCACAGTAAAGCACTCCTAGTATTTATTGATTTTTATTTCTCTGTTATTTGATCACTATAAAATGGTTTGACAGGCAGGTGTTTGAAAGAAAAATAAGATAACACTTGCTTTATTCAGGGACTGTGTCCATGTGCATCTCCCAAAGAGCTGGTTAAAATGCAGACTTCTTAGTCCCACCCCAAGAGTGGGTCTAGGATAGGGACCTGCATTTTAACAACCCCTCCAGAAGATTCTCATTCAGGTATCCATGAATATGCTTAGAGAAAGATTACAGTAAGTAACTCTGTCCACTGTCTTCCCAACTCTGACCAGAAAATTTCAAGTCCAATTGTCATTCTCACATACACATTTATAAACAAAGCTAAAACATTTTCTAACTCGGAATTTTATGGAAACAACAGAAATAATCAGTGGAGAGTATCTGGACCCACAGCTGGTAGTAAACCATATATGTTACTGACAAATTAGTTAAATTAAGCAAATACTCATATAAAATGAACCTGTTGTTAAGAGCTGTGGAGTTGGTGTCAACTCACAGTGAGCCAATATAGGTTTTATGAGGAACAAATGATGGGCTTGAACTGCCTAAGTTGAAAGTAGCAGTCCAGTGCTTACCCTAGAGCACCACACCAGATCTCCAAAATGAACCCAGTGGTCTTACTGATAGTCCAACAATTTAAAGTACTAGTATTAGAAATATGTGAGTAATGCAGATGGTTAACTCTGGACTACGAGATGCCATGTTGATGGGTAAAAGTCACCCAGAGATACCTCGAAGACAGATCTGGTGATTTGCTTCAGAAAGGTCACAGCCTTGAAAATTCTATGAAGCAATTCTAGTCTGAACAGTTGAGGTCTCCAGGAATAATAACTGGCTTGAAAGCAACTAACAACAAAGTATTGGTGAAACACTTGGCTAGACATGGCTAAGATACATATATTTAGGTCCTAACTATATTTTCTACCTCTTATGCTGTTTTATTAGTTGATTCCACTCTTACTTTCCAAAATAGTATCAATTCTTCTAAATTAATTACAAAAATTCTTAGTCTTTGTGTCTACAGTTATTCAAAGTTCAAATTAGTTATTGCCACATTTCCTAATTTGATATTTTATAAGTCAAATACGTAGATATAAGGATGTTTGTGTTCTTCCATTATGGACATTACAATTATCTAGAATATCAGCTGCAACTGCTACTTATCTTGAGACGAGAGTTCATTTCTCTTTCTCTCTTTTCCCTTCTCCTTTACCCACTTGTTTTTGCACTCAGCCTCTGTGATCATTCTCTCACATTTGCACACATTCATACAACTTTGAAGTTTTCCTGTACTCCATTACAACTGTACACTGCAATTATTTTCAGAGAAGTTACATACATCTGAAACAATTCATGACTAGGAAAATTGATTGTAACCAAGTAACACATTAACACTTGCCATGTCTTTCTGAGGCTTTCTATTTGTTGCCATTGCTGTTAAATGCCATCGAATCAGTTCCAACCCATAGTGACCCTGGATAGTGAGCTTGAACTGCTGACCTTATGTTTCAAATGATTTTGCAGCCCAGAACATTAGCTCAGAGTGCCACACAAGGACTCCCTGTTTTGGGTTTCCAAGGAGTGGCTGATATGTTTGAACTGCTGACCTTTTGGTTAGCAGTCCTGTGTTTATCTTATATCGCCACACCAGAACTCTATGAAGAAATTAAGCATTTGTAAAACTGTAAAATTGATTCATCATTTTTCACCATTAGACATCAAAATCTTCTCATCAAAAATAAAATTTAAATTTAATTATATATAGACTCTTAGTAGCATAGTGAAGAGCTTGGTAATGTAGTGATTGGGCTGCTACCCTCAAGGTCAGCAGTTCAAAACTAACAGCTGTTCCACAGCAGATAGATGAGGCTTTCTGCTCCCAAAAGGATTTATAGCCTTGGAAACCCTATGTAGGATCGCTATGAGTCAGAACTGACTCCACAGCACACAACCACAACCAGTAGCATAGTGAGTTTCAAGTTGGGCTGCTAACTGCATTCTCAGCTACTCAAATATACCAGTTGTTTAGCAGAAAGAAGAGGAATCATTCTGCTACTATAAAAATTTACAACCTTGGAAATCCTATACAGGGTCGCTATGAGTTGGAACCAACACACAACAACCACCAGCTTCAGAGCATCAAACTGTATCAGCTAGTAGGAGAACCAATAATGAAAATAGAATATAGGAAAGAAAATCTTTACTAAGGCACAATGAGCAATAGCTAAAAGCTGTGGCCAATTTTGTGGGTTTTAAGACAGATGAATCAAAACCCGAACCAAACTTACTGCCACCAAGTTGATTCTGACTTATAGCGACCCTAGTTGGCAAACTTAAACTACTCCGTATGGTTTAAAAATCTTCAAATGAAAGCAGACAGATGCATATTTCTACCAAGGACTGCATGGTGGGTTCGAACCTCCAGTCTTGCAGTTAGATGTCCAGTGCCTAAACTGCAGTGAGACAACATGTAATTTTTTCAAATTACATGGGCACAAATTTGGATCTTTTCCTATCAGTTGGCCATGTAGCTCTCTTACAAATTTCTTTGCATAGGTGAGTGGGTGCCTCCAGTACTGCATCAGTTTGTTGAAAGATTTCAATTTGTATTCCATCAAATTCTTGAGCCTTGTTCTTTGCCCATGCCTTAAGTGCACTTTGAATTTCTCCTCAGTACCATTATCTCTGGAAATGATTGAACCTTGACCTTTTTTTTTTCATATAGTGACAGTGTATTACCTCCATCTTTTTGATGCTTTCTGTACTATTGAATTATTCAATAATTTGCCTAAGGAATTCTTTAGTATTGTAAGTTGAGACTTGAATTTTTCTTTAGTTCTTTCAGCTTGAGAAATGTTGACTGCTTGCTTCCCATTTGGTTGTCTAACTCCAGTTCTTCGCACATTTCATTATAATCCTAGACTTCATCTTTTCAAGCTGTCCTTTCATATTTTATGTCCAGCTCTTTTTCTTCCTCATTTATTCCATTTTCTTTAGCATCTCTACACTGGAAAGCAAGTTTCTGATTCTCTTTTGACATCCAGTTGTATTTTAAATTCTTATTTGTCTTCTTAATGACCTTTTGCTTATTCCTGTATTGTATTTTTACTTTATTTTGTTGTTGTTGAGAATGTGCACAGCAAAACAGAAACCAATTGGAAACCAGTTGAAATACAGATAACTTTTCCCAACATATACCAATCCTGACAGCAAGGTGCAGTCAAAAGAATGGCTTCCAAGGATATCTGCTAACCCAGTTAAATTCAGGGCAGGGAGGTATTCTCAGAAGGGTATGGCAATGGTTACTTGGAACACCAAAGGGATAATCTTGATAGATTTTCTCAAAAGACACAGAATAATCAGAGGTGCTTATTAGCAGAAGTTTTAATAAAACTGAAAGTTGCATTGGTGAGAAAAAGTCAAGAAATGTGCACTGAGACTTTTTTCTTTTCTATCACACACACAAAATGCACCTGTTCATTCTCAGAGGTTAACAAGGACTATCCTATGACATTTCCATTGAGAAACTTACCCCATCCACCAGACAACCCTGATTCTGCCCTTCAGACATTTGTTCCCAAACCTCAAATAACAGTTAAAATAAACATAATATGAACCCCTCAAGGATGTCCAAACTGCCAGTCTGACATGGTATAAATTGAAAAGCAGAGAAGATTAAGTATCTTGATCATTGGTCAAACTCAACCAGATATCACAGGGCATAGGAGCCCAGAGCATGGAATTCCATGGAAATCGAGTCCAAAGGATCAATCAAAGGCTATCCATCACACAAAATGTTTTCTGGAACTTGACAAGAAAGTTATATAATTAACCATGAAATACTTATAAGAAGAGCCAAGACCATTTTGAGGAATAAAATAAAGGTGTGAAATTCATCCCAATAGATAAAAAGACTAGGTATCATGTTAAAAGAATGAAGAATTGAACTGGCATAGTGCTTGAAAAATAAACCAATGGCACAAGACAGAGAATTCAGAAAAGATATGGGGATACAGTAAAATCTGCAAAAGCCAGAACCCATGTGAAGTAAAAATCTTTCAGAGAAAGAAAACTCAAATCATTCCCAGAAAACTTGAAGGACCCAGAAAAACAAGCCATTGAGTTCCAGCTATAACAGGTTTTACTGTAGTAAGTTCTTATATACTACACAGTTACTCTTACAAATCAGTTGTTGTTGTTGTTAAGTACCGTGGAGTCGGTTCCAACTCATAGTGACCCTGCACAGGATTTCTGGGGCTATACATCTTTACAGGAGAAGAATGCCTCATATT
The DNA here is from genome assembly GCF_000296735.1 of Chrysochloris asiatica. Taxonomy (NCBI): domain Eukaryota; kingdom Metazoa; phylum Chordata; class Mammalia; order Afrosoricida; family Chrysochloridae; genus Chrysochloris; species Chrysochloris asiatica. The sequence continues at coordinate 1,041,587 of NW_006408720.1, read as the reverse complement.
TCTCCCATGGAAGAAATCAAACTATTCTGCAATTTTTTTCTTGGAGAACTGGCTAAGTTCATGAAGTAAGGAACTTTGATTCCTACTTTAAAACAATTAGAAAAAAGAAATTATAAAACAACTTAATGAGAAATATTTAGATCTAATGGAAAAATAGGAGGTTATTTCAAGTAACCCCAAAGTGTTGTATCAAACAATGAAAAAAAATCTATAAAGGAATATTGAGAATAATAAAATTTACAATCTCTACACAGTAAGATATTGGAGCAAAATTTTTAAACTGAGGCAAAGTATTAGAAGAAGCACTTTCAAAGCATATAACTAACTTAGTACCCAGATGCACAAATAATTCTTAAAACCTGTATTTTACAAGTCCAAGCATAAAGAAAGAAAAAGAGAGACAGAGACAGAGAGAGAGAGAGAGAGACAAAGAAAGAAAGAAAGAAGAAATTTACTCAGGAGATAATTTACAAAAGCAAAAACCTGAACCAACTGGGAAAATATCTTTGGAAACCATATATCTGAAAGAAACTAATAATCAAAATATACATAAAACTTTGACAACTTAACAACAACAAAACAAATAACTCAATTTTAAAATTTGAATGGACATTTCACCAAACAGGACATTCAAATGGGCATCAAATACATGAAAAGATGCTCAGTGTCACTAGTCATGAGAGAGATGAAATCAAAACAACAGTGAGGTAGCATTTCTCACCACTAGAATGGCTAAAATAAAAATTAAAAAATTACAAATTACAAATGTTTGCAAGGATGTGTAGAATTTGGAACCCTTACCCATTGCTGGTTAGAATGCAAAATGGTACAATCATTGTAAAACAAAGCGTGGTAATTCTTCAAAAAAATAAAAAAATACACATGGTGGTGGTGATGTGTCATGCAGTCAGTTCTGACTTATAGTGACCCTGTACAGGGTTTCTGAGGCTGTAAATCTTTACAGGAGCAGAAAGCCTCTTCTTTCTCCCGTGGAGTAGCTGATAGTTTCAAACTGCTGTTCTTAAGATTCGCAGTCCGATTCGTAACCACTAGGTTACCAGAGCTCCTTAAACATATAACACAGTAATTCTGCTCTTAGATATAAATAAAATAAATAAATAAATAAATGCCCATCAACAGATGAATGGATAAAAAAAGTGTACATACATACAGCAGAATACCACTCAGTCAGTGGGAGAAATCATGTCTTGATAAATATTACAGTATAATGGAGCTAGAAGACAATGTTGTTGTTGTTGTTACATGTCATTGAGTCAGTTCTGACTCATAGAGACCCTGTATAGGGTTTTGGAAGAGCAGCTGGTGGATTTGAATCACCAATCTTGCAGTTCACACTGACACTGTGGTCCAGTGCTTATCCCATAGCACCACACATCATGCTTAATGTCAAGCACACATGGACACATATCATATGACCTCACTTATTTAAAAATACGGAGTTCTGGTATGGCACTGTGGGTTAATGTGCTGGACTACAAAATTGGTTTTGAACCACAAGGACAGTGGTTCAAGCTCACCAGCCACTCCTCGGAAACCCTATATAGGGTCGCTATGGGTCGTAACCAATTCTGCAGCACTTAACAACAACAACAATATTACAATACAAGAAAAGGTAGAAGCATATAGACCAAACCTTTTTAATTGTTACCAAAGGAGTCCTACTGGCTACCAAATGAATCCTGGTGTGGTGCATAGGATAAGCACTGGACTGCTCACTGGAAGATTAACAATTCAAATTCGCCAGTTACTCCTCAGAAACACTATTCAGGGTCGCTGTGAGTTATCATTGACTCAATGTTACTTAATAACAAGAAAAACAGAGAAGGGAAATGAGCCCTGGTGACACTATGAGTTAGGCATTGGGCTGCTGATCACAAGGTAAGTGGTTCAAACCCATCAGTCACTTCACAGGAGAAAGATGAAACTGTCTACTCACATAAAAATTACAGCTTCAAGAAACCCTATATAGGGTTCCTGTGAGTTAGCATCAACTTGAGGACAGTGAGTTTGGTTCAGGTAAGAGGAAGAAAGGAAAGGGAAGGGGGAGTTAGCAATGGTAGAAATGTCACAGTGACTAAAGGTAGTCACACAGCTAATTATTGTTATTGCTAGCAATAAGTTGTAAACCTGTAAACATTTGAATTGATGAACTGTGATAGAAATATTTACAACAACAACACAATTAAGGAAATAAAAATAGAGTAGTTGCTGAGACTTGTTACCTAGTTAAAAAACAAACAAATAAACAAAAACATCTCACAGGATTTGGTTCTTTGGTTAAGAGATTTTATGGGATATCAAGTTAATTTGTCTGATGATAATGTGCATAAATAACTGCCTTATATGCCATAAGACCAGAAGAACTCGATGGTGTCCAGTACCATTATTGAACATTTTGATTATTGATTCTATGGAGAAAATCCTAAACAAAAGAGATTAAATGTAGATCATGATTTCAAATTCTCATAGACTCCACACTTTCTGGAGTCATGGAGGCTGGATGAATTCCTGAAACTGCTGCCAAAAGATAATCTTTAAACCTGAAACCAAAAATATCTGCTGAAGTCTTCTTAAAAGGAAACAATAGTTTAGCCTAACTGTAAACAGCTCTGCTTTGAACATTATGCTCAGTTAATAACTCTGTGCATGGGATCAAATGGATATTGGTGGTGTGAGCATACCATGCAGTTGGTCCCAACTCATAGCAACTGTACAGGGTTTCAGAGACTGTAAATCTTTATTATTGTTGTTGTTAAGTGCCATTGAGTTAGTGACCCTCTACGGGGCTTCTAATGAGCAGCTGGTAAGTTTGAACTGCCAACCATAGGGTTCAAAATGACCTTGTGGTCCAGTCCTTACTCTGTCAAACAGGAGCATCAATCCTCATCTTTCTCCCATGATCAGCTGGTAGATTTGAACTGCTGATCTTGCAGTTAACACCCCAAGGTGTAACCCATTACAGTACCAGAGCTTCTTAGATTGGCATTAGCCACTTGTAAAATTAGATAGGGATCTTAGAAGGCAGAGAATTTATGTGAATGGAAGAACAGTTCAAAAAAAGGAGAGTAAGAATGATTATGAAACTAAAAGAAGGCAATCAGTGTCACTGAACTGTGCATGTACAAAATGTAGAATTGGTGTTATGTTTTGCCCTTATGTTCTCAACAATGAAATCAGTAAAGTTAAAAAAAAAAGAGAGAGAGAGAGAGAGTTGCTGGCAGGAGCCATTATATACATTATGCTAAATCTTAAAGGCTTATTTTACACTGTGCTTGAGACATAAACTTGGATTCTATCAAGGTAAAAGAGGTCAGGAAATATGGTTCTAAGTACAAAATAACTTGTCTCTAATTGATTCATTTTGAAATCTGGGAGAAATTGCCAAAACCGGAATCCAAACTTGTGAGAGTCAATTTAACATATTAAAGGATTAAATACAAGAACTAATTTAGAACTGAGTAATTAAGTGTGGCTATGGAGTCCTGGTGTGGTGCTGTGGGTTAATGCACCAGACTGCAAAGCTGTTTGAACTGCAATGTCAGTGGTTCAAGCTCACTCCTGCTCCTCAGAAACCCTATACAGGGTTGCTGTTGTTGTTATGTGCCGTGGAGTCGGTTCCGACTCATAGAGACCCTGTACAGGGTTTCCGAGGCTGTAAATCTTTACGGGAGCAGAAAGCCTCATCTTTCTCCCGCGGAACAGCTGGTAGTTTCGAACTGCTTGCTATGGGTCAGAATTGACTCAACGGCACTAAACAACAACAACAATTAAGTGTGGTTATGCACCATGCTTCTGCACATCTTTCCAGTATAACAATTACATGAGCCACTTTATATCATACTGTTAACATAAATCTCAAGTATAATATTACTAGAAATAATTTTAAAATAAAAAAAATATACCTACATTTCTAACAATGAAAAATTAAAATTCCATATGAATGTAAAGCCACTTAGAAACATACAATTTAAAAAGCTTGTATGTAGGCCATAAAAATGAATAAAAATCTCATTCCCTTTCCTTTCAATTCTAATTCTTTTGAAATTCACCAATTTAAAATGATCAAGTCTTACAATTTGCATCTCTTTCATATGCTCATAATTTATGATACTGTATATTTTATACATTATTCTTCCTCTGCTCTCAAAGATTTCAGCCTCGGAAGCCCTATATAGAGTCACCAAGAGTCAGAACTGACTTGAAAGCAATTAACAACAAAATATCCTTATTATCTATTCATAAATCTCTTAACTGCTCCCTTAACACACATAGGCAAATAGGCATACATATTTCCATCTTTAATATTCTAACATTGTGTGCAAGTTCCTCATCTTTGACATGTCTTCTCTCTACATACTACCTGGTTATCTATGAGTCCTTCCAAATTGTCAGTCCCCCTAGCCCCAAATAAGGTTTTGAGCAACTCCATTGTTCCCTCAGTCTAGACAACTCTTGACTCTCACCATCTAATTACCTCCTTTTCATCCTCAGATGTCAGCTCCAGTGTCACTTCCTGGAGAAGACTTGTCCAGACCTCCCTGACTAAGTCAAAATCCCTTATAATTGGCTTTCGCATCAGTGTGGAATGTCCTTCATTACACTCACTCTTGCATATGTGCATTTGTTTGTGTGAAAATTTAATTAAAGTCTATCTCATCAACAGAAATAATGAGCTGCAAAGAGATTGGGATCATGCCACAGTTTCTGCTCACTATTATATCACCAGAGCCTAGCAGATTACAGATCTATAGTGCATGTCTTCAATAAATCTGCATTAAAGAAAAGTTCAAAAGAAAGAAGGAAGGAAGGGAAATTTTAAGTCAACACATGATGTTCTCATAATTACTAGGATAGTTATTTTAATAGCCTCATGCTATAAGCTGAAAATGATTAACTTGTAAATAACATACCTTGTTGTTGTTGTTAAGTGCCGTCGAGTCGGTTCCGACCCATAGCGACCCTGTACAAGGTTTCTGAGGGTGTAAATCCTTACGGGAGCAGAAAGCCTCATCTTTCTCCCGCGGAGCGGCTGGTAGTTTCGAACCACTGACCTTAAGGTTTGCAGCCCGATTCGTAACCACTACGCTACCAGAGCTCCTTTAACATACCTTAGAAGAATGCAATATTTTAGGTTTCTCCTCATTCTGGTTTTCTCATTGTAAATTACTTGTCATTTAAATCTTTCTTTCTTCTTTTTCTATTTTTCTTTCTTTCTTCCTCTATCTTTCTTCCTATCATTTTCCTCTAGAGAGAAACAGCTAATTTACAACATAGCTTAGTCCAAGTTATGTTCAAGAACAGATTCTGAGTTAAGAACTTATGTGTAGCAAGAAGATGATCTCAGGGGGGCAAAGTGAAAAGAGAAAGTGTATAGTACAAAATTACTGTATGAAGTTGAGTCACCACCATGGCTAATTGGCACTCCATCCCAACTAACCTTATGACGAATTATAGAATGAGTCTCAGAAATGCTTAACCATCCCTCAGATTGAAAGGTTTCCCAGATGATACTAGCTCCTCCCTATTTCCAGGCTCCAGAATACCTGTTGATGGACTGGGTGAGGAAGAAGTAAGGCATGATGTTAAAGTCACAGAGCAGAAAGTGAAAACTGCTCAGCACACGCTTAAGTTGAGAAATGATTAGTACAATTTGGTCAAACCTTTCTAGAACTGCTTGCTACAGCCAGTAATTAGAATGTACCAACTGCTCCATGGAAGAAAGATGAGGCTTTCTGGTCCCATAATAAACCCTATACCTAATTGCTATGAGTTAGAACCAGCTCAATGGCACTTAACAGAAACAACAAACAGCCATAGTCAGAATCAGAAGTCAGGCTGAGAGTACATGAGGCAGGGTCCAAGAGGCATATTATATACTTGTTAAAGCCAAAACACTGCTCATCACAGTGTCAGTCCCAAACAGTGAGCAGTACTTAATTTGTCACTATCACCAATGTTCAATGAGTCACCTAATGTATTTTAGGTCATGAATAATGGGACAGCACTTAAAATTGATTAGGTTCTAAAACATCATTGGTTTCAAATATGTCATGTGGATTTATGATCACTTAAAATGTAATAGTATATATTAGTTCATCAAGAATAGTCATCCATCATTAAACAGACTCAACAAAAGTTCTAGGCCAACTCACAAAAGTATATTTAATTCAGGACATACCTGAAGTATACTACTTAAGACATTATTTCCAACTAGCCCCATTTGTAACATTTCTTATGGCAAAAATACATTCTGAGTTCTATCCACATTCCAATAAGTAATAAGGCTTATATATATTATTAACTAACTTATTAACCCAATTATATGCATATACAAGATATCAATTTGGATCAGTTGTTTCTCTGAAAAGCAATTTGGGAAAATAAAATATGATGGCTTCTAAGGAGTCTCCAGATTTCTTTTCTCACATTCCTTACTCCATATATGTAATATATAATTGTAGGTTAAGATGTTTCATAAGTCATTGGGTGCTTATGTTCAGGCAAAAAGAATACACACATACACATCACATGAAATGAAAGTTTCCCACATCTTAGTAGTGCAGTGACTGCCAACCTAAACCTCAGTCTTTCAAACCCACCAGTGGATTCACAGGAAAAAGATGTGGAGTCTGCTTTGTAAACATTGACAGCCTTGAAAACCCTTTGGAGCAATTTTACCCTGCCCTACAGGGAGTCCCCGTATAGCGCTGTGGGTTAATGTGCCAGACTGCAAAGCCATTTGAGCTGCAAGATCAGCGGTTCAAGCTCACCAGCCACTCCTGGGAAACCCTATACAGGTCGCTATGGGTCGGAACCGACTCAATGGCGCTTAACAACAACATAGGGTTGCTGGAAGTCCTGGTGCAGCGCTGTGGGTTATTGCGTAAAACTGCAAGTTTGGTGGTTTAAGCTCACCAGAAACTCTAAACAGGTTGCTTAGGGTCAGAACGGACTTGATGGCACTTAACAACAACAATAGGGTTATTAGATATGTGGTGGCGCCATAGGATAAGCATCATACTCTGAACCACAAGGTCATCAATTCAAGCCCATCAGCTGCTCCAAGGAAGAAATATAAGGCTTTCTGCTCTTGCAAAGAATTATAACCTCATAAACCCTATGTTGTTGTTGTTATGTATGGTGGAGTCAGTTCTGACTCAGCAACCCTGTACCGGGTTTCCGAGGCTGTAAATCTTTACGGGAGCAGTAAGCCTCATCTTTCTCCTGCGGAGCAGCTGGTAGTTTCAAACTGCTGACCTTGTACCTCGCAGTCTGATTCGTAATGACTGACTCCATGGCACATAACAACAACAATCAATAGATGAATGAACAAACAAAATATGGAATAATAAACATTCAAGAGCATGAAGTGCTGATATATACCACCACTTGGATGAACCTTCAAGATGTTATGCTAAATAAAAAGAGTCTGACATATAAGGGAAAATATTGCATGATCCATTCATATGAAATATTTAGAACAGACAATTGGGTAGAAAGAAAATAGGATTAGTGGTTACCAGAAGCTAGAGGGATGAAATTTGGGTAGTTTGAAAAATAAACAAGAATTTTTAAAGGATCCCCAAATTTGCTTATAAGTCACTTACAAAATAATAGCCAATTTTTGTTGGGTGCTTCCCATCATTTTGTGGTGCTGTGGGTTAATGTGCCTGACTGCAGAGCCGCTTGAACTGCAAGGTGGGTGGTTCAAGCTCACCAGCTGCTCCTCGAAAACCCTATACAGGGTCGTTATGAGTCGCAATCGACTTGATGGCACTTAACAACATCAACAACAAGGCAAGCTCAATTTAACAGATGTGGAAATTTAGGTTAATTAATTTTTTCTCTCTAGTGGGAGAGGCACGTTTTCCTCCTACTGAGGGTAAGTAGCATTTGCCAATTCTGGATACACTGCAAGTAGCTGCAAATATGGATTTTGCCTGAGCGTAGGTTCCGTGCTGTGGAATAGAGAATTCAACCAAGATTTTTGTCAACCTCATGGGGCTAAAAAGACAAAACTAGAGCTATGAGGGGCCAAGATTATATTGGAAAATAAAGGGTAGTGTATGACAGTTGCTCAAGACACATGCTCAAGACAGTTGCTGAAGTCTGTAGCTACATATACATTTGGAAACTAAGACACTAAGAAGTTTCTGTAAAGAGAGCAGGGGTCTCAAAACAGCCTTGTTCTGACTTGTAATCAGGGGTTGTGAATACCAATTGGTGGGTTCTGTGCTAGAACCACATTGAAAGACTTCAACCAGCAGTCAAAACCGTAACTCCATCTTTGAGCCTTGACATTAAGTTCAGATGCCACCTTGAGTACTTTACACACTTCTAACAGTTAAACTGCCAAAGTCAGGGAGAAATAGCTTTGCCCTCAGGCAGAACTATTTGAAAGTCCATTAAGGTCACTCTCCTACACTGCCCCTGGACTTACAGCCTTGTTCATAGGGACTTGCCCCTTAATGAATACTGAGGTTCAGGTTGCATGGTTATGAGTAATAACCCAAAGGCCTCAGGGCTTTTCTAATATGCAACAGTTCCCTTCCTGCTTCTGAATTCCAGGCTGGACCTGCAACTGTGATGAATGAATGGATCTTCCACCAGGCATGGTTTTGTGATGACATTCCTTTGTTCTTTGTGTCTAATAAATTGGCCACATAGAGGCAAATCCTATGGACACCTTTATGACCTTGCAGATGATTTTTTTTTTATCCCTGCTTTAACTTGGTCCTATGTAAGACTTAATAAGGGGAATTCTATGAAATACATTTGAATTCATTTTTGTTTTTTGTTTTTTTTGTTTCATGTAAAATTTTGGAATATCTATGCCTTGGGAGCTGTGTGATCAAGAAGAGGATGGAGTCTATCAACACTTGAGTCACTTAAGTCTCTGATTGGATTATAATGATTGCTCACCTCCCACTTTCTCTGCCTAACAAAATATGTAGACACTTCTTTGTTGATGCATAAATCATTTGGAGCAATTTTTTAATACATGACTAAAAGCAAGAGAAAAAACAGACACTGAAAAGAGGCACACATTATTATGTTGTTATGGTTGTTAGGTGCCATTGAGTTGGTACCGACCCATAGCAACCTTATGCACAGCAGAAGGAAACACTGCCTGATCCTTGGCCAACCTCACTACTGTTGCCACACTTGAGTCCATTGATGCTGCCACTTTGCGAGTCCATCTCATTGGGGGTGTCTTCCTCTTTTCCTCTGACCCTCCATCTTACCAAACATGATATCCTTCTCCAGCGACTGATCCTTCCTGACTGTATGTCCGAAGTATGAAAGACGGAGTTTGGCCATTTTGGCCTCCAAGGATCATTCTGGCTGTACTTCTTCCAAAACGGATCTATTGGTTCTTTTGGCAGCCCATAGCACTTTCAATACTCTCCTCCAACACCATAACTCAAAAATATCAATTTTTCTACAATCTTCCTTATTCATTGTCCAGCTCTCATATATATATGAAGTCATTAAAAATACCATGGCTTGGGTCAGGTTCACCTTAGTCCTCAAGCTGACATCTTTGCTCTTCAACAATTTAAAAAGGTCTTTTGCATCAGATTTGCCTAATGCAATATGTCCTTTGATTTCTTGGCTGCTGCTTCCATGAGTGTTGACAGATCCAAGAGAATGAAGTCCTTGACAACTTCAATCTTTTTTCCATTGATAAGAATGCTATTTATTGGTCCAGTGGTGAGGATTTTTGTTTTCTTTACCTTGAGATGTAATCCATACCAAAGGCTGTGCTCTTTGATCTTCATCTGTAACTGTTTTAAGTCTTCTTCACTTTCAGCAAGCAATGTTGTATCATCTGCATATCACAGGTTGTTATTGAGTCTTCCTCCAATACTGATGCCACGTTTTTCTTCATATAACCCAGCTTCTCAGTTTATTTGCTCATCATACAAGTTTAATAAGTATGGTGAAAAAATACAATGTTGTTGCATGCCTTTCTTCATTTTAAACCATTCAGTGTTTTCATGTTCTGTTCCAACAACTGCTTCTTGGTCCAGGTACAGATTCCTCATGAGCACAATTAAGAGTTCTGGAATACTAATACTTCCCAATGTTGTCCATAGCTTGTCATGATCCACACAATTGAAAGCCTTTGTGTAGTCAATAAAGCATAGGTAAACATCTTTCTGATATTCTCTGCTTTCAGCCAAGATCCATTAGACATCAGCAATGATATCCCTCATTCCACGGACTCTTCTGAATCTGGTTTCTACCTCTAGAAGTTCTCTGTCAATGTATGATTGTAGCCATTTCTCTATTAAAGCAAAACTTTACTCTCATGGGATATCAAGGAGATTGCCTGATGATTTCCACATTCTGTTGGGTCACCTCTCTTTGGAATGGGCACAAATATGGATCTCTTCCAATCAGCTGCCCAGACAGTTGTCTTCCAAATTTCTTGGCACAGCTGAGTGAGTGCCTCCTGTGCCACCTCACTTTCTTGAACGATTTCAATTTTTATTCCATTAATTCCTGGTGTCTTGTTCTTTGCCAATTCCTTCAATGCACCTTGTCCTTCCTCCCTCGGTATATCATTGGTTTTGATCATATGCTACCTCTTGAAATGGCTGAACATGAACCATTTCCTTTTGGTACAGTGACTCTGTGTATTCCTTCTATCTTCTCTTGATGCTTTCTACATCATTCAATAATTTGCTCAGTGAGTCTTTCAATAGCAAAAATCGAGGCTTGAATTTTTACTTCAGTTCCCCCAGCTTGAGAAATACTGAGCGTGTTCTTCCTTTTTGATTTTCTGATTCTAGGTCTTTGCACATTTTGTTGTAATATTTGGCTTTATCTTCTCGAGCTGATCTTTGAAAGTTTCTGTTCAGCTCTTGGACCTCCTCATTTCTTCCATTTGCTTTAGCATCTCTACACTGGAGAGCAAGTTTCAGTGTGTCTTCTGTCATCCATTTTGACCTTTTCCTTCTTTCTTGTCTTTTCAATGACTTTTGCTTTCTTCATGTATGATGTTCTTGATGTCATCCCACAACTCTTCTGGTCTTTGGTCTTTAGTGTTTAATGTATCAAATGTGTTCTTCAGATGATCTCTAAATGCAGGTGGGATATATTCAAGGTCATATTTTGACTCTCATGGACTTGTTTTCACTTTCTTCAGCTAGAGTTTGAATTTGCATAAGAGTAATTGATGGTCTGTTCCACAGTCTGCCCCTGGCCTTGTTTTCACTGATGATATGGAGCTTTTCCATGGTCTCTTTCCACAGATGTAGTCAATTAGATGTCTCCGTATTCCATCTGGTGAGGTCCATGTATATAGTTGTTTCTTATGCTGTCTAAAGAAAGTATTTGAAATGAACAAATCATTGGTTTTGCAGAATTTTATCATGCATTCTCCAGCCTCATTTCTATCACCAAGGCCATATTTTCCAACTACTGATCCTTCCTCTTTTCTCCCAACCTTGGCATTCCAATCATTAGTAATGATCAATGCATCTTGATTGCATGTTTGATCAATTTTAGATTGAATAAATTGGTAGAATTCTTCTATTTCATCCTTTCTGGCTTTAGTGGTTGGTGCATAAATTTGAATACTAGTGGTATTAACTGGGCTTCCCTGTAGGCGCATGGATATTATGCTATCACTTATAGCATTGTACTTCATGACTAATCTGGATATGTTCTTTTTGACAATGAATGCAACACCATTCCTCTTCAATTTGTCATTCCTAACATAGTAAATCATGTGGTTGTCACATTAAAAATGGCCAATACCAGAGATGTCACCATAGAAAGCTTGTAAATCCATCTTCTGCCTATAACTGATTGGAATACCTAAAAGGGGACTACAATGTATCCAGTGAAGGAGGTGTCCTGAAGAGCCTCGGCAGTACATAAGAATATAGATCAAAGCCTAACCATACCCAGACTTTCAGACATGGGAAAATTTCCTCTTAAAAGGGCAAGCAGACCAGCCTGGAACAGCCAGAAAACCAGAAGACACTTCTTGAAAGAAAGACCTACAGGAAAAATACAGAACAGTAAGGGCAGCCCGACTGCTACCACAAGAACAAGCAAGTTGCTAGCCCAGGAGGCATCAAGGCAAATGGCTGGGTCATCTCAGCGCAGATCCTCTCCCAAGACTAAGACGCAATGGAAATCCATGCTCTGATTGGCAACCATGCAGTCATCCATAAAGGGAAGTGACTGACGAACACAATGAAACGATAAACTAAGCCCTGCATCGTTCTGCAGACTACTGCGAACCCGGGTGGAGACTCGACTCCGTCGGTCAGCAGCAAGGCAGAACCAAGGGACCCATGGGCTCAGAGTCAGTGACACAGCCACAGAGGACTAAAGCAGAGAGCGAAGAGACCAGCTGATAAGAGGGCAGACAGACGCAAGAACACCCACACTTGCAGATGATACACACATGACCTGGCTTCAATGACTGGATGAACAGAACTCAACCCGAGGAAGAAAGAAGAGGAAAAAGGGGGAAAAAAAAGAAAGTGTCATCTGATACAACTTGATGACCTGGACCTACATCTCTAACTGCAGTAGCTCAAAAGAGGAAAAAATTCCCGGCTACAAGAATTATCCCCCCCCTCTTCACACAAAGAGTGGAAAGGGATGGGCAATGTGAACATTGGCTACCCAAAATGGGGGGGAGGGATGCAAAGGTAAGAAGTGACTGGCTTACAAGCTTTCAAGAGGGAACCTAGATCCACAGGGCAGGGAGGATAGTGGAGTCTCCAGTGAATAGTATACAACCTGCCTAGGAAGGGCTGATAAAAAGAAATGCAGACGGGCCTCATGTAAGTCAATGGTGAAAATTGTTATCAGGACTGATTGTGAGGACTGGAAATGTAAAGGTGGATATTTTATAGCAAGATGGGGAGTGACTAACCTTTCAGTCTAGGAGCGGAGGGCCCTGGGACCATCAACAGAGAAGAATGGAGAGCGGGACCCAGAGAAGCAGTGAGGCCTGAGATGAAGACAGAGAAGACAATGTGAAGAGATGGAGAGCCTGGGGAGATGAGACCCAGAGAAGGAAAGGGGCTGGGTGCTGAGGACTGTGGGGAGTGGGGGATGGGACATGTAAGGTATACTCTTCATTGGGGGATGATGCATGGATGGGATGGTAACTAAGGCAATGAAATGATAAAGGATAGAATGAATGTAAAACTAATGTTCCCCCATGTAAACTATCACTCAATACACAATAAAATATTTTTTAAAAAATGGCCAATACCAGTCCATTTCAGCTCACTAATGCCTAAGATATTGATGTTTATGCATTCCATTTCAATTTTACAACTTTCAATTTTCCCAGATTCATATTTCATACATTCCAAGTTCTGATTTGCAATGGATGTTTACAGCTATTTTTCTTCATTTTGAGTTGTTCCCCATCAGCAAATGAAGGTCCCGTCGGCTTTTCTCCCATGAACTTTACTCCATTTGCTTTATTATGGTCAACTCTACTTTGAAGAGGCAGCTCTTCCCCAGTCGCATTTTGAGTGCCTTCCAACCTGAGGGGCTCATTTTCCGGCACTATATCTGACAGAGTTTTTCTGTTTTTCATAATGTTTTCAGTGACTAAATATTCAGAAGTAATTCATCACTCTTTCTTCCTAATCTGTCTTTATCTGAAAGGTCATCTGAAACCTGTCCACCATGAGTGACCTTGCTGGCATTTAAAATACTGGTAGCACAGCTTTCAGAATCACAGAAACTCACAAGCCACCACAGTATGACAAACTGACAGATGAGTGGTAGCCATTTGGTTTTTAGTGGAAACTGTCATTTTAAATTTCGAGGAGATCTGTGTGCATGTGTAGTAGATTCCTCCAGGGGTGGGGGTGGGGTGTCTATTTGCTCAGGCATCCCCTCTAGTACCAGAAAGGACGTGCGCAGACAGTGAGAGACCAATGAACAGATACCAAAAGAGAATGTCCACACCTGTATCTCTATGGTTCTGTCAGGTGTTCTATAACATTATTATAGTTGCTTGTATTAACAGACCAAAGCCATTAATATAATTTTATATTTATATGTTCAAAGTGAATAGAGGGAAAGTTAAAAGATAAATTGTCATATATAGGAAAATAAATGCACATAATAAAACTGAAAATATACAATAATCAGAATACCAAAGCAATAGGTGAATTGAGAATATAGTAGGCCTAGTCTAGAAGAAGGTTAGTAAACTGGTAGAAGACACCTAAAGAAAATATCTAAATAAGCAGATAGAAAAATAAATGCCAAAAAGAGTGAAGTGAAAGATGTGTGCATTTCACAGTGAAACAATCAACTAAACAACTAAACGTTGTTTTTTAAAAAGATAGAATGATATAGAGCTACATATGAAGAGATTGTTTTAATTGTTAAATGTTATGTAGTCGGTTCTGGCTCATATAGTTTCTAAGGAGAGGCTGGTGGCTTTGAACTGCTGAACTTGCAGTTCAGTGCTTATCCTACAGTGTTATACCAGGAGTCCATATGAAGAGATAATAGTTGAGAATTTTCTAAATCTGATCAAATATACCAATCCACAAATTCTCCAAAACACGAGGAACAATAACAAAATGTGCGCTCTTTCAAACTGAAGGAGAAATGAAAACACATCTAGGAATACCAAAACAAAACTGAAAAAAAAAAAGAAAAAATCAAGACCAAAAATATTAAAGTCAGTCATAGACAAAACAACAATAAGACTGACAGGTTGAAAGAAATAACTGCCAAACAAAAATTTTAAACCCAGTTTAGATAAATTTTTAAATGAAGGCTTTATAAAAATATTGTAAGACATACAAAAAGGGAGAGAAATTGTTATAACATTCTTACAATAAAAAATTAGATGCACAGCAAGCTATTTTCTAATGTTTAAGAATAAATGTTAAATAATGAATTGTACAAAATGCTACAGATTAAAAAATATCAGAGATTTACATTATAATCATAAACAATATTCTTTCACCTTTATCTAATTATGTTCCTAAACTTAAAATATCTAGAAGTTTAAAAGTTACTAAATTCACTAATACAAATGAATAATATTTTTAGATAATTTTTCTTAGATTTTCAAAATCACTTTGGCACATTACATATAATAATCCATTTTGAGAAAGGCAAGATACATACTACCAATCATATTTTATGAAAACAAAAAACAAACATTCAAAAAGATTCAGAGACATGTCCTATGTTAGATTGCCAATGTTAGATTACGAAAAAAAAAAAAAAAAGAATACATATTTTTACCAAGTGCTCATAATTCAGACAATGTTGTTTGTTGTTGTTAAGTGTTATCTAGTTGGTTCCAATTCCTGACAACCCTGTGTAAGGCTTCTGAAGAGTACCTAATGGGTTTAAATAGCCAACTTTATGATTAGCAGTCCAGTGCTTATCCTACACTGTCACACCAGGACTCCATGAACTAATGTTGTTTGAAGTTATTAAGTCTTGTCGAGTCGGTTCTGATTCATAGCGACCCTGTATAAAGGTTTCCAGGTAGCAACTGGTAAATTTGAACCGCCAATCTTGTGGCTCACAGTCCAGTGCTGATCTTACAGTGTCACACCAGAAGTCCAAACAATGAACTAATAGTTTCATAGAAAACTAAAACCATATCCACTGCTATCTTGTCAATTATGACTTATATAGGCTTTCTAAGGTTGTAAATCTTAACAGGAGCAGACAGGCTCTTCTTTCGCATCTGGAGCTGCTGGTGGGTTTGAACTATTGACCTTGCAGTTAGCAGACCAATGCCTAACCCATAATACCACCAGGGCTCATTATAGTATCATTGTTGTTGTTGTGAAGTGTCGTCTAGTTGGTTCCGATGCATAGCGATCCTGTATCCTGTATGCATAGTGATCCAAGAGCAGCTGGTGGGTTTGAACAGCTGACCTAGAGGCTCAAACTGACTTAGCAGTCCAGCATATTAACCCACAACACCACACCAGGATTCCATAATATCATAGAGGAGTCCATTGATTTATAAATATGTCCAAACTATAACAAAGAGGTTTAGAATTTGCCTCAAAAATTTCTTTATATATAAAGGAAACTCATTTAATAAGATCACTCTATTTTTGTTGTGATTAAGTGACATTAAGTCGGTTCCCACTCATAGCAACCCTGTATAGTGTTTCTGAGGAACCTAAACCAACCACCAACCTTGTGGTTCAAACTGACTTTGCAGTTCAGCACATTAGCCCACAGCACCATATCAGGACTGAATGCTGTATAAAATAATTTCAATTCCTGAGTATTTTGGCATATCTGTTGATTCACTAGTCTTACAATTCTAAAAAGGAAACTGAGATGCCGAAACTTTTTAGCCAACTTTTTTTTTTTACTTTTTATTGTGAATTGAGTGAAGGTTTACAAATCATGCACTTTACCTCATCTCAATGATTGCAATCATCTCCATGCATTAACAGTTATTCCAGTTCCTCCCAGTGGTTCCCATTTCTACTCCACCCACATTCCCATCCCTTCTAAAATTTGGTCTTAGGTAAATGTTGCCCTTTTGATTTTAAAAGATTGATCAGTCCATGGTGAATATACCTTACTAGCTTTGTTGTCCCGCTATATACCTATCTACTGTGTAGCTGAAAATTGAGTCACAA